>NC_071292.1:18355500-18656500 GCF_943737925.1 Anopheles nili
AATGGAAAATGTTTTCCATCCCCTTATCCGTGTTGCTGGCACCGTCACTCGACGCACGTACATGGCTCACTCGCGGCACGTTGCAGCACCACATCAATCGAAGGAACCGTCTGCAACATCCGCCACAGGCGCCTTTATCTTCAGGCCACACAGACGCAAACACACACACACGGTCGTCGGGAGCCAGTTCCTTTTCACGCACTAGCTGGCCTTTGATTCTTGCGGATGCGAATGTTGAAAAAACGGCAAAACGAAACCCTCACCGGATGTCCTTTTGGTACTGTGTGAGCGTTTTTTTTTTTGCGAGAGGAGGTACTGACCACAACCCGGGGAAAACACCTGCGACCTTCTGCGGGATGGCGCAGGGCCAGCAATCGCAACACCTTTTGCCAACCTTATCCAAGCGAGATTTTCCAATGTGTCCCACTTCGCAGCTGGATCGAGAGTCTGGCCGCTGTTTGCACACGGAGAGGCACTCCACCAAAGGGCGCGTTTGGATTTTTTTTTCTCTCTCCAACCGTGTACCAACACACCGCACCGACAGAAACCTGCCGTTGTTGCACCTGCGCAGACCGCGGGCCGCGTACCGAAACCGCGAGAGTTTGGTACCGTTTGGGTGGAAAACCGCTGCGGAGAGGATGATCAACACGAGCACTACGGGATTGTTTGGTGGAAATGTGGACCGTGACAATGAGCGAAATTATTACAAGCCTATTCGGTTGGTTTGTAGAATTTTCGATTATTTCGGTTGCCTTTTTAAAATGTTTGTAAAAGTTGAAAATTTAAATTACGATAGGGAATTCCATTAGGCTCTTCTTTATATCAATCCGTTATAAGTTTTGTCTAATTCTCTCATGATAGCACACGAAATGTCATTGCACCATAATTATCCTTTTATAGCACAAACAAGGGCTTAGACAAAAAAGGGATTTTCGCTCTCTGAATGGAATGTGACTGCCAAAGTACGTATGGAATCTAGTGATCCTTACGTTTGCGAGGCTTGTGAGGTTATAAGGAATGGATTACTACGTGACGGTGATACGAAAAACATTCACAACAATGAGTAGTAAAGCCTGTGGCTTCTGCGAATGTGCTATAAAAATATCGTTACTCCATTAAAGTCGGCCGCGCAGAGAAGAATGTAATTTCATTCATCAATAACGTAGAGATCAAGACGCCAGACTGTTCCGCTATGCCTAGCAATCACCTTTCACAAAGATATAACATTTATTTGCATCAAGCAAATCAAAACTTGGATGGTTAGTATAAACCCAAAACCCAGTTCCAGTTCCCAAAATCCAGTTAACCCAACAACTGGAGCATTTGTTGAATTAAACACACTTCGTTTATTACGCTGTTTTGCAGACACCTTCTGTCGCCTCTTCTGGAGTCCTTTCGCAAACGTCGAAGAGTCCCGGAAGACAACGAGGATAGGACGAAATAAGGTCACCCGTTTGGTAGAACATAAGAATCACAGAAAAAACCAATGCTCTCAGTGTGGTGTAACGTTCCGTTGGCCAGCGGAACTGAAATACCACCACGCGTATCTGCACGAGAAACAACTGCTCAACGTGTGTCCTGAGCCGAGCTGCCGGCGCAACTTTCAGTTCCCATATCAACTCGTGAGTCATCAGCGTAGCTGGGGTCACCATGATTGGCACGTGGCCTGCCCGATCTGTGACAAACGGTTCGGTAGCCAGCGGTTTCTCGCCCGTCATACGGCCTTATCGTGTAAGCTGCACCAGGAGGAGCACAATAAAAAAGCGACACAATAAAATCTAAACACACCAGCTTCCGTTATTCTTGATCCACATGCGTTATATTTCCATATTCGTTCAAATCCGTGCATCTATTCAACAGCCACAACGATATTGCTACAAAAAACACATCAAGATACTGACAACGTGAGTAGGAATTACACAGCTTGGAAAGGAGTGGTTTCCCATTGTGGGATACTTTTTTTACACGCACGCATTGAAAACGGTTTACATTGCGATCGATACACAAAACGAAAGTACTCGATTAGATTCCCAACCCGGGCCATTTTCCTGATATGAAACCACTATGTATATGGCACTCGATGCAAACAAAAAAATTAACGAAGAACAAATCAAAATTTTAGCTAAACAAGATAACAATAAAAACAACATAAATAAATATACAGCATCTGCAGCCTAATTCGAACTAATGCAAACGATGCTGCGCAAAGCTTAATCGCTGCCCTTTTCTGAATTCTTGCACTCACTTTCATATCGTATAGCTAGGAAGATAAGACTGTCATAACATCGAAAGATTCTGACCACCTACACTAAATATTCTGTACAAACATGTGCTTCCTGCGGCGCATATCCTAGATATGCCTGCCGGTACTTGCTCCTGCTCGTGCTACGCTTATATGTGGTGTTACAGAGAGATAAAATAAACCTAGCAATATTATCGTGCATTGCTGTGCTAGTAGCAATGATGATTGCTTCAAGCATGCCCTTCTGCTTCTGTTCTCGTTCAACGCTTCAAATGTCTAAGGTTTTGCCACACTATCGCGCTTACCGAAGAGTTCCTCGTGTATCTTTGATACATCTACATAATACACACTATACTACTTGCTGTGTGATAATTGTTTTCGTTTTAGTTTTTTTCATGATTGATTTTGCTTTGTTTCTGAAACAAACGCCCAAAACGGTGATCTGCTTTTGCATGGCATTGCGATTGCATCCCATTAAAAGACAAACAATCGGAACACTGCAGCTCCACGCCAGATGAAAGAGTCTCGTGATACAGTGCTGGTATTAAGGATGTGTTACTTGGTGCATGTTGGTGTTACTTGTCTGTTAGTATCGGTTCGAACAGTAAAAATCCCTCGTGCGTACTTGGACAAGCATCGCAAAATAAAAGTGATTAAGGTAAACCCGCTTGAGAAAACTATTCAGACTTTGGTTCTTAAAACGCTAATCCCTCCGACAGTGGTGGTGCCCAACGCAGCCACTCGTTAAAAAGGGGGCGCAGACACACACAAACACAGCGATGGTGTGTGGCCACCCCGTATTCGACCGTACCGTTTCCCACAATTACAGAAAGTTGAAATTGAATGTATCCTGCACATCCACCAAGTTGATTTCCATTGAGCGACCCAGCACGAAACACTTCTGCTTTCTGGCGTGCTTCCGCAAGCCTTAGTCCTTCGGTTCCTCCCGGTACCCGTCCGAGTACTGCTCGCGGCCGCTCATCTTCAGGATGGCTTTGCTGTCCGCGTTGCTGTCCAGCACCGAGCGGACACCCGACTTTTCGTCCTCCTGGTTGATGAGGATGAGGATGAAACAGAATCGATAGGGCGCATAAATAAATAGGCAGGACACGTTTCGCAAAACTATTCTCGACCGGCTGCTTACCTCCTCGTCTTCCTTCAGCGGTTTATCGCCAACACCCCAGACCTCCACGTTTCGGATGTTGAACTTTTTAGTCGCGCTCAGCTGAAAGTAGCCTTTGTACGTGGTGCACGACTCCGAACACTCGCCAATGCCGTACTCGCTGTCCAGCCACATCCCCCAGTAGTTGTGCTGGCCGCCCATACCCTGTGGGGAGAAACGCAACAAAACCCGACGCTAGCATTGCATTTAATTCTCCCGCTTCCCGTACCACCATTACCATTCCATTTGGCATCGTTTGCTGATGAAGATTTAAATACTGGTAGTGGTCGTTATAGCCGGTGCTGGAAAAGCATCGCATTTTTGGCCGCAATGTGAAGAGAAACGAGTTCTCGTTGCCGACATAGTTCGGGCTGAGGGCCCACGAATCCGTCGCGTACCCACCGAAGATGTATCCGTTCGCATCCTCAACGATCACCACCGTCGATCCTTGGTCCATGATGCGGCCTAATGAAATGAGGTTTGAAATACAATGAACGTGTGCTTTTTGGCGCAAGAAAGTACAACCCAATAGACGCTCACCTAGCAGGGTCGAGAAGCTTTCGCCGTGTATCTGGGAGGAGAACAAAAAGCGCCACTTGTTCTGCTGCACCCCGGGCAGGTTGGAGTTGATGAACAGCATCTGGGACAGATCAGTGAACGCCGGATAGTCCGGCACGTACTGCAACCCCTCGCAGTATGGCAACATCGATTGGGGCGCTTCCTGCGGTATGATGCTTTTGCGCGCGTTCCCATCCGCTTCCGAGGTATTCTTCACGTTCCGGTAGTGGTACAGGTGGGAAAACACGTGCTCCAGCATCTTCAGGAAGGTGGGGTTTTTGTGTAACCTGCATGTGAGTGGGGGGAAGTCATGATGCAAGAGCCATGATTAGTCACATAAGGTGTACAATGAAGGAAGATATACTAGTACTTGCTGAAGGTTATTTGCAGCATTTATGATTATATATTTAGAACGAATTAGCGACCCATACAATCATCATTTAAAGAGCCAACCTTTCTACCTATGGCCATCATAGTACGGTTGCATGATAGTATCATCAAAAATGAATTTATTTCCCGATCAATCCAATCGAAACCAGCAAGAAAACTCGCAACACACGGCCCACACGGGTTTGGATTATATTTCACTTACCATCGTTCGGCATCGCCACGGGTAACCTTCTGCGTGCCCTGCTGCACCACATCGTACGCCAGGCTCTCCGCCAGCTTCTGGATGCAATCCTTGACGATGCGGAAGCCACGCGATTCCCAAGATTTGTACTGCGGTCCGCCCTCCAGCCGGATCGCTCGCATATAGCTACTAACGACCGCTTCCACGTACTGCCCCGGTATGGCAAGCATGAAATCATAAAACGACAGCACAGCATGAACAGACCGCAAGCAATTTGCATACCCTGCGATAACGATAATAAAATCGATTCACCTGCCCGTGCCCAAGGACCAGGCTCACCCCGTGCGTAATGGTGGTCCAGCAACTTACCTCTTTGATCAGCGGATAAGCAATTTCGGTCGACTCGGACTCGGGCTGCTGGCCGAGGCTGCACAGCAGCACATTGATCCGCTCGTCGATGGTACCGCGCACGCAGTAGACGTACAGCTCAGCGAAGCGTAGAAACTCGACCACCGGTGACCGCGATCCGAGCGGTCCGAACAGGAAGTTGGTGATGTATTGCGCGAGCCGTGGGTCCATCTGAGAGCCCCAGAATTTCTGCACGAACAGGAGCAGGAGCAGAGTCCGGTCGGTTTGGTCGGCGCCGCAGCACGAAATGGGGTCGCCCAGTATCCCGTAGAGAAGGGGGCAGGGGCCGAGCGTGAAAGGGAAGACGATAAATAAATAGCAAATCGTAAACGGGAAAAGGGCCGGGTCGCTTGCGGATACGTACCATGAGATCATCTTCCTTGATGCGTTCCGAGTTTTTGCTGACTAGCTTGAAGGAGCTCGCCACGACGGGCACTTCGCTCTTGGCCAGAAGCGAGCATTTTTCTGCCAACTTTGTGCTCGAGTTGCCCATGGTCGTGGATGCGAGTGGCGGTGGTGCGGATGGTTTGCGATTTTCCGGTTAATAATTAAGCACGGTCACCACCCCGGCACGCCTCGACGGTTCCGGGGAATGTTTAAAGCGAAGCGGAATGGGAACGGAAGCGCTGGCATGAAGACAGAAGAAGAATAAGAAAAAAGGATCAGGACAAAAAAATACACACGAACGTGAGTAAGGAGTAATTGGGAGGCGCGCATTCTTAGGCGAAAAGTTTGCATTTAAGGAAGGTGTTGAACACCCTGGCAAACATCGTACCGATGTATGAGCCTTAATGCAGCAAAAGATACACGTGGCAGTGGTTTATTTTTTATTTACTGCCAAAATCGTTGGACTTTCATCTGCTTCCCAACTGAAAACGCGGTTTCTCGCCAAGGACCTTATCTTCAACTCGTTCGCGACTTCATTCATCGCACGGAATCGCAATGAGTCAGCTATCATATCACGGCCATTCGAGGGCACTCTCGACTCCCCCCCGGGCCACTTTGTATTATCTGCAGCTTTCGATTTACCTGCTTTTTATTTTTTGTTGGCACCCTTTTTGGAGCCATTGTCACACTCGAACGGATTTTCGGGGACAGGATGCGTGTGGGTGACGGCCGAATGTGGCTATCATAAAATGTTTATTGAACGCCGTTCGATGCCGGAAGAGCACACGTTCGTTATCAACTTGTTGGCTGGAAGAGAGGCTTTACCTGCCCGCCCGAAAAGAAAACGAAAAACTAAGCACATGATGAACAATATACGCAAGCAAACGGCGAATTTGGTGCGTTATCAGAGCACCGTAATTCGCGCCAGATCATTGCGTGAGGAGGAGGAGTGTTTGGGTGAAATCAAATGCAGATACAGTAGCAATAGTAATAAAACTAGCTTTATTAAAGTGGCAAAGTTTAGGGGAAATCGTACATTGGATACTATTTTGGATGTTATCCTTATTGTCCTTTTTTTCATGATTTTTTTTGATTAATAAAACTATTTAAAAAATGTGTTTGTTATGTTTTTATGGTTTCTATTAATTTATAGTGCTGTGTAACGTATTTGTGAGGAGATATGTGCCTGATATCAGATCACATAGTATACATATTTACACATGTAGAGGCCATTCTGTACTTATAATGATCTTCTTGCGGAGCATATCGATCAAGACTCTATACACTTGTGAGGATCTATAGACGAATTTTACAATAGCTACAATCAAGCATATCTTTTCCAACCTTCTCCCAATAATCCAGTAGCAATTCCTCAGACCCAGAAGCACATGCGAATATCCTTGCAAAAAGAATCAGTTTTTACCTCGTACGCGTTTGTAGCAGCAACCGTTGAACCGTGGATCAAAACTGCGGTCTCCAATGAAGAAATCAATCTGCGTCAATTAAAAACCGACCACGAGCACTCAAAAGGAACGGTTCCACTAGTTGCGAACGGAGATCACATGAGCATAACCCGCGACATTATTAATACACACGTTTCGCTATAGTTGGCTGGCTCAACAGAAGGCCGCTTGTTTACACGGGGCCCCAGCAGCAGCGTCGTTGACAAATAGTAGAAGGGAGCCTGCTCGGACCTAATCAAGGGGTTTGTCACATGCACTACTACCACCTCGAATGCACCGTAGCAGCTGCACTACGGAGTACCGTCACAAGCACAGGATGCATTTGCCCAAATGCGGCTTTCGTCTCGGGCACTCGTTATCATGCGGATGACACCATATTTACCTTCCACTTAGGTATTAATTACCAGCACCGGTGGCATACGCGTACGCAAGCAATTGCACAAATATTGTAAACAAACGCACATTCCCTGGCATCGATGTGCTGTGTTTTACAGTCGTGCAGAGCTTGTATTTCACGATTCGTTTTCTTAACACTAATATTTACCCTTCGCACTGACTAGATAATTTCCACGTCGAGAGACAGAGAGAGACCGCGGAATGCATTGGGCTGCCGACGAACGCTTACACTCCGGAGGCTGCGAGTTGGAAAACGCGCTCTATCGCGCACCGAACGATACTAATTGTGAGCCCGCGTAGCGACGGAAAATCCGAGCCATTTTGGGCTGGAATTTACTTTTCCGAAATACACAGCAAAAAAACACGGTGCAAACTCCGCAACGATGCAACCCTTTCCAACCCAAACGTCAAGAATGAACTATGGCTTTTGCGAGGGTCATTAGTATTTATCAAAAAGAGTATTCACAAAAATTGCACGTGTTTCTTATCTGCTTTGCACACCTTTCTTAAATTTCGTATACTTTTTGGTGGTATGAATTGTTTCAACATGTAATTTTACGTCGGATGTTCCTTATTTCACCTAAATTAGCCACGTGTTTGAACGTATGAATGCATAAATGATAAAATCGTGTTAAAAACATAAAATTTCACTATAATTTACAATATTATACTAATTTCTCCAAACAAACAAATCAGCATACTCACTCGCAATAATATTTACGTTTTATGTCCAATGTTATGTACACTGCCAATTTGATAGCGCAAATTTTGACGTTCCATATACAGGGCTACGTCATCGTTTAGAAAATCACCTATAGATCATATAAAAACGTGAGGAAATCGACATTTTTAATTGAACAGTAATTTTTCACATCATAATATAGTAAATTATTCGTATAATGTAAAATATTCTGTCGATTTTAATGTTCTTGATAATGGGGTAGTGTATACATTGCTTAATGAAGTCGGACCACTTTGACAACCATTTCTCCTTCCTTTGGAACATAAACAAAACAAAAGCAAGTGCGGTTAGTACAACGGCAGCTTACTAGCCGAACGGATTACTCAATTAGTGCGTGTTGAATTTACTGGTTAAAATCATGAATAACTCCGTTATTAGAGAAGCTTTCCAGGTGCTAACAAACGAAGCCAAAGGTTCGTAAACATAATCATTGTTAACCACAAAATCGTAACATTGTGTTGTTTTGTTTCGTTGATTAGATTTGTTCCTGCCCCCAAGCATACCGGAAACGTTTGGAATACCATCATCCATTGAGTTCGTGCGTGATTACGTAGCGAAAAACCTTCCCTTGATAATGCGGGAAGCCATCACCGACTGGCCCGCGCTGGACAAATGGAATTCCAAGTACTTTCGGTTAGTAAACATATATACTTACCTTCATCATTTCTGTTGGATGGATTAAAAACGTTTTTCTTTTTGCGCCAAAGAATATGCAATGTGTTGTGACTATTTCATTCCCCGTCATATCCCCTTGGCATGATATCAGCCGCCGTTTGCATTTTTGAACCGCAGCCAATAACAGTCATAGCGCGAGGAAAGTTTAATTGGACGATCATCTCACCTTTCATTGACTGGCTACTAGCTTCACAGCTGTGGAGCAAGAAATGTTGAAGGCCTTCGTGTACACCTTCATCAGGGATGATAAAATTATGATGGGATCGATTTGCACCTGCTTGGTGTGAAAGAAAAAAATCAAAGAGCACGTTTTGTTGTTTGAATTAGTCACAGCTAACATTTACTTCGCGCTAGAAGTTTTGATGGCGATCTAACCCAACGCTGCAGCTATTGTAGCTTAGTTTTGTTGTCTGAGAATGGCTTAAAATAACGCAAAATCGAACAATCTCTTACCCCATATAAGTCCTACAGAGAAACGCTTCCTGGAAAAGAGGTGACAGTGGCGATCACACCCAACGGATACGCGGATGGTTTGGCAATGCACGAGGAGGAAGAATATTTCGTTCTCCCGCTGGAGCAAACTATGCGAATGGACGATTTTTTGACTTCCCTCGATCGAAAGGAGTAAGTAATGCGATATTTTAAACGACGCTTAAGCAACAATTAATTACTTTTTTTTACTTATTCAGTCCAGGCGTTGTTCCTTACATTCAGAGGCAAAATTCCAACCTCACCGAAGATTTCCAGGAGCTGTGGGCGGACGTAATCGAAACAAGTCTCGATTTCGCTTCCGAAGCATTCAACAAAAAGCCAGACGCGATCAATTTCTGGATGGGCGATGAACGTGCAATCACATCCAGTGAGTAATCCTTTTGCTCATTCATTCATGCTACTTTTGTAACATAATCGCCCATATCAGTGCACAAAGATCCGTATGAGAATATCTATTGCGTGGTGTCAGGCTACAAGGACTTTATATTGATTCCTGCGATTGATTTGCACAATGTGCCCCGGAAGCAGTACCCGATGGGCATTTACATGCAGGAAGACGATGACAAAATCGTCATCGAGCCCATTCTCGATGGTGAGCTTTGCCACATGATACAAAATCCGTTGTACAAATTGTGAACCATATTCACTTCGCTTCGTTTTTTAGACATCGGTAAACCCCGCCTCATTGAATGGGTCAGCGTGGATCCGCTGCAACCAGATTTCACGCGGTTTCCCTCCTACGCGGACGCAACAACGTATGAAATTCGGCTTAACGCCGGCGATTTACTGTTTCTACCGAGCCTTTGGTATCATCACGTACGGCAAAGCCACAAGTGCATCGCGGTTAACTTTTGGTACGACATGGAATATGATGCCCGTTACTGTTTCTACAAAATGATGGAGAAACTATGCAATTATGGCCAATAAAAATGTATACAAAAGGAATTAATTTTTTTATTACCTTAATTTATTCTATTTTTGTTGAAATGTTTGCTATTACATCTGTTTAAATTCTTTCATTTCAGGAATACACATAGTTCAATAGCGTTCCATTTACAAAATGCACTTAATCATGTACTAAAATTATTATTTTTGTCGTTCTGATAACAAATTCGTTGAATTGTCTCCTTTCGATTTTCAACGCTTAATCTAAAGATGCTTTTATTTTCTTTAAAAATCGTCTTCACAATACAATAGTTTAGAATCATGGAAACATAACTTTATTTCGATACATAACGCATTTTTGTACGGTTTCTATAATCCAAATTTTCGTTCAAGGGTTGTGTCCTTAAATAGTGAAATAATGGCACTTAGTAGTCTTGTGAGTGGATTAGTGCAATTTAATGAGACAAGAGTTTTTCTCACAACGAAAGTGTTTTATTGATCGTTCCATAAACAAATACACGATACATATTTCTATAAAATTCGGGTCCTTGCTATATTATACAAGTTACAATATAGATATAAAAACAAATAAATATAATGCCCTACACTGGATACGGGTGAATAAGCGAAACTCCGTTCATCTAAGCAGCTAATGTAAAAAATAACACATGCATACATCAGGATTCTAAACCCTTCGTTAGTGCAGTCCGGGACGAGCAAGTTTGACGGAAAAGGATGCTTAATCTAGTCCACACGCATCTCGCATTTTCCGCAACATCTGCGCATCTACTCCTTGACTGATGGCCCTCTCTTCCAGCTCGTAGATCATGTTCGTCAACCATCGCTCCTGCATGTACAGCTCCTGGTTTTCCTGTCGATCGTATTCGAGGCTGGCATTCATCATATGTATCATCAGTTTCTTTTTGTGTCGGGATCGACGCGAAGCATCGTTGCTCTTCACCCGATCCATATGGTCGATCTCGTTCGCGAACTCCTTCCGCATGCGCGATTTCCTGGGGTTAAAGCCTGCATAGTGCAAATGGGAGAAAAAGAACACTGGTAAAACAGGCGAACCCACACGCCCACGCACTACACTGGCCTCCCCCAGCTACTTACTCATTTCAACTGGAAACTTTTCCATCTTGGCGTCGGTAAATTGTTTTTTATTGTGTGTCGACATGCTCGCGATCTTGTTCAGCTCATCGCGCACGCAGTCAGGTAAAATGGCCGCAATTTGCAATCCTTTTTCCCACAGCTGTAGCGCCAGAAAAGGCTGCAATACGTCATCGTGGATGGAGGATACACCGGAATCTGCTGGAGAGTGCGCTAATTTCTCCGACGTGTTCGCTCGGTCATCGGAGGAACTAATCTGCTGGCCACTAATCGGGGACGAGGCTCGACTGCTGTCCCACTGCGCTAGCTCCGGAGACGATGAGCCCAACCGTCTTTGGATCATCCTGTCTGCTGGAATGCGTTGTATCGGAATGGTTGCTACTTCGATGTACGGCATTTTTGCCGGTTTCGGCGCAACACCAGCAGTACTATCTCTAACGAGGATTTGATCTTTACTCGCTCGGACGGACACCTCGTTTCCCAAGTCCAACTTTGCGCGCTTTACCGTGGACCGTACACCATCCGCTTGTACTTTATCGGAAACGGGCCTCTTTCGTAGTTTACCATTATTATTATTTTCAATCTGCTCAATGTGCTGGAAGGCACGCGAACCCGCGCTTAGCAGGAGGAGCGCATTTGCGGCGTCAAAATCCGTCATCGTCTGAAAGGATGAAAGAAAGGATGTAAAATAATCCGATATACGATTTAAATTCCGCACCCCCTATCATATCTTTTCATGCAACTATTCTGTCAGCGGAAAATGAAACCCAACCGGAAGAGCAAATAGTCGATCTTCTCTACTTCCACCCAAGGATAGGAAAAACGGACTTGTGCTTTTGTAGCCGTTTTTCTTTACAATCGCTGGTCTGGTTCGTACAGATAACTCTCGCTCGCATTCGTACTACAAACTGCATTAGTAAAAGTGCAGTATCGAACACGAGCAAGAGTCATCCAGGAACATGGCAGATGGCACACAATCATGGATTCCTACATGGATGCGTCTAGAACGATGTCTCACTAAGCAATCCTGGCTTACCTTGGGAGCAATGTGTCGTCGTCGGAAGTTTTCTCGACAGATGCAACACTTTTCTTAACACACAGTAATTAAAAGAGCATTCAATTAAGTATTCTGCAAATCACACAACACGACCCTCACAGCTAGAAGGATGATCAGTTTCTGCCGTTGGCGAAAATGTGTTACAATGCAATTTATACTGTGCCTCGATGTAGAAAGGAATAAGAAAACTACTACCTTGGTCCTGAAAATAACCAAGACGAGATAGCAAATGGCGACATTAATGTGGGTACAATCACCGCGGGTAAAACTCAACACATAGTATGGACGAATTTCAAAATACCCTGTGGGTGTGATGCCCCACAAAAATGCATTCCCTGTACACAATGCTTCTTTACTGGCATCATGTTCAACGGCTTTTTTCAATTTCTTACCTAAATTATATTTGTACGGCATTCTATAGAGCGCTTAGCCCTTGGCAAAAACGCACTAAGAAGTTATTCTTGTTACCTCTGCACACCGACATACATCGCGAGAGAGTGTCTAATGCACTTTCGCGGGTAGCAGAGCAAAATTTTAACGGTTTTAACGGTTTTAACGGTTTGCGATGCACATGCAGTTTTGTTACCCTCAGCTCTAGAATCACTCCGATTTAGTAACATTAATGTTGGCATGGTATTTGAGTCCCCCAAAAATCGTAAAATTTTGTTTTCGTTACCCTTATACTACGATGTTAGAATGTATTACGATTTTAAATTTTGAAATCATAGCGGTTTCTTGCGTAACATCGAAACGATTTTCCATTTATTGTTTTTTTTTTATTGTATTGCGACGGACAAGCCGTATGAACATTTATTGTTTTTATTACTATTAATTTATATGTATTATATATCTATATGTATATATGATCATCCATTGATTGTTTTTATTCCTATTAATTACAGATTAGCATTCTTTTGTAAGATTAAAATGATTTGTTTTAAATATTGTGTGAAATGACAACAAACAACCACAATATTGTAATAAGCATGGCTGGTGCATGCCATTGATGTAGTATCAATTTAAAGAAATATGAATTTTTAAATTATATAAACGATATTAAAAAGAAAATAATAATACGGTAGGCAACTCAGAGCTATAAACCATAGCTCTCTTTTCCTAGATTATTTGACAATTCATACGCCATATGTGTAGAAGAAGAAGAGACTGCCATAGATCGACGAAGTTTCTTAGTTCAGGACTTGTGACTTTGAGTGAATTCTGTACTGAAAACTAAACACACGACCAAGGTATGGTGGATTATTTATCTGTATTTTATTTTTCGAATGTTTAAACGTACCTAAAACTAGTTGAAATCGTAGCGCAACGTAGTCTTGATAGCAGGACTATTCATCGATGCATAGTAAAGGTTTGGCATGTACATAAAATTACGTAATGTAAACTCCTTGCTTTTTTCTCGTTTAAGATGTCTGAAGTTGCCTCCAGAATTTCGAAGCCGGTGTTGCGCGGTCTCCACAATGCCACCATCAAGCGCAACTTGATCGTGTCCGGTGTCCTGTGCACCATTGCCGTAGTGGCGATGAAGGTGCTTCACAATGACCCCAAAGTGCAGGACTACGCCGAGTTCTACAAGTGAGTGAAAATTGTGGTCCATTCGCCATCCATCGATTAGGCTCGTGAATGTTGGTAAATTTCATTTGTTATATTCTTTCTAGGACCTACGACGCAAATAAGGCATTCCAGCGCATGAAGGATGCTGGACTGCTGCAGTCGGTCAAGGATTAGGTATTGCTCCTAGGCAAGCGCTATTTAGTAACGGAACAAGGCAGAGAGAAATGTATGATGATCCATAGATTGTGGAGCGCTTAGTTGTGCATCATCATTTTTGGGAATCATACGGTTAAAATAAATTCAGGTTTAACCTAATGTCGATAGCTTTGAACTTTTCTTGTTATCTAGTCAGAGTGTAGGACACTGGAAGTTGCCTAAGCCAATCTGCGTTTATATTGTAACCGTGATATTAATATCAATTTCAATCCATTTTAAGGACAAGGATTTATTCAGCTCTTTTGACGCTCTATATAAATTTGCGATTCTTAAACTATGTCCGTTTCTAACCCCTCCACAAATGAATAGTATCTATGTAGCTCCCGTACCGTATGTGCGATTCCAAATAGAATACTGTTCCAGGTCATTTGGGGACACGCTTGCCTTCACTTTGTTCAGTGCCAGCTGGAAATCATCGTTACATATCGGCCGCACGTGCTCCTTAGCAATATTACCCAATTGATCGAAAGGAATGGATCGAATAGGTCCCATTGATGCTTCATGGCAAAGTACTTTCATGTCCGCTCCGGAGAATCCCTCCGTTGCATCACCAATGCGTGCAATTTCTTCCTTCTCCAGGCTGTTACGTTCCTGCTCTAGCAAACGTGTAAGAATTTGAATTCGTGCAGCCCGCTCCGGTAGCGGAATGTACAATCTTTTGACCAAACGGCGACGCGCCGCTTCGTCCAATTCTTGGGGACGATTCGTCGCGCCAACGATGAGAATTCGTTCGTCTTCCGCCGTAGCAGCTCCGTCCAGTTGCACCAAGAACTCAGTCTTCAGTCGGCGTGAGCTCTCGTGTTCTGTATCGGACCGTTGGCAGAGCAGCGAGTCGATTTCATCAATAAACACGACGGCCGGCTGATGAACTGCTGCAACCGCGAATAAGGCTCGCACCATCTTTTCGCCATCACCGATCCATTTGGAAGTTAGCGACGATGCGCTGATGCTGAAAAAGGTCGACTTTGACTGCGATGCGATACACTTGCCGATCAGCGTTTTGCCCGTACCGGGAGGCCCGAACAGCAAAATACCTCGAGGAGGTTTGCGTAGCCCAGAAAAAATATCTGGCCGCAGAATTGGCCATACTACGGCTTCCTGAATGGTCGTCTTTGCGTACTCCAGCCCGGCAATGTCGTCCCAAGTAAGAGGCTGGAATCGGTCCATAATTTCGCTTCGAATTAATTCAATCATCTTCGGATCGATATTCTTCAGCCGCTCGTCTAGTTCTTCCTCCTGGTTATCCTCGTTGTCATTGTTCTCGTAATCCCTTCCTCTGCTTTGCGCATATCTGGTATCGGTATGTCGTTGAACAGGCCTATCGTCGCTGTCGGACCGCACAGGGCATACAAACTTGCTGCCCAACGTTCGACGCCCGCCAAGGGTTTTGCGATTGTAGGCAAATAGTGGCGCCTTACCAGATGGATTGGAAGTGCCGTATTTCTGTTAAGTCAACAGATAACCATTCGTGGAATAAGTAATATAGTATACACACGATGTAGTAACTCACCTTTAAGTTTTGTATTTGAAGTTCATCTTTTGCAGTCCGAAAGCCTGCTGGTTCTCGAGACACAGCTTTACTCGGATAATCTTGCGTGGCTGCAGGCATTAGGGCCGATGGTTTCATAGCGGGTTTTGTTATAGGAATCTTGGGGGTAAATGAAGAATTGCTACCATTCGCGAAAACACGCCTAGAAATATCTGCTATCGCAGCATAATCACTCTGTATATCATGTGATGTATCGGGCTTGCGAGTTTGTACCGCGTGTGGGGGAATAATTTCCTTATAAATACTGGAACATTGGCTAGGACCTTGGAGTTGGACCGATTGCTGCACGTCAAATCGCTTAGGTTTGGTGATAATCTTGCTGAGCGTTTCGAGAGAAATTTCGTTTGCAGAGCAATTCTCGAATTGCCCCTGGCATGCATTTTTTGCTATGTCTAAGTAACATGAAGCATTATCTAATGCTGATTCGGTTAGAACAAAATCATCTTCAGCTATTTCAGGTAAAATATCCAACACATCATCGATGTAGTTGTTAACTCTTTCAGGATTGATCATCAAAGCTTGATATTTGCGTAATCCGTTATCTAGTATGTGGGCTGTTAGTCTTTCATCGCCCCTGGAAATAGAAAATCGAGATTAAATGATTGACCAAATTAAATAAAAGCACACATAGGATAGTGCATTGCTGCATGAGCATTACGATTTTATCAAGAATCTTACATGTGCAACGATTCCGCGTATAGCTGGTAATTTAAGTTTCGTAATTCGTTTGCGGCATCATTGGGATCTTTATGCTTTTGTATATTTTCCTGCTCTCGTAAACATTTGTAAATATCCTCTGTCGTTGGTGTTGAATCACCCATTTCGCTGTTTCCTTTTATATTAATCACTATTTCATCTGTAGTTTAAATACGTGTAAATCAACCAATTACAAAATTTACATTAGATTAAGAAGAAAACATAAAAATGTGATTTAAAGCACATGGAATAGAAGTACACATAAATTCAGAATTTGTGAATTAAAATTATTACCGATATCTGAACTGTTCTGAGAATTGCGCGCCTTGATTAAATTGCTTCGCATATGATTTGACTTATATGGAAACGTCACTCAATAATCATCAAGGTTTGTCAAATAAATGCTCGTTAATTTGCTTTATAATTACCATCATTACAATTACTAAACCATTCAGTGCGTCAATGAAAAAAATTATAATTAATGTACGTAGCATAAAAGATTCAAATCATTCAAACTTATCATGCTTCTTTGGGAAAACTTACTTATTGTCATCAAAAGTATTTCATTTTTTTTTAAACTGATTATTAAATGAATGAGATGTCTACTATACAACCATGATTGATGTTGGAGATCGCAGTGATCGATCTAATTAAATTTCAATTTGTAATCATCCATAAAATAAAGTAGGCGCTGCCTTCCAAATCTTTCTACCTATCAACGTCAAAATGACAACAAGCGGTTACGTGAGTAAAATGCTTGTTATACTTTGGATCTTATGTGAGATCAAAAGATTAAAATTAAAATTTAACTTATGTAGCACATTGAAATCTTAGTTTTCATATTTTACGTCTGCGCCTAGTATATAGGAATGAAGAAACATGCAATTATGATATTTTTTGCAGAACATGAAATTTGAAAATAGCTGTTCAGCACTTCGCTCATTTTCGCCGGACTTCGCCCGTATCCTATTTTCGCTCTCATGCGTTCTCTTTTCTGCACTGCTCTCCCTGGTTATCTCTTTCTCACTCGCGCGAGTAAAATAGAAGAGAAAGAAAATGGGAAAAAATGCAAATGGCGGTCGTTGTTATTGTTCGATTGTAACAAACGTACTGAATTTTCGCTAAATGCTAACTTTCCGCGAACAGTTGAGCCCGTAAGGTAGTGAAATATGTTTATTTGGCACCTGGCGATCGTGTTTTCGTTATTGTTTGGCGGCAATTGAGCGTGTAAAGTGGATATTTGTCGTCGCAAAAAGTGTGTCACCCTCGGCTTCTCGGCTGAGCAAGGCTCAAATGGGTAAGAAAGAGCGGACGGGGCACAAAATGCTCGGCCGCGGGTTTTTTTGAGTGGAATAGATTGCGGTGGCAAGGTTTTTAGTGAAGTGCGTATCCGGGGCTGTGTGTGAACGGTATTTGGGTACAACGCTGCCCGACTTCCGACGGCGTTAGCGTTCCGTGGGTCTCCAGGGGAGGGCCCCCCAAATGCAGCAGCAGCGAGTGATTCGGGCAAACCGTGCGTGCAGTACACGTGGGTGGCGGGTGCGTACGTGAGCTTGGTGGAGAGTGGCGGTGAAGTAGCAAAAAATGCTTATTCGTATGTGACACTATGGTAGAAAATTTGGCCTTCCTCTGAGTGGATGTTAGATTGTGCCGTGCTGGCGGTAATCCCCTGTGAAATTCTACATTTTTCGGCTACAGCGCATCATCCTGAAGCTATGCAATCCGTCGGCCTCGTTCCTGGTGAAATCTAGTGATCTTTTTTGGACAAGCATCCGATTTAGTTGTCCGCGAGCGCCGTACCTTCATCGCACATTGGGCCCGACAGTAATTTCGCGCGTGCTGTTTGTCGCGTATTCCGGGAACTGAACATGCGCGTTGGTGACACATGTTGTCAACGTTCGCTCGATTAGTTTACGATTAGTTGGATAATTAGTTGAACAAAATAATTAATTGTTCTGGTACCTGGATTAAAAGTTTGACCACGAGGATGTGCGTTTATACCCAGTGTCTTGGTTCGAGCTTTGTTTCTATCTCTTTCCGTCTCGCATCGAAAATCCGACGTTTTGGTCCTAATTTCACGAGCCCCCGATCACACGCACACATTCCCACGCACTTGTTCTCTCTCTCTCACTCTCTTTGTTTTCTTGAACACTCTCACACATGCTTGAAACGCTTACGTTTCAGTCAGAAACGCTTCGTTTCGTCTAATATTGCAATTTTAATAGACTTTTCTCGGTTCTTGTTTCGAACGTAGCATGCAAATAAATGCACTAAACGTTGTTTTGGCAATTGTTTAATGTGAAATATAATAAATTTTGAAATATGAAACGCTAACGATGCTATCTTCTCGTCCAATGCCTTTCAAGAGCTGTAAAGAGAGCGAAAGCGAGAAAGAGAGAAGACAATTTGTTGGCCTTCGGTTGTCGCAGCAGTCTAGTGAAGTGCACGCTGTTTCGGTCACTCTCACGCTAGTGGTATCAATTCACCGTCCTTGTCATAGTTTAAAATCAAAATGGCTGCTTCTCATAGACCGTCCAAGTTTTTGCATCATGTTAAAAAAGAGTTATGTTATTTTAGATGATAGTATTTAACAGATGAGGTAAAAAATGCGTTTTGATAAGATGCCGTGTAGAGCAGCGTTTTGACGCTCCATTATTCTAGGTTACATAATTGTGTTGGCGCGAGTCCCATGTTGCGGATGCATAGAATTCGGTGAAGAGAGGCAAGCGCAGGGTTTATAAACACCATGAAAAATTTGGCTTTGGAGCTAGTTGAGGCACGGGGGGTCTAGAGTTGGTTTGATTTTTTGTACGTTTGTTTGAAAAGCTTGTTCAAATCGAATAGCAATGTTAAATCGCTCCGTTGGTGCTTTTAGCTACAACTTGTTCAGCTTAGGGCGAGCATTGTAACCAATATATGTATATTCGTGATACCGAAGGAGCGCCACCGCGGCAACCGTGGGTTTTCTTAGTTTTCCGCCTGTGTCTTTCTCTGCTGGCCTACCAGACCGGTTTCGAGAGAAGAAACGTCAAGCAACTCTGCCCTGTGTGTCGGAAGCATAAATTAAGCATAACTAGTTTTCCGTGTAGGGGCATCTTTGGTGACTTTTCAGTCAGTGCGTGTGGTGCTTGGTGGAAAAGCTAAGAACATGTGCAAAAGTATGTAATTTTCCTCACTGTAAGCAATTCCCGCCTTTGGAAAAGATAGAGCAAAACTATCGGGCCGATATGCGCACGCCTATCCTTGATAAGAGCGCATGAAATGGAAAGAGCGAAAGAGACAGCGAAAGGAGCGAGAGAGAGCAGCGTGGTACGGGCAGTGAGAGCGAGTGCAATCGTACAAAGTGTGAGCATGAGTCCGAATTTCTAAACCTGTGTATAATTGAACTGTTGATGGTGTGATATAAAAAGAAGAAGAAGCAGAAGAAACATAACCACGATTTGTTTACGATCAATAGCAGGATTGCACGATTATGTTTTGATTTAGTGCATCTCGCATCATTAACCGCCGCTGATGCTTCTCTCCCACACACATTGTTCCGGTCTGATCGGAAACATTACATGTACTTAATGAAAGCGAGAACGCTTTATGTGCCTTAAATCACGCGTTGTAATGTTCATCCTCCCACCTTCGGAGCATTATTGAATGACATGTTATTGATACGCTGGTGCAACAGGTTGCCCTGGTTTATTGGTTGGTATTTTCGCAAACCCCGGTGAACGTAATGATGTTGTAAAAAGTGTCTAAAAGTTAATAGTACCGATAGTTTGTAGTATGCTCTGTAGCCTTACCAGCATTGGCTTCTTGTGGAACGGTGGCTTGGCGGGAGCGTCGTTATTAGCAGGCGGCCATGTGGTATCAGCAGTTCACACTATGTCAAAGGCCGTAGTGTCACGAGGAGTTTCGTTTTGAATAATCATTGGCCCCGCGGTCTGCCGTATCTGTTTTGGGTGCGAAGCGATAGCGACCACAATCGAGAAGCACACGTTGGTAAATGCTATCCTGCCAATGGTCGTTTCAGTTAATGTTTTATGGTTTTCTGAAAAAAAAATGTATAAGGTTTTTTTCTCTGTCAACTGACGTCAGGAAAATCTTATTATTATGTGAGCATGTGAGGCAAGTCGCGCTATATTGTTGAATTTTGGGCTCTTACAATCTCCCAACAGAATGGCGGCCGACAGTGACGGTGATCAACAGAAACGGACAAACAGTAGTAGCAAGCGTAGAAATGTTGGTAGCGATGGCAACCGAGGAAGCTGCAGTCGAAACAGTGGTGGTGCCAGTGACAAATGTACTATTGGCGACAGCACCAGCACTAGCACCTTGAAGGCGGTTGTCATCTGCGAAGGAAACCTGCACGATCCCGATTTCCCGGCGCGACTCGAAAGCCTGGTCGAAAGTCTCTCGACGCTGGTGGAGGAAGAAAAGAACGACGATGGCAAAGAGAACCAGGATGCCGGCAGGCTCACGGTTGACAAGGTACGCGGATTGGCATGAGAAACATTCCACCCGTACTAAAATAGTATTTTTTTAATGGTAATGTCTTGTTTTTTTTTGTAGGTGGAACCGTGGAACAGCGTGCGAGTTACCCTTTCGATACCGAAGGAAGCTGCCGTTCGATTGCGGCGGCTCGCCGCCGAAGGTAACAGTGCACTACGTGCCCTCGGTATTCTATCCGTGCAGCTGGAAGGAGAAACGGTTCTTTCCCTGCGATTAGCGGGACAACAGGAGATCGTACTGCGGACAGGTCTGTATCAAGCTCGGGGTCATCCTTCCAGGACGATTAGCTAATCTCTTTGTATCTCGTAGATAACTCTTCCGCCGAAGGAACAAGTGCAGGCAGCAGTGGTGGACACGGTGGCCTGGGTGAACTGGCCAGAGTGCTTTCCCAGCAACAGCAGCACCAGCAGCATGCGAATTTACAGCAACAACCACAGCCACCCCATCCGTTGGGCGTACAGCAGCAACCTCAAAGTATGTTCTCCCAGCAAGTACCTCCATCGCACCAACAACAGCCGCAGCAGCAGCAACACCTGCTTCATCTGCAACAACAGCATCACCTTCAGTTGCAGCAGCAGCAGCAACAGATTCTGCACGGCACGGCAGTTGATGGCAATGCCGTCCCCAGTACCTCGAAGGTCGTCCACTCGAACCTTCCGAAGCCTCTCAGCAATGGTCCACTACCGATGGAGGTTGGGGTCAGTGGCGGTGCTGGTGTGTTCAAATCACCGAACACGATCTGCCCGATGGATGGGAAGGTTCCCGCTCATGTGCCAAATGTGGTCGACGCCTGCGAGTACCCTTTCGAGAGCATGACCCAGGCGAGGGTGATACAGCGGCGCGAAAATACCCTTGGATTGGGCGGCAATGGTGCACCGGCGGTCGGTGCTTCGATGCCGATGGTGACGGGTGTCGGCGTTGGTACGGCGAAACCATCAAATGGTCCGTTTATAGCACCCGCAGGCGCCGGAGGAGTACCACCACCGCCACCATATCAAACCGCAGTAAGCGGCGGTACCGTCGTTGCCAAGGAGACCCTAGGCCCTCCGGGTGCAGGTGTCGGTTCACCGGTTGCCGTCCAACCGGGCACTGCAAGTGGCATTACTGTTGCCGGCAACAATGTGGCCATGTCCAGCCCACTGTTAGTGAATTTGCTGCAAAATGAAAACAACCAGCAACAAACACTCGCACCCCAGCAACAGCAGCAACAGCAGCTATTGCGAGGAGTAGGACAACCTATTCTTAAGCAGGAGCTACTAGCCGCCGTTGGTAACGGAGGTGGTGCGGGTGGTGCTGGCTTAGTGAAGGGAGGGATCATTCCAAACGTTCCACAAACGGTCGTCGTTGGTGGCAGCCCAGTGCAAAGCGTGAGTGACAATGATCCGAGTGCGCAAGGTGTCGGTGGTATCAAAAGTGGCAGCGTGGTGAACCATCAAGTAGTGAGCTTGAACCAGCAGCACCAGCATCTAGTGCATCACCCAGTGATTGGAGGCGCACCCGCGATGGCCACATCCATGGTTTCGCCAAGAACAACTGCTGTGTCGGCCGTTGCCCAACAGCAACAGCAGCAGCAGTTGACGTTAGTGAATAGTAGTAGTCCATTGCGTGGGTCCCCAGCGGCGGCGGGTGTGCCGAGTGCGGTGCTCAGTGGCGGTAGTGTGAATAGTAGTAGCAATCTGACTCCAATGACAGCAGCAACAACAAACATCAGTAATGACAGTAACAGTAACAATCAGAGTGTGTTGAACGTGTCGCCTTCTTCTCTAGTAACTCCACCATTGTCAGTGCCTTCAAATAGCAACAACAGTAGCAGCAATGCCACCTCCACCATGAACACCATTAAAATGCAAAGATACAGCCTCGTTTCCGGTTCTCCCGTAGCTGGCGGACCAGCGGCAGGCGGTACACTAGCAGTGGGGATGGGCCCAGCCGTAAGATCTCCACAGCAACAGCAGCAGGCGTTGCTTCAGCAACAGCTGCAGCAGCATCAACAAATTGCGCAACCCAGTAGTAGCGGTGGCGGTATGGTGGTAACCACCAGCAATCGAGCACCTGTGATGGGACCGACGCCTGGTCATCCTCAGGCATTGCGGACGCCCCAACCTGCGGCAACGTTTCAGCTGCAAGAGCAGCTGCAATTGCAGCAGCCACAACATTCCCAACATTTGAATCGTGTCTCGGTTCAACAGCAGCAATCGTTGCCTTTGCAGCAGCAGCAACTACCTTTTCGACAGCCAAATCCAATGCCGTTGCCGTCCCAGCAGCAGCAGCAGCAACAACAGCCGGGACAGCAGGGTAGTGGTTTCAATCAGCGGTGGCCATCGTTACCGATGGACTCGGCTACCAAGTCTGGCTATCAGGAGTTTGCCCGCTTCCAAATGCAATATAACCTTAGTCAACAACAGCTAAACAAGCCTTCTACGACTTTGGGGCAGCAGCAGCAACAACAGCAACACCAACTAGATGGTGTCTCGGCTACGCCCGTAACCGGCTCGTCCACCGTCGGTGCTGATCCGCTCGAGCTGGGCAACTGCTTGGTGGATCTACCGGATCTAGCGAAGAACGATTTGGATTCGCTGTTGCCGAGCGATTTGGATAGCCCATTTCTCGACACGAAGCTGGACGATCTGGACGATTTCGATCTTATGGACCAGCAGCAACACAATCACCCTCTTCTTGCCGGATCGTCCTTGCAGCATCCGGGTGATATTTCGGCAGTTCCGGGCACTCTGCTGGGGGGTGCGTCTAGTAGCGCTTCGAGTGTGACGGGATCCAGCACGACGTCGGCAGTGTCAGCAGGAAACACTAGCTCCAGAGATGATGCCCAAGCGAGAGAGCGCCGGTGGAAGGCACAAATTCTTATCAACCCCCTCACTGGGGAACTGGAAGAGACGCAAGTGGAAGAAAGCATTGAAGAAACGGAAGACTCTAGTACCGCCAAAACAAGTGGCGTTGTGGGCAGGCAAGGAAAGCTCACCGTAGCCCGGGGAAACGATTTTCCACCGGAGGTACCGAACTCGCTATACTCGGATGACGATACTACGGGGAGTGCTGGCGGGCTCTCTTCGGTAAAGTTCTTCTCCGACGCCAGTGATTCCGACAAACCATCGCCCTCTGGATTGGTAACGTTTACGGCCGGATCCACCGGATCGCTGGCAGGCAGTGGTATCGATTCAACCTATGCCACACCCAACGCCCCGTCCACATCGTCCGCACTGGTGAGCGGAGGAAAATCGGGAAAGATAAAAAAGGAGCGCGCGAAACCGGTCAAGGGCAAAGACAAACTAAAAGCAGCCTCACCGGTGTCCGCGAAAGAGAAACCAAAAGAAAAATCTAAAACATCTCTGAAGACGGTGGTCAGGCAGAAGGCAAAAGTGCTTTCCACCTCCGTGCTACTGGTCGACGGGACAGGATCCGGCGATTCCCCGAGCAAAAACGGTGGAACTGAGCTCAAGCTTCGGCTGAAGTTGGAAAAGACGGATGCAATCACGCTGGCGGTGCCGACGAGAGCCAGCACCGTTGGTGGCAGTGGTGTGTCCGGAGTTGGAGCAGCTAGCGTTCTGTCTGTATCTTCCTCTTCGCAGGAAGGATCACTGATGGTGCGGCCGAATGTCGTAGATTCACTACAGGCACCCGTCGATGGAACAGCGTTAATGACTTCACTACAGCTTAATCCCATTTCCCAACCGCACCAGTCAGCGTTAGCATCGCTTACCGTCGCCAATTCCGGCAGTGGTACCGGTTTCGTTAGTAATACTAGCAATTTACCCACTGTATCAGCCTCACAAGCCACCGCCACTGGGAATACACACATTAGCAGTAGCAGCAGCAGCAGCAGCAGCAGCAGCAACAGCAGCACAAACAGTAGCACTACGAGTAGCAACAGTGTGGGTGTGCATTTTCCTGCGACCGGCGAGGAGCTGCGAGTACCTCCGTTGCACATTAGCCTGCGCGGGAAGAACTCTGTGGTCATAAAGAATTCCCGCAAAGATCGCAAGAAAAGTCAAAGCGGAGGCGAAGAGGACAGTAGCGATGGTGGCGGGGTGGTGAAACGGCCCACCACCAACAAGCGCAACTCCATCGACATCAGCGGTTCGTTTTCTTCCGCCATCCCCGTGACGACGGCTTCATCGTCGATATCGTCACCATCAGGATATCATAACCACATCGGAACCGTCACGGCATCACCGAAGCCAGCAGCTTCCGAACTGAAGGCTAGTGAGCAAGGGATCGATGTTTTACCGGTGTCGCAAAAACGATCCGCGTCCGAAGCGATGGGCAGCAGCGGGAATCAAACTGCCGCCGGCGCATCTGGGGCTGGCTTCAGCCCGAACGGGTACGTATGCCCGGAGAAGAAGCGCAGGCTCAGCAATGGCGGCAGTAGTGTCAGCTTGAATTCCGTTGCCGCTTCCAACACCGATAGCATCCTGGCGATGACGACGGCCGTGACGACTGGTGTGCAGGAGATTAATGACATCTATGAGTCGATCATTACGACGAGTGCCAGCGGACCGATCGGTTCGACCAATGTGGGTACGGTTCCCGCGTCCAATTTGCTGCAAACGGCTGCAAAAAACTCCAAGAGCTCCGGTGCGAACAATGCTAGTGCCAGTGGTGGCAACAACAACAACACTATCAACAACAATAATAATAATATCAACAATAATGGCGGAAGCTACGGTAAGAGTCATAAAAACCTCGTCAAAGCATCCGAAGATGACGATGCAACGGTCCTTTCGAATCCGGTGGCCGGTTCTTCGCCTGCTTCGATAGCGGACGAAAATGGTAGCGGAAAAGGTACGGCTGCAGGCGTATCATCGCCGTCACCGTTGCAGGTATCTTCCGACATGCCAACAACCATAGTCACCTCCGCCTCCGACAGCGTCACCTCCACATCAACGACACCAGCATCTACCTCAAGCGAGAAATCTTCCCTGATAGTCGAAGGTGATCAGCAAGCACAGGAGCAGCAGGAGCAACAGCAGCTAGCTAATAGTAATAACACCACCACCACCACCGTACATCACGATCTTCAGCATCACCACCATCACCAGGATCAGTTGCAGGAGCACCATAGTAAAAACCGACCACCGGAGCAGCTGCTTGCGGATGCACCAGCCGACGAGCGAGAAAAGACTGTGACCGACGATGCGGACCTGGACAAAGCGTCTACGACGAGTGGCACACCAACGACCGGAAAAAGCATTGGCGGCTCCATATCGGGTTCTCCTTCCTCACCTGTGACCGCTAGTCCCGGTTCGACCGGCGGTGGTGTAGCTGGAGTGCAGGGGAGCGGCGCAATGGGAGGGACCGCCGGTGGCGGGGCTGTCGGCGGTGTGGCAGGAGTGAATCATCATCTGCTCGGGCACTCGAATGTCCGAGGTTCACCAGGATCTCAGGCGCAAGGCGAGGACAGCGGTATCGAGTCGATGGATGCACTGTCGGAGAAAAGTCCCCACCAGCTGTCGTCGCACAGCCCACAAGGATTGCACAGTGGTGGCGTAACGGGTGGCCATGCAGGGAATGGCGGAAGTAGCGTGAGCAGCAATAGTAGCACCAGCAGCGGGTGCATAACCAGTAGTACAAACAGCAGCAGCAATGAAGAAAAACAGATGCCTTCTTCGGTGGGTAGTCCGCAGTGCAATGAGCAGCTGCACAGCTGTGATGGAAATGGCAGCGGGGAGGTCATGGGCGGTATTGATGATCCGGAAGCTGGGCTGATCGAGCGGGAGGCGCAAAAGGACCTCACCGGTACGCCACCGTTAGACGCGAGCATGGAGGATTATCGCAATATAGAGGCTGCGTTGGCGAAGATGGAAGGGCTGAACGAGCTCTCGACAATCGTTGGGTGCGGTGGTGCTGACGTTAAACTGAACGGAGATCATTCGATCCTGCTGAAGGAGGAGGAGGAAGAGGACAAGCTGCTCGATCACAACAGCCACGACACGCTGAGCAATATGGAGCAAACGAATCTGAGTAAAATCCTAGACATGGATATGGACGTAGTTCAGCGTGAGGGAAATATTATCAGCACCGCGACCGTCCTCGAAAACGTGGCGAATTTGGCTTCGAAACAGTCACCCGGCAAGACGGAAATTCAATCCTCCCGTCTTAGCGATGATTATGAGAAGATGGAGCAAAAGCATCAACAGCAAGCGGAGCAACAAAACCTGCAACCGCAGCAGCAGCAGCAGCAGCAGCAGCAATCAGATGTAGTTGTTAAAACCCGGATCACCGATAAGCGAGAGGAATGCGTCAAGGGTACTGGAGGCAAAAACAAGACACTTGCCAAAGCGCCCCACGACGATGATATCGAATCGCATCAGCAACATCACCAGCATTTGTCCGTCGGTGCTTCTCAACCAAAGCCGGTGCTGGATGTGGACGGAAAGCACATTGCGACGGAAGTTGTAGGCAATAACAATCACGCGGAAGTGGATTGCAACAAGTTGTTGGTGGTAACTGCACCTGCGGACACAATGCCGAAAGCTTCGGACAGTAGCGATGGCGACAAATCGGTCCCACTGCTGCTGACCGACGAATGCTGTATCAATAAAAAAAGTAATCCTAGTGTGAAAAGCGAATGTGATAGTAAGGTAATGATGTTAGTGGAGGAAAAACAACTCTTAGTTAAGTCTGATCCCGACGAGGCTATCGTTAGTAGTTTAAAGAAGAGTTTAAGAAAATCTTCTGAAGAACGGCAGTCAGTTACTCTCGTCGCCATAGGCACCACACAAGCACCATCTGCCGCTGCTGTTGCTGCTGATGCTGCTGTTGCTGTTAAACAGGAGTCGCCACAACCGCCAACGCTTGCAGCCGTGCCTGTCGCGATTGGAATTGAGCTGAAGGCGGAACCCAAGAGCCCTGAGCGCACGGAAACTCTGTTAGAGCTGAAACCGCGCCATGAGCAGCCTCCGTTGTACAGTTACTCCAGTGAAAAGGCTCGCGAGCGGCGCACGGCAGCTGCGGCCAGCGATGGCATTCAACCTGGGAACAGCATTTCCGCGTCTGCAGGTACCACCGGTGGTGGACGGTTACGCCGAAATTCTTCGCTGACATCCGCAACCGAGGACTGTGAAAGCAATCGTTCGTCTGATTCGGAACAGGCACCACCGTCGTCCTCTTCAAGTAGTCCAGCTGTGGCTGCTAGTGGAACATCGTCGAGCAAAAAGGCTGCATTGGTCAACAGCAGCAGTAGCCACAGCAGCGAAGAACAGGATAATACCTCTAGCGTATCATGTGCTGCGATTGAAAATCATCAACCCCTTCCGTTAGCTTCCGAAGCAACACCGAACAAGGGCACCGATGGTCAATTGCAATCAGAGCAGCAAGATAAGGCAATGTTGACTCAGCTCTCCATCGAGATTCCATCGCACTCGGACAACGGGGAGCATCGTATAAGGACACGTGCATCGAGCAAATTGGAAAGCCCGCTGGAACTTCCTCCCCGCAAAAGTCCGTCTGCGTCGGTGTGTGGTCACGATTCGCAAAATACTTCAGCTGCGGTGGGTTCCGCCGGAGGGAACAACAATGGAATCACCACCGGGAGTACATCAACGCTCAAAAGTGGCAGTGCATTGACGCCTGCCGGTTCTACAAAGCAGAACGCGTCATCAGGATCAGGCTCAAACGTTGGTGGCAGTGTGGCCGTGGGCACTAGTAGCGGTGGTACCGATCGCCAAAGTCCAAAATCAGCTGCATTGCCTACGAGACCTGCGGCAAACAAGCGGAAACGGCAGGGATCGGAAAGCTCTAGCCAGTCTGGTATTAGCGAAGATCTTCCTACACGTGCCAAGAAGGCTCGCAAGACGACAGGAGCCGCAACGGTGTTGGATGCGAGCGCGAATACGACAGATTCGCCGAGGGTAACACCCCGCAGATCCTTGGATAATACTCTCGTTAAGGGGCGGGTTTCGCGAAAAATGGCCAATGCAGCAGCAGCAGCAGCAGCCGCGGCCGCCGCTGCGGTAGCAACATCAACTGTTACGATTGTGGCGGATTCTTCTGACAGCGACGAACCATTGATCGAGATCGCGGGTAAAGCTCGAAATTCTAAACTAACCTCCAAATCCAGCTCAACTTCTACCACTAGCAATGTTACTACTTCTTCTACCATACCAACTACTACCGCTACTTCTACTATTACTACTTCTGCTCTCGCCTTTACTACTATTACCACGACCATCAATACTATTCGCATCAACACGAACAACAACCAAACTTCAACCACAAATTCTACTTCATCTCCCTCAACCTCGTACAAAACCTTAGCAGCAGCAGCTTCGAGCGAAAAAAATGCCATCTCTCATGTACCATCGAACGCGACCGCGAACTGCAGCAACCAGGCAAATGTCCTTGCAAACGAGAGTGCATCACAAGCACCAACGGTCACATCGGCATTGGCGAAAACGAACATAGCGCTGAACTCATCGGTTTCCGGCGGAATTGAAAAAGAAAAGTCACTACGCAACCTACACAGCAAAAGTGTGTCCCTGGGCTCTGGGAACACCAAGCAAGGCACGAGCGTCAATGCAGTGCCATCGTCTTCCATAGCATCATCGGATCAGACCGGACCCATCGCTGTCATCGGTTCAACAGGGGAGCCTTCGTCCACCGGAACATCCATCGCCGGTACAAGCAATTGTACCGCCAACAGCAGCAATGCTAGCCCCGGAAGTAGCACTGCAGGATCCATGGGGGTCAACACCGGGAGTACTGTAGGCGGTGGTCAAAAACAAGCTACCAGCACCGCCGTGTCGTCCGCGGGGACTACATCGGTAGTAACTACGGTAGCATCGGATGAAAAAATAAGCACACGCCGCAGCGTGCGCATGACCTCATCGACTCTGTCCACGGCAGCGATGAACAACAAGGCTAAAGCTGCAGCGAATGCTTTGCTGCTCCAGAACGCCTCGGCAACGGTCGGGTCCTTGCATGGTGACAGTAACCATCACGGGAATGCTACCTTGCATGGCAACGCAACCGTGAATGATGCTGCTGCAACCGGTACTACCGGTGCTGTCACTGTTGGTCTTGTGGGTGGCAATGGCGGAGGCGGTGGTATTACCGGTACGAATGCCGTTCCCGCTGGTGGACTGAATTCCTCCGGTGGAGCTAATGGTAATCACAGCAACAAAACGGCAAACCACGTTAATCATCAGCATTCGCACGTGGGACCCGGTTTGAAGGGCACCGCGTCGTCCGGCAGTGTAGACAGCAAATTATCCGTCCCGGGAAGCGCTAGCGCGCCATCCACGGCCCAAAACATCGAGATTAGCAATGTGACGGAGTTGCGTCGTAAAACAAGAAGTGCAGGTATGTGAACATTACGCTCAGGTTTATTGCAACATTCGTCTAATCTGGTGAACCCCATTACAGCCGGATTGGAGGTGACCGTCACTGAGGGACGCCGAAGAAGGATATCCCGTGACAGCAAGTGACCAACAGTTTGTGCCTCGGCCGAGAGCGACGAAGACAGCAGCTATCGGCGTAGGCTCGAACATACAATTGATTCTCGTTTCTACAACTGTGTTGAAGCGCTCAGTGTTGAACCCCATCAGCGTGCCCCGAGTATGGATAGCCGTGTTGGATCGTCGGTTACAACGGAACAACCGCATGTTCCTGTTTTGTATGCGGACGACGGAGACATCCCTCATCATACGGATGGCGTAGAGGTAAAGCGTACAATGGAATTGGCCGTTTTGTGCGATGCCGAACCTAGAACTAACAATGGGATTTGGTGTGCCAACCAGAACCTCCACGGTACTGTTGATAAGTCTCAACAGACTGGTGTGCTAGATGCGGAAAATAAGTTAGTCGAGATGCCAGAAACCAACAATTGCATCGTTTCCTCTAACAACGCGGTATCGATGCAGACCTCGGTGGCAATGTGTGCTACTGTTGGTGCCTTGGAGGAGATTGGTACAGGTGAGCAAGTATCGTCCTCCGTGGTGAAGGAAACCGGTGGCAACGAGGATGACGATTCGTATGCTAGTGAAATCATCCTTACGACCAACAGTGACTGCAGCCTAGATGAATTTGTGTCGTCGGATGACGATAGTAATTTGGAGATATCGGTGGTGACCATCTCACTGTACTAAAATGTTGCATGTTTGGTGGCGATATATGGGGGACAGCACAATCACTTCATACGATAACGATTATGTATGCGCATCAGGGTGGTCGAGAGGAATGCAGGTGAGATCGTTAGAAAGGAACGTGATTGTCGAAACGTTACTACTTTGACTACCAACGTATCTAGTTTATCCTGATTGAATTCCACTTTTTTCAACGCTCTTTTATGGGGAGTTTTCTTTCTCCGTCTTTTTTCTGTATATCTTCTTTTGCACTGTACACTCTCGTACGTTATGTATATATTCGAGTCTTATATACTACGAAATTAATTGAACTTTAAGATTCGTCACTCGTATCTCCTCTCCTCCCCACCCCTTGTGTAGTAGTTTCACTACGAGTACTTTCGCGATGCTGGTCTCTGTTGGGCTTGCAGAATGTGATGTTATCATTTTTATCAGGGAAAAAAATGAAGAAGCACCAGCAGGCAGACAGAGAGGAAATCGAAGCAACAATACCTTCACAAAATCGACAAAAACCTTTGGCTAATCTTTAAACAGCAGTATAATGCACATAGAAATGCTGCTGTTGAAAAAAAGTGTCTTATTAATAACAGTTAGGGATAGGGAAGGGAAATCGAGCTGCTTAGTGAAGGCAAATAAAGAACCAAGAAAAAGTACGAAAACAAATATTAACACGTAGAGAAAAAATTGTCGTTTTTCGTTTTTCCCTACTCTGCAAGGAGACGATAGAGACGATCTAAAAACATACATTCGTTAATGTTAAGTGGGACGGAGCGAGAGGATGACGTTTTAGTCAGTGCTGGGATGCAATGGAAACAAATATGAACGAACAATTCATAAATAGTACCTCTACTCTACTGAACAAGACACATACACACAAACACATGCGCATCTACACACACATTAGAATGAGATCAAGAGCGCTAAACGCAAAAGAGCCCAAACTTATTTTGGAATTATCTTACTTCAGCAGCCCATCAAAATTTAGATCATCTCTAAATTTGATATAATTTTGGTATTCGAATTTTTCGCATCATCGGATCGTCCTTCGTTGTTGCGTCTGGTCGCGATTCAACAAGTGGAGGGGAATTCGTTTGGTTTTCATTGACAAAGATCGTATTTTCTCTGCGCTGTGGATTTATCCGTTTTGTGGAACTTTTTTCATGCTAATAGGATATGGTTTGATTTTACTCTAAGACATAACCATTAACTTTCCTGTTGATTGGATCTGTTTTGAACACGTTTAGTACGAAAATCTATGTGTTGATCTCAATGTGTTTTATAAGATCTTGTTACTAGCAACCATTGTAAAGGGCATCAATATGAAAGAGCTCGATCAATGCGGGAGCGTCTCCTAGAATGAACAAGCATTTTAATTGTACCAGCCAAAATTAATTACCGACTCGCTGTTGCAGAATAATCGCTCAAACTCGTCTAAACGCTAATATGTGCAATAAAAAAGCTTGGATGTCAATGTCCGGCCCTTATGAGGAAGCAGCAAATCTGTTGAATATTTCGACAGTTTTGCTCGAAATATACCATACAGACCGTTTGAGCGATTTCAAATGAGTGTAACACTTTGGTTTGTTTTTTTTTTTTCATCATGGTGTGTGCAGAGGGCCTGTTGAAGTGCGGTTGAAGTAAAGGAAAATAATTGTCGGTTAATTTATTTTCTAATATTACGTTGTGCAAATGCTCGTGCAGATTAGAGCGCTCATTCGGTCCACGATCAGCCACACTGCGGCACTTTTCCACGCGCACTCGCAAATGAGGAAAATGTAGTAACCAATCAACAATGATTTTTATAGTTTACTTTGCTCAACGGAAACCGTTGGTGAAAGTAGAAGTCAGTATCATGTATTATTCACACTGTAAGCTATATCGAAGAAATTGGTTTGGTCTGTTGTGGAGATTGAACACATAATGTAATGAACTACTAGGAGAAGGAATAAAATTGAAGCAGAACTTACATGTAAAAAATCACACATACACAAACACGTTAAATACAAACAAAAACTCACCTACAAAACTTTCTCTCATAAAACACAGGTAATAGACGAGACACATGGTATGCTTATAAGTAAGCTTAACAAGCGATTTAGAAAACGCGGACATAGTTTAGAATAATTTATCCGTATTATATTTAGTTGAATGCGTGTGTTCGGCGAAGGTGACCGGAACCGATCGCTAGAATAGTGGCTAAACAAGGCAAAAAATGAACGTAGTAATATTCGGTGCGTGCAGTGAATGGACTGTACCGGATCAAGTCAGCCAGCGTCAACGATGATCAACGATCCTTCGTGCACGACGATGATAAGCAGTGGGAAAGGATAGCGGGGGAGAGGGTGAAAAGAAAAAAAGGATGCAGAGCTTAAAATTTGATTGTATATATAGAACAGAACTATTAAGAAGTATAGGTGCACAGCAACGTAATATTGAAATGATTCTCCGTGCAAAGAACGGATATTGAGTTTTACCCTCTCCCTTCCACGTATATGTTTAGTAACCAGACACACAAACTCACACGTACACAAACACACCGAAATCACAGCAAAATTATCTGAGAACCCCGAATGTGTGGTAAGGATAAACATAGTTAGGACAGATAGGAGACAGGATCAACAACACACTCCCAACCTGAACCAGCCAGTCGGCACTGCATCATGGAATGGCATGTGTGCCGTATGTGGTACAGTAGTTGGAGGATGGAACACGAATGTCTCTTCGTGGTAAAATGGGGGAAAACAATTCCGTAAACCCAATCATTGACGAACGATAGTTCCGTTAGTAATTGTCATATAAAATGTAAGACGATTAGTAGGTTATTTGCTTAGTTAAGGATTGCAACGTTTCTTCTCAAAACGCAGCGACAATGCAGGCTTGTATCATCACCATGTAGTATCACAAAGAGTCTCTTTGCAATAGCCTCTGTAGCTTCTGACATCCTTCATTTTTTTATTTTTATTTTTTTTTCAACTCAGCCACTTAACGTCCCGGAAGTTGCATTTGATGTATACTAGGATATAGTCATCAAGCAAAACGACGACGGGATGAGGATGTTTGAAAATTGTGTTATTGATTGTTTCACTTATCGACGGACTTGAGCTTTATCCGAAGGCTTCCGATTCATTCGCTAGGATTACGGTTAGGTTCCTTTTTCTTAAGCGTGGAATCCGAAACCGTCGTTCGATTACATGTGTTAATGTATGAATGTATACTTTGCTCGCACCCGCGCGCGGGACGAATATAGTGCTCTCTATATATAGCTACTCCCGTTTCAAACGAAGCAAATTTATTGGTAAATGCTGTTGTGTCCTGGCTTGAATGGTACATTTCGCTTGCCGATGGTTCTTGTGTAATCCATCTAAAAAAATGTTTCATCTCTTCAGGAACACTTATGTGGCTAAAGCTCTTCTGCTTTCTTTTTCCCTTCCAACCGCTGTTGTTGATGTTTCTCTGCTGGAAAGCAAGGAATGCGCGTATTCGGTATATTTGTGTACACCTGCTGGTAGAAACGGACCAAAAAGAAAATAACTAGTATAGGCTCATCACCCTTCAGTCAGGCGGTAACGGGTTGAAATATCTTTAGTACACATCACTTGGAACAATTGAAAGTGTGGCCGGATGGTAAAAAGGAGCATTTAGAGTTACTTTTAACAAGGAAAAACCATTCTGCCTAAGAACACACGATGTCCACCACCATCGATCGGCGGCGTTAATCGCTTATCGTATCATTGCACACTGATTTCCATCTAATTAGTTTTGTTGTGAAATATTGTTTGGCCATAACACGAGCCTGTTTCACGTGGCATTCCTCGAAAAGCAATTGCAAAACGAAGAGCGCGTGGGAAAAATTTCCCTATGGATAAGAAAGTGGGAATGTGATTGGTTTGCAACTTTCTCGTTCAAATAGAGCATGATTCAGAATGGAAATGGCAGACGTACCATAGCAAACCTAACAAGGAAGGAACATGTTACACGGGTTGTTGCCTCCGTTCTGCGCAGAAACTCGGTTATATTGTGAAGGTATACTGTTTGATTAGTATAACCACGTGGTTCACGGAAAACGGAAGAGAAGCTAACTTTATGCAAAATATACACGCAAAAATAACAATAAAGATGTACACATGTTCATGCATAGTTATATATATGTATATGCATAAAAAAATACATGTACTGTATGTATATATACGTATGCATAAAGAAAAAAATGAAATGCAAAAAAATATCCTCTAAGTGACGAAAGGTAAATAAAACGTAAGCATTGTAAGTATGATAATACAACGGTACACATAGATCGCTAAAGAGCATGAGTAACAATGCATTAGTCCACTAGTACACTCGGATACAGCAAACACACGCCCATTCAGCAAGAGAAAATAAGGAAAATTGTAATATTTGTAGATTTGTTTGTGAACAGGTTGATAATCTAAGCTCTATACATATAAATATTGTTGAATAGATATATCATACAATTGTGTTAAAAAAGAAGAACAGAAAAAGTTGTTTTATTTTAAAAAAAGAAGTACACAAAACCTGGATAATAATGAATAAAATATAAAATAAAGAAATGATTGAATAATGAATCATTACTCATTTATATGTAGATGGGATTGTTGAAGATCAGGTATAGGTCGTTACATACAATTTTTCTGCTTTATCTTTTTTTATGTTTAAAAATCGTATTCAAGCTTTGTAGCTGGTAATAAGCAGGTAGTTTCTGATCAAAAACACGCGAAACAGTCGAATGCATTACCGTCGTTTAAAATTGTAGATGCATATTCTTCTATTCACAGAACCATGTAATATATGCTATTAATATGTTGGCGGTTGGCGGACAACGGACTTATGAAGTTATTCAAACTGGTAAAGTGGGAAGTTACCAAAAAAACGCTAATAACACAGATACTAGCGACTGGAGTCATAGAATATATCGCAAAACATATCGGAGCGGATATCGTATTATAGTAACAGTATTCGTTTTTAACCGTCATCGATTCTAATCGAACTAAGTCAACTCGTTTCTAATTCTAATCGGTTTTGTCGACAACATCAAGGCGTGTAGCCGCGGCCTCAAAAGTCGACACAAATGTGTGATTGTTCCAAATCGTCTGTAGAAATGTCAAAGCTCATCGACTGTCAAATTCGCAAATCAAAGCTCCTCAACAAAAGCATAATAAAAACCCTGACCAAAGTGATATCAATGATACGCGCCTTGAGGAGAAGCTGCGTAGAGAAATTCGTCACCAGAAGCAAAACCCCTTCGCGGAGGGCAGTATTCACCCTCTTTCGTTAGTTGCTCAACAGAAAACGCTCTTCTCTGCGAGGCGTAGTGCAATTGATTGTGGCAGCTGCACCGCAGCGATAGCAGCGATACGGGGAATTGCGTTCGTGAAAACGATTTCCAACCGAGCGAAACCAGAAAAAATGAGGTAAAGCGTCCACACTATCGGAAACATTGCGAGTGCAGGCTGCACATTGCTCGGGGAGGGGAAAACGCCACACGCAATACCATAGGTTAGGGCGGACCGTAAACAAGGCAAAGTGCAACGAGTACAATGAAGAGCATTCCTTCGGCGCAGACGGTGTGTGTCTGTAAACATATGGTGAATCAGTTGGCTGCTATTTAGTAAACCAACTTCTCGTGATCGACTGTGGTCGGACGCGCAACGTTCTAATCTAATTAATTGTCCTGCTCATCCATTGGTCATCGATCGCGGGAAACCGAGATATATCGATTTTGACCGACCCCATGGAAACGACTGCCACGCGCGCCCTTTGTGCATTTTTTCCGATAACTACGCGTATCAAAATCCGCCCGTCTACTATTAACTCATCCCATGCCTCCCAACCTGCTGTGCGAATAGTAAGTAGGCCACGATGCTTCGCGATGGAAAATGTAGAGCATGGCCTGGAGGGGTAGAGAGAAGAGAGAGAGAGTGAGGTAGGAAGAGAGGAGACAGAGTGCTTGGCTAATGCTGCTGCCCCTGGGATTTATCTAATTTTGTGGAAAGGTACTGCTTCGATCGGCTTGCAGGCGGCAAGAAGGAAAACTTTCGGCAGTGTTACGCATAAAACGGTTGTTTCCAATTATTTTTCCGGGCTTCTTTGCACACGCGCCCCGTTCCGTTCATTTTACCGATATGCATGCACGATACGGATTGCTCCACACGATAAGGCACGTTCGAGTGCTTTCCCCTGTATTTGCCGTTGGCTTCATTTGAGTATTATAAGCAGGCTGTGAAAGGAAGGTGGCAGCTCATCATCACTCAATGCACTTTGATTTTAGAGCTAATTGTTTGCACTATTTTTGCTATTTTCAGAAAATGTTCGATCGTCCGAGATGTCGCGACTGGAGTCCGCTGTCGACGCAGCAGCTACGGCTGCGCAGCTTAATACAGATATCTGGACACAACATTACCCTCCCGGACACGCACCCAAACCCGACGGCCCCCCTACCTGCCCCGATAGTACCGACGGGGCGGCATGGCAGACCGAAATGTACCGTGTACTTTACGCTACACCATGCGCCCCAATCCGCCCCGTTTTACACGAGCGAACGGCTTGACCTGCACCGGAACGTGCTGTGGGCGGAAATCGACTGCCCAGGCACGATCAAATCCTCCCTCCGGGGTGTGTGCGTGCGTGTGTGGGAACACATCGAAACCCCGGCAGCGAATGGTGTGCTGCTGGAAGATGGCCACGTGCACACCATCGTCCCGACGGGTGCCAACGTTGACGTGCCGCCTTGCGGAACAAAAGTGCCTCAGGATGGTCACGTGGTTGACGATCGGTTAGAAGAGCACCATGGCTCCGATCGGATGCTGTTCACGTGGGGAGTTTACTTTTCCGGCCTGGTGCCACTGGAAAGACGCAACGAAAAGCGCCTCCGACCGAACACGCTCGTATTTCAGCTGCATGGTGGCTACTTCACGTCGGCCGCATATATCCTTGAACCGCACGAGCAGCCACCGGCGGTGGCGGGAACGACGACGACAACGGCGGCGGCGGCGGTTGCTAATGTAGCCGACGGGATGATACCAAAAACAATCGCTAATGCTGGCCACGCTGGCACTCCACCTTCGGCTACGATCCCGATCGTGGGTGTCGAAGCGGGTTGGCGTGGTGGCAGTGGACGCGGAACCACTCCAACCGAAAACGTCTTACACTGTGATACTAGCAATAATTCCTCCCCAGTAGCGGCTACTCCTCAGCAGTTCCACCTGGCGCCCTCTTCCACATCCCCGAATCAGTGGAGTTTTGCGAACGGTGGTGCGCTGTTAGGCGTTGAGCAGCGGTACGAAAAGCTGTCCGTTTCGCCGGCGGCCGGCAGCAACAGCAGCGGTATCAGCACCGCCATACACCGGGTCCGTTCCACCAGCCCGCCCGCGATGAGTTGGACAGGACCGACGGAGACGAATCTGAAGCTACGCTACCTGCTGATGGAGTTCCCAACGGCGGAAGTGCGCGCGAGCTACGATCTGCTGCGGTTGCTGGCGGTACAGGAACGCCAACGGCGCATTCGTTACGAAGCGGACAGTGCCAAATCGCTCGCCGACCGTATCTGCATGAAGAGTGCCTACTGTCTGAACCTGGAGCTGTTCAGTAGCAACCATTTGGTTTACCGAACCGCGGTTAACCATCGAACTGGCGGCATGGGCAAACAGTTGAGCCGCCTGCTGTACCAGGAGCGCGAACCGATCGAACCGACGATACTACTGCGGGGGCAGGAACTGCGGCGGCGTATCGAGCGGGCTAAATTCCGGTGCCGGTTGTTGGCGCAGGAGCGTGACAGGATTTGCGGTGACATGCAGCAGCTGCGCAATCAGCTTAACGTGGCGTGCGATAGCAATATCGAGCGCGAATCGGCACTAATGGAGCGTTACCGGACGTACGGGCGCGAGAAGGAGCATCTCTACCAGCAAAAGATGGCCTACGCTAGTCAGAAGGATAGTGTGCGAGAAATCTGCGCAAAGATGCTGACTGTGCGGCACCAGTTGCTGACGGGGTTGAATGAAATTTATTACATTAAATCGGTAAGCTTACCATCGGATGCAGCGATTTCCTGAGTAATCGATTAACGTTTCGATTGTTTCCCCCACGTGGATGGTTTCCGTTTTAGACGAGCCAAGGCATCTACACGATCAACGACGTTCCGCTGCCGAATGCGGAATCGTACACCGACTCAACGCCGGCGCTGGTCCTCAGCGTTGCTCTTGGCTTCGTTGCCCACGCTGTGATGATGTGTTCCACTTTTTTAGATATTCCTCTACGGTGCGGTTCTCGAACGCCGGATCAATCTTGCGTTTATTTATTGTGTTTTCTTCCTTTCAGAAACCCTATTAAATATGACGGTTCTCGATCGAAGATAGTGGACCACATTAAGCTGTTGCCGACGGTGGATCGAGAGTAAGCATGAAACGCAATTTTGCAATAATGTTTGGAGGCACATTGAAACGATGCTCCTGTTAATTTGTCCCTTCTGGCAGCTTCCCTCTGCATTGCCGTTCCGGTCCGGCACCGAACGCCGTACTGTACGGAGTGTACCTGCTGAATCAGAACATTTCCCAGCTCAAGCATCAGCTTTCGATGAGCCGAGGCGATCCACGGGCAACGCTTGTTAACCTGCACGGTATTCTCTCCATTCCGGGCATCGGTGGCACTCTGCTAAATCGTGCCCTCGAGGAACCGTTCCAAATGCTACCCGCGTCCGTGTTCGGTTCCTCGTCGGTCGATCTTAAGATGTCCCCGGGGTTCCTCTCGCTCCCGGGTGGCAGTAGCAGCTGCAGCAGCAGCAGTGGCTCATACTTTCGTGACAGCCCCTCAAGCAGCAGGTTGGTTTCCGAAGTTGTCACCACACCGTCAAAGTTGTGTGCTGGCTAATGTACTGCTTTTCCATTCGCAGCAGGATTTCCCGGTCGGTTGATAACTACACGGACCGGTTTCAGGATCGGCGACTGCAAATATTGCACCATAGACCGCACCAAAACCATCGACATCCGCTACAGCAAGCGAGGCACCACTCGAGCAGCAGTGGCAGTGCCGTCGATCAGGACCACCACCTCCCGCAGCGGCGCGGTTGTGGCGATAATAAATTCTCCTCCGATCCCATCCTAGCGCAGGCTCCACTGGAGCGGCCGTTCGACTTTGAAGGTGGTAAAAAATTCTAGCATATGTGGGTAGTGTGCAAGTCAAGAATGTCCTTTGGGGCTTCATTAACACTGTTGAAGTTTGCCCCTCGTTCTGTTTCCTTGTTTGAGTTTTAATTTAATATTTATTGAAACTTTCCAGCTACGTTCGGGTCTAGCGAAACGAATAAAACGAATTACGAACAATTGTTTAATGTTGTGCGATTGAAATGATTGAACATATTTGGATGACGTAGCATAAAGCAGGATTACTGGTAGAACAATTGGAGATAAAGCGCTCCAAATCAAAGTGAGTAATGTTCTGTGAATATGTGTACTACTTTTATGTTGATAGACGTTCATAAAAAATAACGTATATTCGTAACATTTATGCTGCCCGTTTAAATTAAAAATCCCAAACATTCTGCTTCTATGATTTTGTAAAACTTTTCGCAATTATGTATATCTCCAGAAGTTTTTTTTGTACTGAAAATGTTTTTATATTTTGCGAATGTTAGAATTTTTATGTTGATTTGTATTATATATTTATTGAACAGAAATATGCTAGAAAAATTAAAACTAAATTTCGATCAGTTTTCTGTTTGAATTTTTACTGCAGTTCGAATTTGTATCTTTCATTGTGCCAGTATAAACACATGTATCGATTTTGACAGTAGATATTGTAAAACATAAACAAAACAGTTCAACCAAATCAAACATTTTGAGTATTATCGGTTTTCAGTGAACATCGAAGTGCGGAATACCTGCAGATAATGAATTTTCGTGTATCGGAACTGACGGAGATCGCCCTCCAAATTCTTGGCTACAAGTTGTACGACAGGAATGGAACGCAGACCGAATCGTTGGAGAATGTGATCGAAAAGTACCAGTTCAGTTCGGAAAAGGTAGAACCCACCACAGCCCAAAAGGGTCAAAAGCGAAAACAATCCTCGGTCTCGAGCGCTGTGGGACAGAAGCAGTTCATGGCACAATTTGATCTTCCCGATTTTGATACGATCCTGATCGATACGAATAAGTACGTCGAAGGTCAGATGACGTCGTTTATAAAGCAGCTCCAATCCTCCTTGGTATCGGTTTGTCGGGATACGGACTACAGGAATCATAGGAAGGGAATACGGATCCAGAATGCAGTGTGCATCGGTAAAGAGCTACCGGTCTTTTGTAGCACGGTGTCCAAAACGTACAATACGATGAAATACGTCGACGAGCAGGACATAATCTCTCGCTCGAATGGTACGACTTTAAATGGTATGATATGCGTATATTGCTCAGTTGTCTGATTTGGCTTTTCTATACCCTTAGATGAGGACTTTGATAAGGAAGAGTACATTTTAGTCAAACAAGGTTTGCTATTGCGGGAATTCAACACCCTACTGCAGTTGCTTAAGCACATATTAGATACCACCCCCAAAACCATAAAGGAGCTGGACGCGACGTGGCTGTTGATGCTGAAATCATATGAAGCCATGTAAGTTTTAGTATACCCCCCAGCAAAGGACGGTGATATGAACAAGTGCAAAGAATTGCATTTAATAACTGGCGGTTCCCTGCGATCCTTTCTCTGCTTCCTTCAAACATCCTCTTTCCTATTTAATCTGTTATCATTGATGAGCCTTGTAACAATTCGTTTAAAAGCTTCATTTATCTACATCCACACACAACACAACCACATTGATTCGTTTAATGCTTTATTTATTAAATAATTCATTCGTACCATAATACTAAGTGCACTCAGTTTTACACGTCGTTTGTTAACGTTGCTCTCGCTTCACTGATCCCTCCAATCCCTATCCATCGCAATTTTCATTTGTCATGTTTTTCGATTCTCGGAATTTTCGCTCTTTCCACTATCTCGCTCTCGTTTCTGCAGGATCATTTATGCGTTCCATTTTTGATCTTTTGAACCTCGTTACAGCCTCGGTCGAAAAACCCGTATGTGATCCGGCCAATTTCCGCAATTCCCGGGCCATGCGAGCACCTTAAATGATCCAGGCTGAGCCCTTCTTATAACATCCCCTTTTCGAGCCGATCTCGTCCCTTCTCGCGCAGTTCGCGCAGCCCCGAAAATTGCGCTTGGTTGTTTTAGGTTTAATAAACACTAACATGTATATATATAGAAGATCGATGATGCGAACTGTCTACCAGCTCTGGCTGCGTCCCAATCGAGACGCTGCCGGTGGGGAGGAAAAATCGTGCATTGAAAGAAAAAAAAGAAGCTTATCTCCACGTAGTGCTGCCCCGTGCAGTGCATCGTTTTTGAAACGCTTTAAATTACATCTCCCCTATATCTTAGCCGGTTCCGATTTACAGCACCAATTTCGCTACGCCAGCGCCTCGCCTCGGGCGGGTTTCAAATTCATTCTCGCTTTTCATTATCACAAATTCCGGTAATACTTTGGTCGTCGTTTCCAACAACTTCCATCCGCCATCCCCGGAGGGTGGGCTACTTGATCGTGTTGTAGATGTTGTCTTCGAGCGGACTAGAGACGGCCGACGAACAGCGGCTGCTGTTGTTGCTGCTGTTGCTGCTGTTGCTGTTGCTGCTACTGTGGCTGCTGCTGCGGTTGGTGTTGCTGGTAGCACCGGCCGGATTGAGGCTCACCGGACCCGACCCAGCGCTGTCGCACGGTGGCACATTGATGCGGATGCTCACGAATCGCTTCTCCAGTGGCTGCAAGGTTGGCGGTTTTGGAGGTGCCACCGTCGAAACGCCACCACCGACCGAGGCCATCGCAGCCGGCCCATCGGCGCAGATTTCCGCGTAAATGCTCTCCACCGGTACGGTGGTTCCATCCGTCTGCAGCACGATCGAGTCCCGCACGCTGCTGTACGGCAGATCGTCCAAGATCGTCGCATCCACGGCAACCGGTGATGGTTCCCGCAAGGACACCACCTTCGTGCGCCTGGTGGCCGGTCTGGATTCATGCTGCCGATCGATCGATTCATCACTCGCGTTGTTCATGCAGCGCAGATCCTCGAACGACAGCACAACCTCGTGACCGTTTCGCACCTGATGGCTACTGCCGCTGCTCCGGAAACGCCCCTTCAACATGCCACCTTTCTTGCCGCTTGCCAGCTCACTACACGGCCCCGACCGGACCGGTTGGCTGCCGCTCGCCAGATGCAACAGCTGCTGGATGCTCGAGGACGACTTGCTGTACTGCTTCGTCTTCACGTGGAACTCGCTGTACAGCTTCTGCGTCATAAACGACTGCTGGTTGGTGCTGTGGCGCTGCGGGAAAAACTTCCCATCTCCAAGCTCAGAAACTGCCACCTCACTCCCGGTATCGTCGGCATCATTTTCACCGGCCCGCGTCGATCCGTTACCGGCATGCTGTGGCGGAACCAGATCCGGTTTACTCTTCTGCTCGATGTGCTGCAACGAGAGGCACTTCTCGCGCGCACCCACACTGGCCACCGAGGACGCTGGGTTAAGGCTCACCATCGTGCCATCATCGAACACGCTGATCCGGTCGGTGCTGGCCGCACGGGACGAAACCGATAGCATGCCGAGCGTCCCGAAGCGCTCCTGAATCAACTTGGACATGTCCCGGTAGCGATCGAGGCTCGTCCGTTTGTCCCACTCGTCATCCGCTGACACGGGCTCATTTCCACCCGATCGACCACCGAATCCTCGGAACCATCGTCCTGATGCCGAGGACACAGCTGCTCCACCGGTTCGCTCCTTCGTTTTACCGCTCGGTGACGCGAACACCTTCATCTTCTCGCTCCGGAAGCTTGGCACCGGAAGTGAGTGCGGTTCGGATGGATTGCCCTCCGATCGATCCCCAAGCGTCCGGTCATCCACCAGGCTGTGATGGTGGTGTTGGTGGCTGTGCAAATGATGCTGGTGATGCAGGTGTTCACCCTCCAGTCGGTTCAACTCTCGGCCACCGGCGCATTCGAGACTTTCCAGATCATTTTTACTTAAAAATATGATGGAATCCTCTTTCTCGTGACCGGAACCGTTCCGGTCGTTGCCACCACCAGATCCACCACCAAACAGCCGGCCAAATCGTCTCAGGACATCCGCGCCTTTGGACTCGTGTTTGGCCCCACCACCACCTCCACCTCCACCACCGCCACCACCACTTGCGCTCGATCCTAGCGAACTCGGTCCAGTCGTGGTCGTCGTCGCCAGCGTAAGCGACTGCCCAGGACCACCGGAAAGCGCACTCATCTGCTGCAGCTCAACCGCGTTCGTCTCGTGATCCACAACGCACAGGAACGTGTCGGCATTAAACTGGCAAAACTTCAGCACCGTCTGCACGTTCGCGTTCAGGAACATGTGCTGCTCGTTCTCGAAACCCATCGTGCACTTGGCAAACTTCATCTGCGGCGTAAGGTGCAGCTTCGTCAGCGTCAACGTCGTCGTCAGCTGCTGCTCATCCAGTGGGCACGCGATCAGGAAGTTCTCCTCACTGATCTTCGCGATCGTCACGTACTCTGGAAGTGAGGCAAAAGGTATAACAGCTCCGTTAGCACCGGAAATTAATCACCAAGGACGCTGCTGTCGCTTACCAGGCACGTTCGAGGAGTGGCCACCGATCTGCGGCGAGATGAGCTTCAAGTTCAGCGGCAAACACGGATCCGACTGCATGATGAACCCGATCCGGTGCACACAATCCCGGCTGAGCTGTTTCGGTTTCCGGTGCCCATTCTGGGCCCCCCCGGTGCCGGTGTTGCTGCTACCGCTCGTGTTGTTTCCACTCTGCAGGCTGTGCAGCTGATGGTGGTTCCCGAAGTTGGTGTGTTTCTGCAGAACCGGTGCGCTGTGCTGCTCGATTTCGTAGAACTTCCCTTTGGCGGACAGCGACACGTAGTACACCTGCTCCGAAGGGTAAGTAGAAATTCATTCGTTAGATCCCGCGTTCCCCAAAACGGTGCGTCACTTTCCACACAACCTTACCTGCCGATTGTCATCCAGCAGTTGGGCGTACTTTCCGCGTTCCTTCTCACGCCCACCAACACTTCCACCGGTTCCGGTGCCCGAACCGTCCTTGTGGTTTGCACCGGTCGTCGATTTGTGGTCACCATCCTGGAACACCGCCAGCAACCGGTACACCTGGCCGGCTTTGGCCGTCGCCTTCACGTAGTGTGTCTTGTGGCTGAAGTTGTCTGCACGGTGGAAAATGGAACACAAATCGATCACAATTCACAGAACCCGGACGCCCGGTTGGGGAGGTGGACCTTACCGTGCGATTCCGTGTAGGCGGAGAGGTTGTCCAGCGAGAGGAACTTGTACACCTGATCCCGCACCAGCTGCACGATCGTAGTGTAGATGGTTGCCGTCGGAGCGCCCTTGTCGTTGATGAAGGAGAAGTACCCTGTGGGTGAGTGAAGTGTTTTTCAATTGCCGTTGCCACGATAGATAGTAGTTTTCCACCCCCCATCAGGTGCGCTATCGTTTGATTGCAAGCTTTTCCGTTCCCATATTAGCATATCAGCGCGGAATGGGGCGTTTTAATGAAAGCCCTTCTGGCCCCGCTATCGTTCGTCGGGTGCAGGAGCCCCTTTTGTGGGTTGGTGAGATTTTATGTTTCCCACACCACCCCCTCAGAGGGGTGGCTAACAAACCCCCCCTTGCCCCTAGCTTTTCTATCGGTCGACGTAAAATGACAGATAATTAAAGAATGCATGTACGGTCATTTTGCTATGGGACCGCACCAAAACCTGGTCGTTTGAATTGTGGGTTTTCCCGCGGGTGTCTTGGAACTCTCAATGAGAGCGGAAAAATAGCAGACTTGGTCACCTGTTTGTTGCATAACGATCACACACACCCGTTCCCGAATGGGGCCGAGATTCGAAAAGATGCGCCAACTGTTTTTGCTCCTTTCATTTTTTCCTTTTTTAATTCACGTCTACCTCAGGAGCGAAGAACTGGCCGCATTTGCATGGTTAACAAATGGCTCTATTAACGGGGGTGGAAAGCGGGAACACCCGCGCATTGGCCGCGTGGGAGATCGGCAGGTAATTAGGTTAACGATCGCCCCCAAACGTGGCGTGAACCGGTAGCGTTTTCCCTTAAAAAGCTATCCGTTTCGATAGTGGGCTGCTGCTCCTCGTTTGCCGGTTTTTTTTGGTGGGTTCTGTTCGCTTTTGCAACACTCAGGCTTGATTCTAATCCCCCAAATATCCCTCGAATTGGGTGTGGGGGGACATACATGTTTTGTTAATTTAAATTCGCTCGTAGGCGGACTTGAAGCTCGGCTTTTTTTTGTGTCTTTCCGACAGCTAACCGAAAGATCGTGTTATCGGAAGCATAAGGGTTAAAGGGTTTAGTGTTTTAAATCTCGCCGGCACTTAAAACACACTCTCCACCTATGGAGGCGGTGGCATTGGACGAGAAGTTTGCTGTAAATGAATCAAGAGAAAAAAAGCTCCCTCCAGCCCGGTTGACGAAACAATACCGATCTGCCACAATGGAGCGTGTGTGGGAAAGCATCAAATTGCATCTTTTTTTATAAAAAAGGCCCATTAAAAGGGTCGGACAGATGGCAGCATCGCACTATTCAAATGCTGGCAGCTTTCGTGTGTTGTGGCCCACCATGGGAGCGGGCTTTTTTGGGCTCGCGTCGAAAGGCCAGCCGTTTTTAATAGCGTTCCGAAATTATAACCCTCTCGGCACATCATATATTTGTTTAATGCCAGCGTGATGAAGGTGCTCTCTGATGCAAACGAGTTATCAAGCCAACGATGGGTGTGGTATTTGCGAGACGTTTAGTAGCTGGTGGTGATGAAAAAGCCACCAGAGGGCGATTTGATTTGCGTTGGAAAAATAGCTGCAGCAGCTCTTATTTTCCCCCCCCACACACACACACACGCAATTGAAATTAAACAAATTAATGCGTTGTTATCTGAACGTTATCATGTTCACGTGCTGGTTTAGATAATTCGTTTCATAAAACGTTCATCGCGGCGCTCAATTTTCATCGTGGTACCGGGCCGGTTCTTGGTGCCCTCGAAAACCTGACACTGATTGGTGTTGCATCGCCCTTCGATCTCTCTCTCTCTCTCTCTCTCTCTCTCTCTCTCTCTCCCATCGCACGCGTGTCTGTCGATCGATCGCAAGATAATCGCACCCCACGACCGGAACAAACGTTCCACCCGCAGTCCCGATACGATCCGATCTCGGATCGTGGCCCCAGACGAACAATGGCCGGGACGTAGGGTTTCATGTTCATGCCGGCGGTGCATTGAAGCCAGGAATGGGCATACGGGTCGCCGCCCGCAAGCAACCACCCTCCCCGTGGGGGTGTTTTCATCCCTCGATCGAGCTGCATTCCCGCGTGCATCGGAACGCAATCGTTGCGGTGACGAAGCCGTTCGTTTGCTGGAGCGGCGTTATGAGCGATTTGTGGCGCATTTGCGCTAGAAAATGGAACCCCCCCATTCTGGGTGTTCCTGGCCGGGAAGTGTGTGGATTGGTGCGTTCTGGTTCAAGAGTTGTTTTTTAGTTGGAAGAAGATGCCATGCCCTAAATGAAGGCTAACAAAAATTGGTTTCAACAATTCATCCCATTTAACAAAAAATTACGGTAATGTTTCATGTGAATAAATGTGTGATTTAAGTGTCATTGTGCATCACACAATTTACTTGTTTAAAAAAAAGCTCTTGCTCGTCAAATATCATGTTGAATTTTACTAAAACCATTTGCTGTAAATGCGCGTCTCAAGTTTATCCATTACACAACCAAACGAAAATCACAGTTCTTTCATTTCCTCGCTAACAAATCGCGGCCATTTCAAGCGTGTAGAATCTACCGACCCCAGCGCAAATAACAACAAAAAAGGGCTGATGCATCCCTGTGGGAGTGGGTGGCGGTAAGGGACAGTTCGTTCGGTTGGATGATCGCGCGATCCGTGCATTGTGCAGTCGGAGCGGAATAAACGCTTTCCGCGATCACACATTCCTGTGGCCAGCGTTCACCGCGCGTTCGTCGCTCGTTTGACAACGATCCTTGTACAAAGCGACTCTCTCACTCACTTCTTCTTCACACAAACACACACACACACAGTTCTTCTCCCTATTTTCCATGTCGTGCACATGCATGCAGATTGCTGCATCTGCATCTGTTGCTAGGCAAGCACGCCGCCATGTTTGATTAATGATGACACGACCGGGATCGGTGTAGATTCTATTCTGATACAGTTCCCGCTTGTGTTATGGGGGGGCGTGAGGTGGTCGTTTGGAATGAGGCGAAGAGGAGGTGCTCTGTTTACCCACCCACCCACCCATTCCCATTTCGCCGAATAGGGAGAGCGATGGGGTGTTGATTTTGTTCTTTTTTTTTTTTAATCGCATCCTCCTTAGCGCTAGCCTTTTTACAAAACCACACGCTGTACATGATAATGCAATGTTAACGATCGAGTTTGACGATGCAATTTTCACCTCACGACAGCACCATCTCCGTCCCTTCCGTTCCCCCCTGTGCCTCCAGAGAAATGCATCATTTCATCGTACAATAGGCGATCGGTAGAAAGAGGATGGAAAAGCGGGAAATGGCAAAAGGGGGTTTGGGGCGTATGCCAAATGGATAAATGGTTCTCGCGGCCCGCGGTGTAAGGGTGTGTATGCAATTTTCCAGCATTCCACCAGCTGCGGGGTTCGCATTCAATTAAAAAGTGCCCAGTCCTCCCCGTTCATTTATTATTCTTATTATTGCACGTTGGGGGAGGGCAAGTGTGCATTATTTTCGGTTTCCTGGCCGCCTGTGCAGAACGCTTTTCCGAAGGTGAAAATGGCGGGTAGGTTGGTGCGTTTTTCCTATCTGATTTTTGCTTTTCCTTTTCCGTCTATGTTCTGATTTGTTTTTCCACAGTTAGATGCAATCAAACACTCCGGGCCAGCGGTGCATACAATTTTCCACCGGGCTAATGTGGGTTGGTGTGAAGGAAAATCGGCAAACACACATACAGATATTTCGCACGAGCGGTTGATTGGCAAGGAGCGATAGCGTGTGTGGCATATTAACATGATTGGTATCTTTCTCTGGAGTCGGACCTTTCTGGGGCCTTTTTCAAGAAAATCCGCTCGCACACCCCCACTTGCGGGTGGGTGCCATTTTCATGGCCAACTGAAAGGCAGCAGGGTAAAAAAAAAAACAAAAAAAAATACAAAATGCAGTGCCGGTGAGAGCGGAAGGCAACGGCAGCAATAAAAATCAAAAGCAAATGCACCAGAAAGCGCTGGCTCGGTGCTGAATTATGCAAATCCCATCATTTCCCGCCCGCCCGCGAAAGGGCGTACGTTTCGCGAAGGAACCGTACCGCGAAGCGTGCAAAATTATTGCGCGAACGAAGGCATCTTCACGTTACGCATCGTGCGCCACCGCGTGGCATGCGCTTTTTTTTTTTGCGTGGTCACGCTGCGTGGGGATGGGATTTTTTTTTCTACGATTTTTCAAAGCCACATCCAGGTAGGCGACGTTGGACGAAAAATCGATCGTCTTTGGGAAAACGGGGCAGATTTATTAACCACTCCCAATGGGACGTGCTTTGATTGAAACAGGCTTTGATTTAGGGCCTTTGAAGCAGGCTTTTGATTTTATATTAATATATGATTTATTTCCTTTAACGATTCCGGCATGATGCCTTTTATCATCGACTAAAGCATACATAAATGCTAACGAAATCGTTTGTAATTGACCACAATTATGCCACATTTAAAAACGCAAAGCCAAAAACGAACCACCCATCCGGAGACGGACGTGTGTGGGTGCTTTTGCTCATCTTATGCTTCATCTTTAAAAAATGACGCGCGACAGCAGCCCAGGCAAATGAGCCTCACCTACGGGCATTTAATGTTCAGCTCGGCGTGACCGGTGGCTTTGGCTAAAAAACACGCGCTTGAGACACTTAAGCTTTAATTAGGTCGATTAAGCATTCAGCCGCGCGCAGATGTGTTAACTTTCTCCGCGTTGCTTGCCCGGTGGTGGAATTTTCGTGACTTTTACCAATCGACGAGGCGTCGACATGAGAGGCGAGAGAGAGAGAGAGAGAGAGAGAGAGATGGGGAAAAAAGCGCGCGCGAACTGGAGCTTATCGGTGTGCTCTTGAAGCAACGAAATGGTGCAGATGGCATGTGGATTATCGTCCCAATGGTGGACTATCTTTTGGGCAGCTTCCATCTGGCTATCGATTGGATTCGGGATGGCAAAGCAATCAGGATTAAAACGGAGAGTACTCACCAGCTGTCAAGAACACCCTCGAGATGTCAACACTGACAGCTGTCAAGCTAGAGTGACAGTTTGGTAGTATTCGCTTACTTATTAGCCCTCAATCGGTGACTTACCGGGAAAATCGTGCGGTATCTTGTAGCCCTTCTTCCTGCTCGTACCAGCCTTGGTGTTGAACACGTGGTAGCTCCTGTAACCTCGCATATACCGGTACAACAGGAACAAGTCTCCTCCACCGGCTCCCATCGGTACTGAGCCACCCTTCGTCTTCTTGCCCTTCCCTTTCGGGGTGGCATTTCCGTTTGGGCGTTCCGCGGTACTGCTCGATTCGGCCGAGCTCGATGACGTCATTGTCTGATCCCCCGGCTGCCCTCCCGCTCCTCCCGAGGTCGGTGAGATGGTGGAAGTGTACGAGAGGCGGATGACGCGGGGTAACGAGAACCGCTCAAGGAACTGTTCCGCAATCAGCGGTTCCGTTGTCGATTCGTTCGAGCTCAACTTCGAGCCCTTGCTTTCCCCCGTCGAGCAGTCCCCGCCACCACCACCCATCCCACCACCACCACCAGCACCACCTCCACCGGAGGACAACGAGTTAAGCTTGTACCGGGTGGTTCGCTGCCGCAGTAGAGCCGCATTTTCCAGCTCATTTCGGCGAGCTAAGCGTGCGTTTTCAAAATCCGCCACCGAGAACATGTTGGCGCTAGTGTCGTGGGAGTTGAAACGTCTTAGCTTCGGTTTGTTGCCTTCACGACCCCCACCCGGGGCCAGGATCTGCAGCGGGAGGTTCGTTTGGGAGTTGAACGTCGAACCGGCTACGAGGGAGTTTCCGCCTCCACCACCACCACCACCTCCGACAGTGGTGCCTCCTCCACCAACGGCAAGGCTCACGTTGTGGCCGATTTTTGCCAACAGAAACATTGGGCTCGGTTTAAGCTTGGCGCCCTTGGGCTGCTTGGTGCCGGCTAGCTGTTGGAGCTGTTGCTGCTGCAGCTGTTGCTGGTGCTGCTGGAGCTGCTTCTGCTGGGCGGCGGTTGGTTTCGGCATGTGTGGGCTCGATTCGATCAGCCAGTTCGCCAGGTGGCGCTGCCGTTCGTACTCGATGCTGGCACGTTGCTGCATGTCGGTCATCTTGAGTGCGTCGGTCATGATCATTACTGGAATGGAAAATAAATGGCGAAGAAAGAGGGACATGAAAACTCACGTTTTTATTGTGCCATTTAACCCACCACGTCACGTGGTGGGGCATTAATCAAATCTAGCGCTGCACTATGGGCTTGGAACTGTAGCTTTTCGTGACCGAGGAGAAGAAATTTTGATGAATATTTCCTCCTAAACCTTTACTGTTTGTGAATATTTCGCTCAAAAGAGGCTGAGAAGGCGTTGTGTTCTAATTTCTGCTCATAAACAACGTGCTCTTGCAGTGTGAAAAGCATAATTTAACCAAATTCAACAGCTTCCTTGCCCACCGTACCGAAAAGGGATAGTATTTGGAGCTGGTGCGTCCATTTCACGACAAGCCACTTTCACGGATCGTTTTATTTGTGGTGCAATATATAAGGCAGCAAACAAAAAAAGAAGAGATGAATAGGAAAACATAGCCAAACGACGGTCGTGTACTTCCGCATCGGCACCCAATCGGCAACCCCTCCACGTGGCGTAGCGTAAAGTAAATTATTTGAAATTTTATTAAAATTTATTCACGCCACACCTTTGGCGCGTGTGATTTATCCCCGACATCCAGGCCCGGTCGCGCCTGAAGTACACGAACGAGTAGAACGATCCGTGAAAGTGATCAACCCCTAACGCGCGAGATGGCTAGAAAAGTGGTCCCTGATCGCGAACCAGATCGCGCGTCGTCATATTTCCTTGCCGCGTGTCGTGACATCGCGCACATAGAAAGGGCATTTCGCTAGCGTGCCCAAACCCACGCGACTGGATCGGGCTGGCCCAGGGATTTTGGGGCGTCTGCATCGGAATCGGATACGCCGATGTGGATTTAGATTCAAAGCGTCTTTTGTGCTCACGAGTGGGGAGTGAACGGAAATAACTCAGCCCTTCGACCACGCCACAGTTGGGTGGAAGGTTAGAGGGTTGCCACAATTGAGCCGTCACGTTTTATGGGCGGTTTATGTGCATTGGCCATTTCTCCGAGGGCTCCAGCGTTTGGTCCCTCGGTTGGGTTCGAGCATGAGTTATGCTGTTTGTTTCGCGCTTTTTACGGCGATCATTTGGAGGGTAGGTTTATGCGATGTTTACGCCGGGTTTTGCACGAGCATTTAAAGAACCTCGATTTGTACGATCGAGATCATCCAAGGGCGGCGGGTTTGTTTTGTCTAGCGGATAGGCTCTTTCTTCTCTTCCCGGTTGGTGTTGCTCCATTTTCATTTCATTTCATATCTACCAATGCACTATCTTCATCCGATGCACTTCTCATATTTGCATTTTTGAAATTTATTTGCTTATTAAAGAGAGATTTTTATCCCATTTTCCTCCAGGATGCATGGTATATTTTTCTCTTAATCTTATTAGCACGATGTCAGCGTAGTGTCTCACGAAAATTATTAAACCTATCTGGCGGATCGCACTTGGATAAGCAGCATGGTATAATTTCTCAGGTGCACTGTTTTTCGTTTGTGTGAAACTTGTCTTTTCCTGCACAACACTTTTCCCAATTAACGCAGCGAAAACGTTGCCATTGCTCTGTGTCCCTGGGTGCTGTTTTACAATGAATATAACGGATTGCTGACCGAAATCCAGCGCTATACATAAGACGCCACCCTTCCGAGAAGCGTTTCTTTTTTTTCTCAACCCCCGAATGCATTTCACAATGCACCAAACCGCATTATCCCAACAATGAATCCACTACGAACACCGAACGCCCTTACGCTTCATGTCACCGGTCGCGATGGCCTTGAAAAGGGACGCATTTTTCTTGCGCTTCGCGTCCAAATTCACCACCAGAAGCACGTGCATTTTGGGGCTTCCCGACGCCACGAAATCACTGCACCAACTGACGGCAAACCAAGCTACCTGCCTGTCGCCGATGCCACCTTTTTTTGCTTTCGTTTGCAAATTTATTCGCACCACCATTCGCCACCCCGTTTTTTCCTCCCCACGAAACGTAGGGGGTGGGTGTGGGTGTGTATGCATCGGTTTATCATTCTCTTCCCACCCAGCGCTGGGTGGGATGAGTTGGTTATGCTTTATCGGGCAGTTTGGAGTGATCTGCTAATGAGCGTTCAGCACTATCGCACCACCGGAAAAGGGAAAGGGTTTTCGGGTAAAATTGGCACCGATTGCTCGAACGGTTGGGGCGCTTCAGGTGGGGGTACAAGCGGTGCAAAGTATCGTTTGCTTTAATGAGGGAAAAAAGCTCGCTCGAACGTGTTTTTTTACGCATTGGAGTGGTAATTGATGCGTGCGTTGCTCATCTTAATATGATCTTGTTTCCTTTTAATAAGCGCGCGTATTGGGAGATTTTTTCTTTTGCTTTAATGATCTTGAAAATGGTGGTTTAATATTTTTTTTAAAAATCAAGTCACGATCGCAGGGCTGGGCTATCTTTCCGTGCTTTGCCCACACTCCCGTCGAGATCGGGATCGCGATCATTGCAAATGGTGTATCTTTATTTTGTTCACACTTTGGAGGAAACTGTCGAATTTTGCTGACGCATCCAAGGAGCGAAATAATCGAAATAATCAAAACCGAATGCCCTCCTTTCACGCCGCTCTCGCCAGACACGCCGCGGTGCATTCGCTATCGCACATTTAATCCTTATTTCTTTCAACACACGAACGATCACCGTTCTGCTGCTGCTGCGAAACATTCACACACCGCGAGCCCTCGCCGGTTGCAGAAGCGCCGCTTTTCACGCCGTTTTTCCACCGCACCAGCCGCAATTGACCAACCGCGTGCGTTGCGATGCATTTCGTCCGTTTCGGGCTTAATGATTAATCGCAGCACAGCACCCCCAAGGGTGAGGGCTGCTGCTACTGCTACGAAATCCCACTCTGCTATTTTTCTTTTCGCATCCGATCCGAGAGGAAAAATCCATTCCCATCGGCCCAGACGCGAGAGCGCGCGCGTGCCACCCTTTTTCGTTAGCGAGCTCGTTTGGCTCGGGAAATGATTCATCCAATCGAGGTGCAATTGCACACGCGCTGCACCCCAATTCGACGGCCCATTCGACACCCATTTCATGGTGGGTTTTTTTGTTGCTTCTTCACCTTCTTGTGCTTCTTCTTTCACCGCCATCGTTTCCCTTTCACGATGGTGGCTGTTGCGTTTGCAAAATCGGTGGCGCCCTTGCCTTCGGACGGGTGCTGCATCAAATGTCGATTTGCTTTAGCGCAGTCGATGCGTGTGGCAGCGTGTGTTTACTATTTTCTTCTTCTTCGCGATAATCCAGCTCTCCGGTGGAACGTGAAAAAGCTGCTTTAATTGCACATTTTTCCGTCCGTGTTGTTATTGCCACCCTTTCAGTTTCGCTGATCGCTCTCTCGAATTACAAACCCACCACGGTGATGATGGCACGGTGTGTGATTTTTTTTCCATTTTTTTTTCTCGAAGGGTAGCTGGTGCAATCCAATACCCCTGGGGGCCACCCGGCGATGGGAAATATGATCTCGAAATAGGGCCCTTGCGAGGTTCCGGGCGTGGTTTTACATCCAAAACGATCGCCTAAACGATCGGTGCAGGTGTCGATCGAACTGTCGCGTTTTGGGATCTTATTTTTTTGCTCAACCTCCCCCTCAACTGCTTCCTCCTCCCCGGTGATCGGAGCCCCTTTCATGAGGGGCGCACGTGCAAAGCGATCGAATCGTGATCGAATTCCGGTGCGCCATCGCACGCGTCCAACGCGATGCATAATGCATGCGTTTTGGTGGACTTTTGCTTTCAATTTCGCGCGTCTATCCTCTCGACACGCTGCTCGAGTTGGAAAAAAAGAAGCACGAGGCAATGGAAAAAGGAAAAGATTTGCCGGTTAATAAACACCGGTACCGGAGCGATGATGATTTATGTGCAGCGCGGGTGAATTGCAAAACTCGCCGTGGCTGGGGCCAGATTTCACCGCCGGTGGCGCCTGGTGGGAGACGTTTGTTCCGTTTTGGGGTGTGTTTCTAATTTTTAATTTCCCAAATAAACCACCCACAAAAAACACCGCCTTCCGCTCAACCGGGGTGGTGAATATTAAGCTAGGCTGTTACATTACGAATGCGGCATGAGAGAATGGGTACGAAAACTGCCCGTTAAACATGTGCATCGTTGTGTTTTTGGGCGGGCAATTGCTTAACATATTAAGTTTATTGTCGGGAAGCTTGAAACATGCTGTTTGTATTACAAACGGGCTTTTTAGCATGCCTAATTGTCGCAAAAACCATGTAATGCGTCAGCAGTTCAGCAAAGAAGAGCCAAAAGTGGAGACAAAATAATCTAGCAAATCTTGAATAAATCAAATTTAAATTTAAAGAACTAAAATTATTGCAAAATTAGGCAAGCATTTAAATGTTTAAAATTAAACTATTGCTTTAAAACCTTCAACTGAACCTTTTCGTGCTCTTATAAACGATCCTTCAAGCCCCTCTTAAACTCACCGGGGTCCATCTAACGCCATCTAAGCGACCACTGGGACTGTTTCGCGTGCTAAAAAGTTTATCACCTAATTAGACACCTGGTGCAATGAAATCCCCACCGTCTACGGAGCCCGCCGACGACGCTAAAGGCGCTTATCCTGATCGGTGGCGCTAAATTATCCGCCCGGCTGATGAACGAGCACACGCATCGAGGACACGAACACGCACACAACCCACCGAAAGCGCATCTGCATCCGCATCTAATGAACGGCCAATTAGAGGGTGCACTAAAAGGGTAAGCTTTATGTCGCTCGAACGCACCAATAAAACGATCGTAGCGGCTCTCTCCAAGGACAAAGAACGTGTAAGCCCTTTCATCGCCGACGGGGAGGCAAACCGTGAGGCTGCGAGCAAAGGGTTTGAAAAATGGCCGCAAATGATGATGCACCATTTGCGACTAATGAGGCTGCTGTGGAGGGTGCCGTGTTTTTTTTGTGGTCCTGCATTTTCCCTGCACCGTGATGAATCACGCACTGCACCGCAAACCCCATCGGAGCACGCGTATTAATCATGACTAGTTTATGATGATAAGCCGGTAAGTGAAACCGCCTATATACGCCCTTCGGTACGCGCGCTTCTTCACCCCTTACCAGCGGGGGGATGAGTTTTTAGTCGCGCACGAGGACGAGAATCGAACGAGTGCGCCGACGGAAAGCAGATAAGACCATTTTACCCTCGATCGACATCGATGTAATTCGCGTATGTGTTCTGTTGTCTTTCTTCCCCCCCTGGTCGGTCGTAAACGTAATTACAGCTTTATCGCCCGCCCCCCTGGTCGTTAAAGCTTATCGGCTCGAGTGATGAAAAATGTCACTTCACTTGATTTTCTCGTGCGTTCACCCATGCGCTTGCCCGCTAACCGACCGTGGCGTGGTGACGCGTGGTGTTTGAATCGAACGAAACGGCACCAAAAGACGCTTGGCCAAGATGGCGAAGACGCGGCCCATGAACACACCGTCGTAAATTCGGTTTTGCGATGAATAAATCATTGCACGGATCGTGGACGTTCGCTTTCGAACGGTCGAACCGATCCTCCCGCATTAATGCAATTGTGAGCGCGGATCGAAAACTTTCCATTTCGATTCGCGCAAGGCACACAAGGATACGCACCCTCCGCAGGGTGTGGGGAGGGAGCAAAGAAAAAAAAAGGCCGATCACGAGAGAGATTTGCATAACAAACAGATAAGGACGGTACTGTTGCTTTTGAGGGGGTGGTTTGTTGGGGTGCTAGGAGGGCAAAATTGCGCACAATCATACGCAGGTCGGTTGGTTATGAGTTGAGAGTTTCGAGAGACGTGCAGGAATGGTGACGGTGCTGGACGGTCACATCATCGGAATGGGAATGAAACTGGTGTTTGGATGACGTTAGATGGCGTTAATTGCAATTGGAAAAAAATCCAACCGGCAGGGTGGGATTTAAGCTGATGGAGGTGTTGGAGGAGGTGTGGATTTTTTGCTGACTAACGTGCATTATTTACAGATGTTGGGAAGTGATCGAGGACTAATGCTTGTTCCTTTCAGTATGTCGTTAAAGAACTCGGGAGCGTTATAAAAATACTTTAGATTGACTAGACAGCGAAAAGACAGCGAATATTATACGACCCTAAAGGTCAGCGAAACCTTATCACAACAGCCATGGTAACGATAATTATAGAACGTTTTAAAATCTGACATTGCAAATGTCAGTCATGAGCAACCGTAGCCGATATGAAGATGCACAAAAAGCGTGGGCAGCATGAAAGAGCATTTAAATCCCCGAATATCCGGTACTGATCGTTCGATCTCATTCTATCCTGCACGGCACATACGATCGTCATCTTACAGACGCCGCTCGCACACCCATTGGATGCGATCGAGAATGTAGAACACATGACAAGCACCGCGGATCAATTTGACACGTGCGGTGAGATATTTGCAGGTGGGAGTGAAAGAGCGAAAGCGAACAGTCCAGTTAACAAACACATTCAGATCGGGGGAGCCCATTTCATTGTTAAAAAATCAGGTCAAGGTTGGACGCCTTACTAGTCATGCGCAAATTAGCGTGTGTTTTAGATAGTTTAGAAGTTTTAATTTCTAGTTTCCGTAGATGAAACGTGTAAGTTTTATATTTCTGCAACCGTCTCGAGTGATAATTAGATTGTTAGCTGAATTGGTGCGGGATAAATTGAGCGAAAATCGATGAGCGTCAGTAGGCTACAAAAAGTGATGAGCGTCAGTAGCTTGAAAAGCAAAATGGCGTCCCGTTGGCATTTTGGCTTTGCGCCTTACCTTAGTTTTTCGCTGTTCATAGTATAATGAATAGTCTAAAAAGTATACTAAGTGGATCAATACTACGAATTGATAGTATTTAGTGTAAATAATGTGCAATAGTGTCAAAATAGTGATTAATTCGGTTCTTTTGAATAACCGTTCCACCGTGATTGGATCGTGATAGTGATGAATGGGTGTTTGTGGTGAAATAAATGGCCCAAATGCCATCCGTGTTGTGCAGTGAATAGGTTGGGGATGCCATTGTTTAATTTGGCAGGTGTCAGTGATAAAATAAATAGGCCCTAATGGTGAGATTAGAGGTTATAATATCATCCGTGTTGGGAAGTGAATTGGTCTGAGGTACCAGTGATAAAATGTGAAATTAAAAAGTGGTGAATTTTACGGTGGTCATTGCGCATATCATCTATCAACCAATCAATCAATCAATCAATCAATCAATTGAAATCATCTATCAACCATATATTGCACCAGATTCGGATATATTTCGCCAGTAATGCTAAAGCACTACATCAGGTATGTCAAACTAGCCATGCGATCTATAAATATTTTTTGAATATTATTTTCCTAAATGATATTGATTGGTGCAGGGGATTTTAATTTTGAAATTTGTTAAACTGCTATTTGTTACGGCTCAAATCCTCGATTCGAAATTCAATTATTAGCCTGAAATGGCAACATATGATCAATCGTGTCGAGCATTTGTTCCTTTTTATCGCATTACTTTTGCATTATCTTTTTACTGTCTTTTGTTCAACATCGTCTTTGTTGCTTTGGAAGGAATAAAAAAGGGATTTGGTCAATGATTTGTTATTCGCAACACCAATAAACGCTTTTTTCGTGTCTCCAAATATTCCCATAATCGTTTCTGTTACGAAAGTCTTTTAGGGGCTTTGGCTTATTGTTTCCTTCATCCAATCCCAAAAGTTGTAGCACTCAACGTTCGTTTGGTGTCATCGTTTTGGACGAGCGTTCGGATGGATTTTACCATCTCCATTCCAACACGCGATCTTGTTTTTTTGTTACACTCCATCCGCCTTCAACTCACCCATCTCCAGTGTCGATCTCATTGAAGCCGTAGCTCTTTAAAATCATTATTACGCACCCCCCAACTGTCCGCCCGCAACCGATGGCAATCAAAATGGGCTCACGTGTCTCCCGCCCCCCCCCCCCCCCAGCTCCCCTAGAAGTACCTTCCTCTCACCTCGCTCGATGCGAAGGATACGCGCAACGCACGGCGCACTTTCACTTTCACGCTGCAATTCCGCGCCTCCATTCATCAATCATCATCATTTACATAAGGCTCCGCGTTCACCCTCCGAAAATATCGGCTAGCTGGTGATGCTGTCCACTTTTCTTTCCACCATGGCCAAGCGCTGGTGGGAGCCACGCTTCTAAAAAGACTCCAACCCCGCAAGGACCGCGTGCGCCCTCCCATTGGGTGGGTGGGTGGGTTTTATGGGTGGTAAGGGTTATTTATTTACCTTGCCATTGCTATAATTCAATTTTTGCGCCCCAAACAATCGTCAAATTCCACCCCCGAATGGATACACGGTGGCTTTTTACCGTTTCTTTTGCGCTTCCCAAAACGACGCCATGTCGTTTTGTTTGTGTTTCTTATTTTGGACCAGCTCGTTCGAAGGGTGGTGTGAGCGGGTCGGAAGGGCAGGTTGCGTATACTACCCTCTCCCCCTGCAGCATCTCCCGGATGCTGGCCACACGAACATGGCATCATTATGTCGGAGGGCGCCCACTTCGAGCCATTGATGGGGCGGGTGGAAAAGTGGACCCCCGTTGGAAAGGGTGCTACAATTATATCATAATTAGACGCCCCACGAGTGCGCGGGTGCCAGGCAAGTGCTGGGGAGGGCAATTAAGTCGTGCTACGGTCGGGCTTTCAGTTTGGTATATTTTTTTTTTGTTTGGTTGTGTGCAGTTTTCTGTTGACCTCCCTCGCGTGTCTGCCGAAATTTAAATACCCCACCCAACGTGAGAGAGACGCCCACCGAGAGAGAGAGAGAGATCGAGTGCAATATTTACACCATTATGCTAATACTGCGCTAACAAACCAACCAAATAGGCAAACTCCGGTGAACGTTGCCCGTTCGGTTATGGCAGCCTGCCGGGGAAAAAAGAGGCCCGCGCGAGAGAGTGCTCTTTCGCGTTCGATACGACGGATCGGAAAAGCGATATAATTGCGGCTGGCATAATTACACCCACGGGTTGGATGCTCGAGCGAAGAGGTGTACCTGCACTTGCGTGCTGTTGAGACGTGTGGTTGTGTCCGGGATCCTCGTTCGATGCTGATAATGATCGCATAATTGCAATCCAAAGAACCACGCGCGAGACGGAAGTGCGATCGGTTGCTTGATTTGGGTGCAAAGTCGGGTTGCGTAAGTTGGCTTGAAACCCCCTCCGAATCCTCACATTTCCGTGGGGTCAAATTTTCTCCTCCGATCCGACTGATTGGCGGCGTAAAAGGACACTCATACCGCCTGAAAAGGGCTACCGGAGCCGACGGTGCGGATTCGCGTTGCAGTTGTTATGATTTTGTGCGAATTTCCTTCGCTTCACGGTGATGTTTGTTTGGCTGAGAAAATGCAATCCATTTCCCCGGTTCGGGTTGTTTCTCGCCACCGCCGCCGCCGCCAAGAAATCCGATAATCGGCGCGCCATTTGTCGATTGGTTTCAGGTAGCAGAGGGCTCAGAAAACAAATCGTAAAAAATAGAAAACAAAATACTCAACTCCACCTCAGGCAACAACTATGGGCAGTTTGGCTTCCGGAGGCAGTGATGACGGGCTTAAAAATTCCCATAAAAGCTGCCCCGCTGATATGGGTGCCTTTTTGAGATTGCGTCCTTATCGCGATTCCTGGGAAACAAATCTCACCAAAACCCTCACAGTATACGATGCTGTCTCGACGATCGGGAGCTTGAAAAAGCCGCCTTTAATGAATATGTAACATGATCGACGGCATTTGAGGAATGGCAGTGGGAGACATTTTCGTTTCCCTCCCCCCCTCTCCCACCCACCAACCACCTCAGATGCTCCAGTTCCAGGGGATGGGCGCCAAAGATTGATGGCGGCAATAAAATGCTTTAATTGTTTCGGTTGATTCTCCGTTTCGCCGTGCGGGATGCTGGAAGAAGACTCCCGCTGGCTGCCATGTGGTGCGCAGATTTTGGTTTCGTTACATTAAAAAAAAAAAGAAGTATGAGGTTTTCAAATCCCCTGAGAAAACAACACAGGCGGCTAACCGCACTATCGGTTGCCGCCGCCGGAGCTGGAACGGATGAATCTGCCCGGTTATAATTAGTGAAAGATTTCGGTTGGCAACACGCAACGAGTCTCTGGCATGACTGAGGCTCGATAAAGACCTCCGGGGGCCGCGATCCGGTGGTTTATTTTTATGATCATCCATGACAGATTCGGTGAGTCGGTGCGAAATCGACACTCGTTCAGCTCGGTGATGGATGTTGGCGTACATTTTATGCCGCCGCGTTGTTGTTGTGGGTCTCTTTTTGTGCTTTGTCTCGCTCCCGTCTCTTCGCGGTGATTTATGAAGCAATTAACGAAACTAAAGCATGTCGCACGATGCAGTTGCAACACGCTGTCGGCTTCGGGGGCTTTTTTTCGCTTTCTTTTGGATGCTTATCTCCATCGAAATCAAGCCCCGAAGCAGCGAGATATTGCGCTAATCGCGTTTGGCGAACACGTGTGAAATGTGGCGTGGAATAGCTGAAGCTCCGGCTCGATGAGGCTAGAGCCGCAAGCGTTTCTTTAACGTTAAATCCGATTAACGGGTTCCCTGCGAGCAAACGATGCACTCGCATTCGAACGCAATGAAACTGCTTGACCGGTGGGTGCGATTTGGTGGCGCATTTCTTAATCACCCTTGATTGGCCCTAATGCATGCGGTCGATCGAGATCTGTTCGATATCAATTTATTGCGACACCCGAGGCACGAGCCCCGCAGGTTAAGGTCGTGAGCCACGAAGTGTGCCCACGGTGACGGTTTATTGTCCCCCCTTTTGGGCTCGAGAAACGCGAGAAATGAAGCGAGTGTAAGGCATCCGGAGACCGGTTGCTCATTATAGATGTTTAGCAATTGCGAATATTTTAGCCCATCACGCTGATGGAGCGTGATTGCTGTGGTTTTCTGGGTTGTTATTTATAAAGGAAAATCACCTTGATTGCAAAATGTTTTCGAAAATCATTTTGAAAGACCAAACAACTGAAAAACGCGAGAAAATAACTCTCGAAAATTATTGCATTCTCAAGCACGCAAATAAACGACGTTAACCTAGGGCCATGTAGCTCTTTAAAACTTATTACTCTTGATACATATGTTACCTCCATCTTATCATCATAATTGTGTCCGTTCTAACGATTTCGTTTATCATCCCGAGGCAACCGCTCGAAACCCCAATCTTGGACCACCGAATTGAAATGTCAAACGATCGATCTTGGCGGTGCAATTGAACTGGTTCAAACCGTGGCCTCCGGCGTCGTTGTTGGGCGCTTCCAGCCCTCATATAAGCGCAGACACTACCGAAGGTCGTAGAGCGCGTTTCCCTGGTCTGGCTCCGGTTGATCGTGCGAATGATTTATGACCCTGGCGTCGATTGGTAAACGGTCGACAAAACGCGGCGCGGCTGAGATATCCGTTCCGATATAGGATCCGGCGCACGGGTAACCCGGCGACCTTTTGCAACTAATTTGGCCCGGCGGCCAGCAATCGAAAGCTAAGCTAGGACGAGTCCCGCCCGGTTCCTGCAGCGAAAGGTGGCGGCATTCCAATCCGTGAGCACTCGTCGTGAGAGCTGTGTACTAGCTCTTGCATCGTTGAGTGTGTTGAAGAGTCGGCGAAAGGCGGGCTCCCGACAACAAGTCGTCTCTGGGAGTGTGGGAAAGCGATAGGATCTTCCACCGTACATCTCTGGAGCTTGGAAAAAGCCACACCTTTTGCAACGTAACATGTTGCGTGTCAATGATGGTAGATGATTGCGCAAATCGATCATGCAGTTTAGGGGAACAAAGCGTGAAATTCACAACCATTAAATGTTCGTGTTTGAAAGCATGTTTAGGTTTTGAAAAATAAACATTAACGCATATTTGAGTAGTCTAGAATGATGGCGATCACACAACAATCGATCATCGGCGCTATATCGACAAAACGAGTCGACATTCCGCGGCATTCATCAATCCATCAGACAGCTGTCACTTCTTGATGACAGTTAGTAGAAACTAAACTGCAAGTACGCTATCTTTCGTCAAAAACGAACAATATAAACGTTGCCCTCTCGTATCTCCTGTCTTCGTTGCAATAGAAACAAATCTGAAGCAATCACGTCGCGCTCATAAACACAACCACAACCGCCACATGGCAGTGGTCGCAAATGCAAACGCAAACACAGTGTCTGCGTTTAATCCAGCCCTCCCTCGATCTCGTGGCTCGTGCTTGGAAGGGCGCCAAATGCGCACGAACGAAACATTGCACAATGTCGCTCGTCAGCAGGAAGCGAACTTAGACGCTGTTCTCGTCCACGAAGACGCGGGGAGATTGCAAACGCATGTGCACAATTTAATGCACCAAACAAAATGACACAACGTTTCAAGCAAAAGCCTGCGCCGGGAATTCTCTGTGTTGGCGGGTCTGGTGACTTTTTTTTTCTTTCTTTCTTTCCCTCACTCTCTCGCTGTTGATCGAGAGTTAACAAAGGGTGGAAAAAAGGTACCTAACACGGCAGCTACTAACCCCTCGCGTGCGCACACACACACACAGTCACATGCGCACGTATTTGTCAGGGTCATAAAAGTGCAATCGAAAGCGGAACTGCGGCGTTGATAAATGAAACATCGGCGCTCTCGCGTATGAGGGGGAGCTTGCTAGAGAAGAAGGGGTCGCGTCCGTAAGGGTGATGCACCTCTTGGCACCCTTTGCTACCTTTACCCCAGCACCAAATGGATTAGAATAGTCAAACGAAAGTGCAAATCCAAACACACACACACACTACTCGCCGTGGTGTTGTTTGGTTCTATGGCCACGTACCCAACGATTCCGATTCCGGGCGAGAAGGTGGCCTCATTTTGCAACTGGCAAGACCGCGATCTGACCACACGGAACTGGCACGGAGTGGTCAACTCCGGCGAAGGCAACACAACCTATGTGAGTTTCGGAATTATGTTGCAGCTTAACCGGGTTGGTACAGCGGCGGGGGATTTTTATTGCTCTTTACCGTTTTTATTTTCCACTTTTTTTCCCCCTGCCATCTTGCCGCTTGGGTTGCACGGTTCGCTATTGTGTGGCAGCTCGCGACACCATATACTGATCGCTGGTAGCCCTCAAAGCGCGGAACCGGCCCGGGGTACAGCCGATTAGCTCGCGAGCGCAGGATTAAACTAAACGGTTTCCAACCCGCCACGGAACGGCGCGGCCGCGGTGTTATGAGACAGTTATCGTAAACATATGTACCGACCTCGATTTGCCGTTTGTTTCGGCCACGGGAAGGGGGTGGGAAAATGAAGGAAAAACACAACCGAGCACGGAACGTGCCGTGACGAGATAAACCTCCCCGGCATGCATCGGTTTCTTGCAGCAGCAACACAGGAATGGGGCAAGTAAGTGTCGAATGTCACTTGGGCACGAATCAATCCAATCCCTCGCAGCTCTCGCGGGCATTATGATGTTTCTATTACTGTGTTGCGATCGCGGAAAAATGGGGCTAGAAAAACAAGCAAATTTCTGCCCAAACGTGTGGGACGTCGGAAATCGGATCCGGCACACTCCTCCTGGTACACTCTTGAATCGTGAGTAAGCGGAGTGGGAATGTGTGTATGATGGTAAGAACGGTCCAATAATGCCACTGCTACTCGACGAATCGGATGTCGCAGCCAGGAGTAAAGCCTATAAAAGGTGCACGCTCGAAGGCAAAGAATCGACTATTAACCCCGATAGATGGTAGCGAAATATTTCGTAAATGCCCAAACCACCCAACCTCCATTGTGGCCCTCTGGTGGCGGTGGTCGTAAGCTGCCGCGGCGTGATCGACCCTTTACGTGCTGCAGCACATCCGCGTGTCTGGCCCAGGTTTGGTGAGTTAACCCTCGGGCACTAACCTACTGCCGGGAATGGATTTTTTTTCTTGCCATCGGTATCTAGTGCAAATAATTGACCAAGCTATGGATGCCGGCCACGGGAAAGGTCATGCAGTGGTCAAGAAGGTACTGCAGCTTCCATCTAACCGTCCGAGCGTTCTCTCTTTGGACGTCACTCGCCGTAGCACCGGAATTTCCATTCGCCTAATTTTATTCCTTTCGCGCTCCCGCCTTGGAAAGGATACCCGAGGGTGAGGAATGCACGTAAATGTATGTACCTCATGACTACGCAAATCGTTCTTTGCGAGCATCGAACGACGAGCAGGCTGCATCTACCGTCCGGCTGCACAAAAATACCCCACTAAAAGGGTGGTTTCTTCGAGGCGGAAACCCTCCGGCGGGTGACGCACAATTTATGGACACCATAAAAATATTTGTTCCGCAATGAAATTTTAACGAGATGCACAACGGCGGGCCGCATTTGGCGGGTAACGTCCGGATGGGTGCATTTTCGTGAAAAAGACAACCCTCCCGATCCCGATCGAAGGTGATGGTGTGGGATGTTCCGCGTTCTTGTGGCACTCGGTGAGCGGTAGAAAATGGGAACGCATTGGACGCCGCAAGGTTCAAAGCCATTCCATCGATGGACGCAGCTTTTCCGCCCTCGGGAAATGGCACGCAGTAAATCAAAGATTGATCACTTTTGCAGCTGAACTCGATGGGGTGGGGGAGAGCGTGTCTGCAGTGACACGCGAAGGAAGATCGGGTGATCTGATGTTGGTAGCGCTATCTCGGTGTGTGACAATGTCGTACGCTATTCGATGACCCCGTCGGTTGTTTGATTTCAGTGTGCTGAATTTTGATCGACACCGAGGGGTCTTTGCGAAATTCGCGAAAAGCGATTCAACAGTAGCGTGTTGTATATTATTATTTTAAACCACACCCTGGGAAACCCTAGAGCATTGATTCAGACGTGTCTGGTTTAGATGTTAAGAGTTACTGATGTCTGAAACGTTAATATGTTTAAATATATGACAAATTATAACATTGATTGATTCTGTACCTTACTGAGTGCGAGATTTTATCTATTTTCTCTTGAGCAATATAACCGAGTCAGCCCGGGATAAGGCTCTCAGCGGCTGTTGGGAGGAAATGCCTTTCAGTTTACAAATAACTATACAAACTTAAATACGACCTGGCCGTCCATAAATAAATAATAGTAATACTTGAGTAATAGATTTTTTTACTATTTTTTCATCATTCCAATTGATCAGCTGCCAATGTTCTAAATGCTCAAATACCTTTAGTGTGAAGTTTCTCACCATTCACTGTCGTGAATTGAAGATCCACGTCTGGATTATTTAAACCGTAAAAACAAACCACATGCCGTCAGTTCGCATTTTTCAAAATAACCACAATCGACCGTAAACCAGCGCGCGACTGGCTGATCGATGGATCGTTATCTAAACAATGCGACCCAATTAAGGCGCCTTAAAACAAGACATCTGCGCGTAGCAATCCATCACGCCGTCCGGCTACCCAGTTGTGCGGGTCTGTTGTGACAGAAACGCCTATTAATACCTCTTACACTGCCAATAGGCCCAACAGCGTCAACAAACAAACACCCCAACTACCACCGTCGCGTGATCTGATTATCGCACCACCATCGCTCATCCGACGGTGCCGCCGATTCGAGAGCCAACTGCCCTAAAGAACTGGCCTGTCCGTTGGGAGGGAAAATCGAAAGCATCTCGAAAATGGAACCCCCGCCCCAAACACACCCTGGAGCGCATTTGCGTAGTGTTTGGTGGCTTTGGTGTAGCTGAAATCAGCTGAAACGAGCCTCTGGATCAGCAAGCTAGCCTCCAGCCTCATTTCACATTCACGCAGATCGTTGCATCACAGTCTGGGCGCCCGAAAATGCGCCCCTCGTTCGAAATTGGACGATTTTCGTCGAACGCTCCTCGAGATCGCGCGTACAGGGTGGATCGTAATCTTGCTCAATTATTATGACAAGCTTCCTTCCCCCCGTTGGTGGGTGTTTTCCACCCCTTCGAATTCGTCCCCTTGAGACAAAATGGCGAAGGAATGGTGTGGTGTGCATATTCCACGGAGCGCACGTTGGTCACTTGCGAGGTTGCGTGTTGTGAGGCGCTGAATCGGAGGGCGCCTCGGGCCATCGGTGGCCACGGCAGAAGGAGCAGATGACAAGCGATTGGACAAATTACGACCGCCCCTGAGTTTGGGTGGGGTGGGCTGGTTTTGTGGGCACCGATTGGGAGATCGAGAAAGGCGGGTTTGGGTGGGAATCGATCGCGGTCGGATTAGTTAGCTTATCTTGGAGGTTTAAACCCAGCGAGCCCACTTCAGGGAGAGCCTTTCGCGACCTTACGTAGCTCTGCGTCCTCTAGATGGACGAGAAGGCGCTTATGGGAAAGCGCATTTGCCTTCTTTTCCCTCGCTTCGGTGGTTGTTGGAATGGATTAATCACAACGTATCGCGTTGATTTGCGGGCGCATATTTAACGATTTCGTTGCGCGACAAGGATAGATTACGACCGAGAGCGCGCTGGGAACGTTTAATTAACCGCTTGTCCCTTTGGGTGGTGGATCTAGTACGCTATGATCGAGCGACATGGTTTCTAAGGAGTTGTTAGGGCTGTTTTGGACGCCTGTCTAACGAACAGCGTCACAAAAACATTAACTCTTATTGCGGGAACGGGAACTCGCTTACGATGGGCTATAAATATGCAAACATTATTGAGTTGGGCATTTTCCGGTTTTGATGAAAATTGGTGCACATTTTCGGACCTCCACCACAGGGTGGCAACGCTACGAATTATGCTCGCTACCATTACGTCCTTCCATGTAACGCGCCATCGAACGAGCATTAGCGGTGTTGTAATACCGAAAACTGCATCGCGCTGTCGCGTTTCAGTTGAACTAACGCTGTTCCTGCAATACTTCCACCAAATGAGGCAGGAACAACGACACGAGTAAGTGGAACTAAATCTCCATCACTCAACGATAATTCAGCGTTTCTGCGCGCGTACCAATTTGCGGTCGCGTTTTTTTTTCTGGGCGCTTTTGTTTTGTTTTTTTCCTTCTACCTTTGATGTATTATTTTGTTGTTGTTTTCGTTCTTTCCTAAAAGCCATCACCGCCGGTTCGGCTCGGTGACACTAAATTATGCTCGAGCGCTTTCGCTCTCGTCCAGACCTTGCCGACACAATAATGGACAATAAACATGTCCCAAATGGTTTGCCATTCTCCCATTGTCAAACACTCTCGGCCACCAGTCAGTGGACGGAGATTTTTTTTCCTATCCAAAATGTCAATTGTCGAAAAAAAAATATACCCCCCCGATCGTGGTCGCATATCAGTGGGTGGTGGTGGAATAAATTATGCAATTTGCGATACGGTTGGGGGTTTTTGCATGCCCCGGGGGCACCTACTTGACCGTTAATCGATCACCTTCGTTGGTGCTTTTTCGTTCTCCTACTACAACATTATTAGACAATCACACTGGGGCATTGCCAGTGCACATGAGCCACTAAGTATCCATTTAATGTTGCTCAAAGTGTGTTGTATTTTTTTCTCCTTCTTTTTATAACCCTCGTTGACGTGAACGCTTGGGAAAAGTGCCAACTGCAACATCGGTGGCGTTCCTTTCGCATCAGCAACTGGTGCTCGTTGGGCGTTAAAGGCACTAACAAGCTGCATTATGCAGGCGAATGGCGGCTTTTCCGTGCGACTGATTGATACCGACACCAAGCCCACTGTTGAGATCACGTGCCCAGTGCTGGGACGTGATCGTGACACCCTGTCCCGTGGTTCGTGGGAGTCGCCCTTGCAGCAGGAACTCGTCTTGTTCGTTCCGTGGTGTTTATGCCAAAAAAAAAGAAGCGAACGCAACAAAATGACCACAGAATGAAAACATGGCGTTTTGTTGGAGGTCTCTCGTGGTGGCGTTGCATCCAACTTAAAAGCTCATTACACGCCCCGAATGATGCTGTTTCTTCGATGCCCTTCTAGCGTTAGCGCATCGCTTTACAACGCGATGTCATTGTGGGCTCCGGAATGGGTTCTTTATTAAGTGTGAGGAGCGTTTCTAGACACCTGCAGAGTGGCATGCATATTAATAAGATACCCCATTTACCTTGCTGCTTTTTTACCAAGCAAATCCGGACGCCCATTCTTCGTCCATCTCCGTACCACCAGGGAGGCAAATTAATACGAACTTGCGTGCACAATAAGCCACGCACAAGAACAATACGACACCACCGAAGGACGCGCCTGAAGACACGATTTCTTAGCCCGCGATTTAATTGCAAAGTAAACGCTCGCAAAACGAAGAGATCGGTGTCACTCGTGCGAACGGAAGTCACCACCCCGGCAACGAGCACACTTGTCCAACCCCCGGGACGAAGAATAATAAAATTGTTCAACATGGGATTTACATAATGGCTCTTCACCGGATGACCTTCGCCCTAAAGCCCGCCGCGAGTGGGGTTTGAACCGAAAAACAAAGAACGCGACCCTCCAAACCCCAAGAACCAGCTCCAACTTCCTGTGACCTTGCGAAACCGGCCGCCTGAGTGAGTAAGAAATCGTTTAAACTTTGTCGCACATCGTCGTCGAGGGGACGGAGACTTCATGAGGAACTGGCGTGTGTGGTTTTCGGGCAAGTTTTGGGTACTTTAGTCGCGCATATGACCATATTAATCACCGACCATGCGCGGCAGAGGTCAATTGACCTAGACCTCTCTCTCTCTCTCTCTCTCTCTCTCCCTCTCTCTCTCTCTCTCTCTCTCTCTCTCTCTCTCTCTTTCTCGAACCGCGGGTCACCGATGCTGAACGGGTTGAAGCGGTTTTATTCAACTTCAACCCGCTGCCGTGACCTCGGCGAAGAAGTCCGCCGCTGGCAGCTCATTTGGGAGAGCTGCTTACGGGGGTAAATGTAAGTAAAACACACCACCCCGATGCTATTTGTTTAGAGCACTGGGTCAGCAGCAAACCTTTGCATGATTCGGTCCGGCAGATAGACGCGCATCAGCGTTTTGGTCAGCGAAAAGAACACGCGCCCTCTGCCCATCGGTTCTACTCCGTTTAACTTTGCGCGCTGTTTGTCAGGGCTGCTTAAGTGAGAAAGTTTTGCTACTTTGCTTTTTTTTTTGGTTGGGTGCAAAATGCGCTACCCAACACCCGGCCCGAGGTTGAGTGATGGCACATCGTCTTCGGAACACTGGCCTGTTCGTTGGTCCTCGCGGGTGACTTCCCTTTTGTTTTTCGGTGGAAGTGGAAGTGAAATCACGCCGACGTGACCTCGATCATGTGGCCGGGGATGAAAGACGATCGGTGGTTTTGGAAACGGTTTCGAAGCATTAACGCATAACGTAGCGCTGGCATAAACGACACAGCGAGGCAGAACCACCCTTCGTGGAGGATCAACATTGTGGCGCTTGTCCGCGTTAATTATACTCTGTGTGAATTTCACCGACGTCACACGCGGCGGGTTCCTTTATCCTTTGGCTGTTAAATGCCGCCAGCAAGCTTAATAGACGTTAGACACGCGAATAAAACCACCCTTTCGGAGGTTGAAAAAGAGAGTTTTCCAGAAGCCAGCTCCCGTCCGAAGGATCTCACTTTCGCAAACGGACCGTTTGAAGTTGTCGCGATCGTAGCCCCATCAGACACGCACAGGAGCGCGAGATGTCGTGAAAGCGAAAGCAAAACCTCCTTCAAAACCTCCTCCAACACACGCCGCATGGGTGGGAAGTGAGATTTTCCTCCGTTCAGACGGCCTTGCACGTTGGGCTAGGTCCCGTGTCTCGACGTCGCTTCCGCATCGCACAGTTGCTGCAGCTGCGTATTCACCAAACAACCGCCCATTTGTTACGTCCACTCACGTGTCCACCTACGCGTGGTAACCGCAAAGAATTCCTCACCAGGGGGCGACACTGTGCCGCGCCGTGTTTGGGAAGATGCAACGTGCGTTTCTTTCGTTTGCGCGTACGATCATGAACTCAAAACCACCTTCACTCGATCGTGTTGTGTTGTGCTGTACTGGGCGGTCAGTTTGGATCCAACGAGTTGACCAAAAGACTCGATCCTTCCCCCCCTACATGGGGCCAAAATAATTGATCGTGCGAGTGTGCGGATGCTGTCATGGCGTCACGCGGAGCTGTCGAGGATTCCAACCACCGCAATGGTCCTCGGGGCACGCGAGTCTGACGGGGAATTAATAGCAGATTACGTTACGTCGGACATTCGCGCCGTGATCGTGGGCGAATCGCATACGGGGGGGGGGGTGAAGCAATACGGTAGTTGTAGCTCAAAATGCGTGATATAATCAGGACACCTTGAGCCGTTGGCACGGACGGCAGGACTTCCCTGTGGGCGCATTGTTTATGATAAGCCGGTTTTCTTCTTGTCTCCGTTCGATCTCGCGCGGACCTTCGCGATTAGTATCTCGCGCTAACGCAGTATACGCGCCTGTCATCGAGTGGTTTTTTTTTCAACACCCCACAAGCCCACCGAGAGTACCTTTTCCAGCACGCGGATTAAACCGTTGTAAATCACTTCATTTGAATAGCGTTTGCCGAGAGGTGCGAGACGGTGAAGAATCCGCTTGAACCGCCGACGGATGGGTTGTCCTTGAGACGTCATTATCCGGCGTGTGAGGATTAACTTCCCTGGAGTGCGGTTCAATAAAATAGCCAAGTGGCAATAAATGTAAGGAGAGCTAATCAGTTTAACGCAAAAGCGCCGAAGAGCCCGGTAAGAGCTTCCGTTATTTATGCACACGGCGGACGTTTTGTGGCCGTCTTTTCTTTCTTTGCCGGATAGTTTAGCGATCGTGGGAGGCGCGCGTATCTTAATCCCCGCGGCAAGGAATCAGCGGCAGGAATAAGAGTTTACGATGATGAGTGATCGTAAAAAACGGCTCTGCCACGATCGGTTGGTAGCATTCTATTTTCCTAATGCTGCCTGTTGCTATATTTGGTGATTTTGAAACACACTTGATTGGTCGAAGGTGCTTCGAAAGGTTTGCTTCTAATTCGCGGACTTTTTGTTTCGGAACTCGACCACCGAAGAGAAGGGCTTTCGCGTACTCCTTCGAACATGCACACCAACAAAAAGCTGTCCTCAGGGTTGAGTGAACAGAGGGGAAAGCTTTTGTCATCCGGTTCGTTTCAACCCTGCTCAATGACAGGGCGGATTTACACTTGTAAAGTGAATAATCTCACCATAAACATATTGCTTTATGCACCCAAATGTGATCAAAAAACCGGAACACTCGGTTGGAGTACGTAAATTGCACGCTTGATAACGATTTACCCGTGGTACACCTTTGCACTTAGTTCATAATGCCGACAGCAAGTGGCGTTCATTATTTCTTTTCTCGCTTCATTTTCGGATTACCTTCGCCAAATTCCGCCACCGCGTGCGCGGTTACATTTAACACCTCCACGAGGGGTGACTTGCAAGCGCCAGACCCGAACCGGCCAGAGCTTTCAATGCCACCGGCGTTTCGTTCCGTGCCGAGAGGATCGAGAAAAGGATGCGAAAAAAAAAAATACACACAGGGGACATCGTCTCGATGGCCCTCACCCTGGACCTTCGGACCGCGCGAGTGTGCGAATGAAAAAAAGAAAATCTTCCAACACAAAATCCCCACCGGTGCCCAGAATTGACCACAATCAATATTCACATACGCATTCGGAACCGCATTGAAGCGCCAATTACTGCACACCCTGTTGGTGGCGTGGGCGAACGAAGGTTTGTTTTTTTGTTGCTGTTGTTGCTGTTGCTGCGGGGTTTCTGAATTATACCCCCATCTGGTTTGGTGAGTCAAAAATTATAGCACCATCTGCGCCCGTGTGATGGCATTGGTCCGAACCGGAACGTGGGGCTCATTTATGTCAAGTGTCATATAACGCGAGACTTCTTCATTTGGCGTGGAGCAGCTTCTCGGAAGCTCGATCACGAGCGATCGTGGAGCCACTTCGACTGGGCATCCCGTTGCGGGGGATTGAACCGATCGAATCGATCCGATAATTAATATCGAACGCACCGACGAGTGGTGTCCATAAATTGGAAGATGAACATTTTGCATCCAAGCGCTGCGGATCGGATTCCGTTAGCTGCCCGCGACGGTGCACGTGGGTTGAGAGAGTCCTCCAAGCGTGTGGATGTGCCCGGATGCCGGTGTTTTCTGCCCAGATGCACCTCTAGACCGACGGTTGACCGCACAACCCGATCGAATGGCGGTGGAGTCCGTTTGAGCAGCGAGTTGGTAGTAAAATAAAAACCAAACGACCCGCACAAAGCCACCGACGAACGCCACGCAGTTGCGCTCTATGAGGGTGGCTTTTCGTTCATTTTCCACCCGCAGTTTATTGGGGACGAACGACGGACCTACCATTTGAGGGCCATCTCGCGGTCGTGCCGTACTCCGGATAACTCCGGAAACCGTTAGGGTCGATCGGGTTGGTGGCTTTTTTATGGCGAGTGGTGGTCGCCTGTTATAAATTGCTCCTTTTTCCTTCCTTCGTGATCGTCCGTGCCTGGGTGTTCGCTTGGAAATTCGCAATCGTGGCCGATTTCTTTCGACGCGACGCGAAAAATGCAATCAACGCGCGCAAATGTCAACCGATCGCGCACCAACGCCGCCTCGCGATCGCCGCTTCCTGTACGCGCCAACACGACCTTGGATGGTGGATGGCTTTTACCGGCTGCAATGGGTGTCTGGGCGAAACTCGTTCGATTTAAATAATGCCAAAGGAAGCTGAAAATGATTGATCGCGCACGGGTGCCGTGTGGGGTATGGGGAGTCTTTTATTTTACTTTTTTTTTTTCGTTGCATAAATTAGCTTAATTTTTACGACACCGACTCGCCACACGTCAACGCCGGCTGGGAGTGATGATGGCAGCTTCTTTGGGGGGACGGAGTGAAGGAAAGGTTTCTTTTCAAATGCTAAAAGGATGTTGTGCATCATGATGTTGCTGCTGGCATAAAGGCTGACAAATGAGAGCTTGAAGCGAGGTGATGAATCGTGTAGCCCACCAATGAAATTCATCACGTTCTTATCCCATTTGATGTAGAATATAAGGTGATCCTTTGACAAAAATGTGCACAAATAAGAATACCATGTAATACTTTTGCAATTTCCGCTCTTTAAAAGTCGTATTCTAACGATCTTTATTCTTCTACATTTGTATGATCAAGCTCGATCATTGAGCCATCCCAGCAGCGCTAAATACATCCCTGTTCCTTCCCCCTCTTCCCTCATGGAACACCGAAATGGTTGGTAATAAGCGATAAACGTAAAACACAATCATCGCCACCGCGCATCGGTATTCAAATGAGGCAACATTCTACCGTGCCCACTCGGGGCGGCCCAATCAGCAGAACGGAACAGCCATTTCCCGGCAGGCTCATTAATTTACGATTGCACCATCGCCGCCATCTGCAACTCCCATCGGATCCTCGGGCGGGAACGCAAGCCTCCCCACAGGAGCGAAGGCTCATTCGGGATCATCGGCACCAGACTGGCCCCCAGCCTGGGCCATCATAATTTAACGCACGCTGACCTGCACAACCGTTGCACCTTCTCACCGCATGCCGAGGAGGCTAACGTCATGCTAACTAGGGTTAGTCAACTCAATCCCGCGTGCGAGAGGTTCTTGTGGCAAATTATGCCGCCCCAGACGCGCGATAACAACCGCGAGTGCAACTTCTTTTTTTTTTTTGCAAAGGAAAGTGCATTCCCGCGTTTCCACACACACACACACACACGCAGACGGTGGCCGGGAACGCAGGTATGACGCATCTCAGGTGCAGGGTGAGATTAAAATGTATTACTTTGATAAAAGCACTCACTTTTGAAGTGTTGTGGAAAAAAAAATAATGAGCCCTCTGAGCAGGCGAGCTACACGAACACGCGAACCTGGCCGCGAGACGGTGAGATTAATAGCCCAAACCGAAAGGTGGGACTATAATTTATACATTTCCACAAAAGCACCTCCTCTCGAGGTGAGGTAGTAACCCCCCACACATCACCTTCTTCCCGCCAGCCCACCAGGGGCGGTGGTTTTGCTGCAATGCGCTTCTCTGCCCGCTGACGAAGATGGGCACCACCGGTTGTCTTGCGACAGCTCTGCGAACTGCTTCAGCGTCTCTCGGGGTAGTTCTACGGGGTGGCCCTCCAGGGGGTTGTATGCTAATGACGCTCTCGCTCTCTCTCTCTCGTTTTGCGCCGGTTTTCCTGCACTCCGTTAGAACGCACCCGAAGGCACACGGGGGCTAGTTTATCTCAGCTAGGTTGTTTTTTTTCGCCAGTTCGCGCACTACACGACACTCTGCCACACACACACGCACTCGTCGGTGCAGTGGAGGGCGCTTTATCTCTAGGCAAGGCCCTCGTGTCTCCCCGTTTCGCCCCCAGAAGGGTCTAGTCTCGCGTGAATAGATAAGCAATTGAAAGTGTCATTTTTCATATTTCGGAACCTGTGCAAAGGACGAGGCGCAGGATGGCTGGCTGGCTGGCTGGCCGGGACTTCGACTCGCCAACGCCGTAGGGCGAAGAACCGTGGCCGTGGTTGGCCGTTTGTCAATATTTGCCCCGAAGAGGTTACCGCCTAATGATGACGCCCGGGCTCTGGCAATGACACTGGTCGAGTGAGGGTCTTCGGCCTTCGGTTGAGCACCAAGGGGGCAGTGCGAGATGGGGTGTTGGCATGGAAAGAAGGACTCATGAAGAAGTCGGCAGCATTTCTACAGCGCCACTCTTACAATGTTGTAGGACCCGTTCTAGGAAAGGCATCAACGTATAGATTTTTTTTTGCTTTCACGTATAGAGGAACCTTTTTTTTGTGTTGGGCGGACTTTTTGTTTGCATATACCACCAAACCGGATCTTCATCCGATGGGAAAGGAGAATTTTTGACCAGTTTTTAAAAGGCACCCCATCCAGCTTCCACTCGAGCCGGTTAAATGGCGGTGAAAGTGGAGTAGAATCGGTGGCAATAAAAATCGCCGAAAAGCGGACCCTGTGCGAAAGCTGGTGCGGCTAACAATAAACAAAACCAGAAACAAAAAAAAAAAAGCATACAAAGAAAATTATAAACTCAACGTGTTTTATTAGTTCCTGTTGTGTAAGAGTGCGCCCAAGCTAAAAACCACAACCAAACGCGCGCCACAGTCACAGACGAAACTGTGGCAGCAAAAAATGGGCAGCATCGTGGGGGTAATTTTGCGGCTCGCACGACATGCCTTTAATGTCCCTTCCGAAACATTAATAAATTTAACACGACAGCTGGCTTGCAATAATAACGCCGCCAGATGAAAAACAACACACCCATTTTCTCATGACCTTGCACCGAAACTCGGCGTCTCCGGGGTTTGGCGTTGGGGTCTCAACATAAAAGAGCACGATGGAGGAAGTGAACACGAAACCCTCCCCAGTGGAATGAAAAAAAAACCCCACGAATGCACCACAAAATGCGGCTGGGAGAAAAAAAAAAGACGAAAAACAAACAATGACACCGCGTAGAAAGTGAAACAAAAATGGAGCGTCAAATGGAGCGACAACACGAACGGACGGGTGTTAAGGATACCGGATGGTGGTAAGGTCTCGAAGCGCATCGATCGAGTCGCGACATCGTATGAATTATGTAACAGCCAGCCCTCTTTTTCGAAAGCCCACCCTTCGCTCCTCCGAGTGCGGTCAAAGTGACGTAAAGCGAGAGAGAGAGAGTCACTCTTGACTGGGGGGAACGACGACATCTCGAAAATCTCCTGGGAGCCTGAAGCTGCGACCTCACCGATCTGCATACAATGCTCCACGGTGCCCTCCCGATCTACGATCTCCTGCTGTGGGTTCAGGTTTGGCCCCGATTTGGAACCCCATTCGAATGGTGAAGCTTTTGCGCGGGTTGAACCTTTCCATTTCCCTGCGCTAGGTTGGGGTCCCTCTGTGGTCGGTTGAAATCTTCTTTATGATAGCCATAAAACACGTTGCCAGGGTTCACTTTTGGCACACCCCTCGCTCTCACCGGTCCCGGCCCAAGCCACGGCTCAAGGTCTTTCGAGAGGTGTGTTCGAGGGTGAGGGAGTTTTCTTTTTTTTTTTCCTGTTGCTGATCGACCAGGATCTAGCGGTGCAATTAAGCGCTCACCACCCTAAGGATCCGTCAAGGTGGCTAAAGTTCTCGAATGGGGGTTAACGAAAAAAAAAACCACCCCACAAAATTCTAACGGACAAGTCAGCCCCCCAATCAGGCGGGGCAGCAAATTCTGATCGTTAGTGTCTCAATTTTATTAGGCGCGAAAAGCATGCCGCCGATCGTACCCGCTGCCAGCAAGGGTTTGGCAAGCGCCCTGTGCCCTAATCGCAACAATGGAGCCTAATGGGAGAGGAGTGAGTTAAAAAAAAACACACACACCAAGCGATTCCCAATGGGCGATGATCTGCGAAATTTCACCAATAATAATTAATGCCAAACGCGCGACCCACGAGTACCGTTGGCTAGCGGGTGAGGGTTTGCGCATTTCTTCCGCCTATGTTTTATTTCAAAACCCCTGACTAAAAAAAACCCCCATAGCAAAAGAAACTAACGGGGTCGTTGGAGGTCTCTAACGGGTCGTGTCCTTAGCATCATAAACCGCTCACGTGTGCATACCTGAGTGATGTCTGATGTGCGGCACCGAAATAACGCCACCAAAGTGGCCAAAGAATGTGCCTTTCACGCCACCCCCCCATGGGGGTGAAGTAAAAAAAGAAAACCCCCGTTCGATGGTGTGGCCTTTTACCAGCATCTTTCTTTCGGGGTGGGAAAATTTCCCGACCAGCAGGCGCAGGTTGTCGCTTATTTTTGCAAAATGCACTCCCACATAAACACACGCGCACGTGCTCTCTGAGAGGAATTGCATGCAATGGGCGATAAATCAATGCCCGTACAGTTACGGGCTTCCCGTATTACGCCCGCCACCCCAAAAAAGGGCTCACCAGCAGCACCAGCGTCTCGTGTCTCATGTCCCACGGTGGACGAAAATATGACAGCCTCCGTAATAAAGATGGAAAGAAAATAACGAACCCCACCAGCTTTTTTCGCGGGGTCATGCAGAACCACGGGATCATGTAAGCACACACGAGTGCCCCGTTACAAGCTGGGCATGGCGTCCTTTCGTTAGAAAGGAAATTAGTTCGTTACGTCACAAACTACCCTCCCACCGCGAGGTAACCTTGAAAGCAGCAGTAAATGCACGCAGAAACACACGCACACACGCGACCGATCGCACGGGCAGCATAAATCCGTAACCGTTAGCGCATGGTGCAGTCCAGACATTAAACGTCACGCGGACGCAAGCACGCACGAATGCACGCACGCTAAGGTGTGCGGATTTTTTGTTTTGGTTTTCGTTCTCTTCTTACTTCTGCGGGGTTGGTGACGGTGCTCAAAACCCACCACCCGTTAGGTTGGCCTTGTCTGCTGGTGGAACCTCCTCCTTCTCCCGTTCTTCGAGAACTCCGATCGCCTGCACGCGTGCGTATTTGACATTTGCTTTGGATGGAAAAATTTTCAATTCCACGCCATGTGCAACCTCCCCCTAATTTTTTTTTCTCGATTTTCTCGACGTCATGGCGCGGTTTTGCGATTGCTTTTACTTTTGCGAGTGCGGTGTCTACGTCCAAGTCCACCGGTTCTTGGCCCCTTCTTACTGGAAGGTGTGTTTGCGTGTGTGTGTTAGTTGACTCTGGTAAGGGCTGGTGACCGATGTTGGCAAGGTTCTTGAGGCGGAGTAGCCCCATGGCTTTGGGGCGGACCGTAATGAGGTCTCCGCAAGTCGAAGAAAAACTAATTTGCTAGATATTAAGCAACCTGCTGGAAGTGCTGTTTAATGAACTTCCAACTTACTGCACGCCGGGAAAGATCATGCGAGTGTCATGACTATGCCACGATCAGGGATGCAGTTTTAGGGGTACTAAGCCTTTAGCAAACCCCTTCGAAAAACGCAACATATGGTTGGTTTATCTCCCCGACTACGAACATTTGAATTAAGCACAGGTACGCCTTCATCAAACGATCAAACAAAAGCCACCGCAACGATCATAATTAGACACCGGAGGTGTCTAAGAAGGTTCACAAAAGGCCGCACCGGCACCCCCAAAGCAACTTTATCGCTCGCGCGCACACACACACGCCCTCGGAACGACCGAACAATGGCGCCAGAAGTCGTTAACCTTCGCCCGAACCAGAACCAACGCGCCAGCAGAGAAGGATGCAATTTGTCTCCCAGATCACACCGTAAAGGCCTATCGATAGGCGAAAAAAAAAACAGAGCCCCGTATCGGCATAAATAAATAAAAGCTGGACTTTTTCCTCCATAATTAATACCTTTCGCGGGCTTGATTTCATAACTTATCGATCCGCGCACGGAGGCTGCGCGCGGGAGCAAGCCGATGGAGCCATTTCGCGTGGTTTTTCCCCGAACCACGCAAACGGAGGCTGCTGCGTGTGGACGCGCGAAAGGAGCACGCAAAAAAGAAACGAAATTAGCACGGCATGGAAGAGCGGCAAAAAGGAAGGAAGAAAAGGGAACCGAAAGCGCACAGGGTCTCTTCTCTGAAACGTGCAGCCGTTGGTGAGGTTCACGACTTCTTCGAACTTCTCTTCATTACGTCTGTGTTCGCGTTGCAAGCCGCTTTGCATACACGGCCGTTGAGCTCGAGCTGCGCAAACGAACAGGGAAAGAAAATTGTGTGCATCGAGCCATTGACATTGGGTTCTCTCGAGAAGGCTCGCAATTATCGGAGAAGCCACCCCACGGAGCTTCGCATCCTTTTGCTTTTGGCTCTGCGGATCGCCACTTGAGACTGGACGGGTTTCTTGTTGATGAGAAGCAAAAAAAACCACTCTCCGTCCGTGATGGTAATTTCACTTTCTTGTCTCGGGTCTCGGAAACAATGACCATTGGTTGTGCACGATCGAATAATATTGCTTCGTGTGGAGTCCGTGGAGCTTTAGGATGGATGCTGGTGGCGAAGTATAATAAGAAAAACGTCACTCCAAAGCCAACGCCTTTTGCCTTTCGCCTTCGAGCTGCAGGACGCAATATGAAGCGCGCCAAACCGCTCCAACTCTGCTGCTTGTAAAGGCGATCGCCTCCAAGTACGCTTGGTGTCAAGGTTAATGAAAACAACCATCCGAATGCATCTGCCCCTGCAGCCCTGCGGTCATGTTCTGACCGCTCCGCATGTGCGATCGCGTGGAATTGCGGTCGATCCTTGAACTCAAAAACTGCAACGGCCCGCTGGGTTGTGCGAAAGTGGAGCGTCCCCGGGCGTGTGTTGCAGGCGTTGCGCTTTTCCACGTCGAGTGTGTGGCATTTTTGGAACTTCTGCCGCATTTCCTTCGCCGCTTTCGAGCTGGTGGTGTGACGCACGAGAAGGGCACACGGCTGGTTCGGGCCGTATAGGGAAATCCGGCTCCAGCTCGAACTGGAGAACCTTGGCATGGCGTGACCGCGGTGAGAATGCGCACTGCAATGCCGTCGCGCGAGAGCTCGCAAACCAAACATGTCCCGGGCCCCGGTTGTGGGTCGGGTTCTGGTTGCGATCATCAAAGGGCGCTCGGGCGGCAAAGGGCCTCGCGGATCAACGGGGAACGAAATCCGATTCGCAATGCGCGGCATGACAAATTGAAGGTGACAAATCATCGGTCCATCATCGGTGTCGATAAAATTCCAGCACACTCTGGTACCGAAGGGGTGACCGTTGGGTGATCGTCCTGCCGGCAGCAGAAGGGTAGCATGTGCGCATGAATATTCATCCCTTCATTTTCATCACCGTGGAGACGGACTAGAGTCTCGCGATCTCTTGGTCCTGTGTTGGTTAACGTTGACGTTCGAACGCAGGCTTTGAAATGGAAAGTACGGTGGACGGTTTAGCGTTTGCTCGCTAGCAGAGTTGGTCAATGACCAGTGAAAAGGGGTTTAAATGATTAAATGCGACGCTTTTGGAAGATGAAAAGGTGGCCTTGGCTTCTTTGGGTAAGGGGATTAAACTGTTAAGAAGGCACGAATTTGCTTACCTTGGTAAATAAAGTCATGCGCGACGTCATAAAACCATTTTATAATTCTGAAAGGAGAAGAAAAAACGAAACACTGTTTCAAAAGCCACAAATGAAAAGTTGGAAATGTGGATGAATAAGCAAAAAAATGCCAACTGTTACTAAATGTCTACGGAAAGGAAATAATTTACGTCAAGTAAAGTTCCCTTCATTGGTGACGCAAGTCATATATCTATTACTGACACTCATCCTGTCGCGGAACTGTCAAAAAAATACGAGTACTGTCAAATAACCCCACGGGATATTACACGAAGTTTTCCACACGTGTGTGGTACCAATTGATGCAACTGATCAAACTCAAGTGGACGGTAACTGAAAAAAAACCCGATCCATCGTGTTCTACATCCTACATCATCGATGAAACAACAACAAAAACGTGCCACGCAGCTGTTCGTTCCCATACGAAGCAATAAAAAAAAAACACACTCCCATGCGCCAGGTATGCGCACTTATCCACCCCAGTATGGACATAAATATGCATGGGGTGATCAATATTTGAAGACATACACGGGACATCGCGTCATCGACACCCCACTTGACATTGAGCAGGCATGGGGCGCAAGTCAAACAGCCAGCCAGCTGGAGACCATTTTTAGAACACAAAATGAGGGGTTATAATAATGGGTTCGCGAATATTTCAACACCATCGGTCGGGTGCGGGTGTTTCTGAAGGACTCCGGGCTGTCTGACGAGCAGTGATGGATGGGAGATTAAAGACGAATTTGGAGACATCTTTCGGAAGCGTTACAGAGAAGACAAAGCCACTTAAGCTTGACATGTTACCGTGGGTGATTAATTCACTGTTATTTGCTTCTAATATTGCTACCGCAAAAGAAGTACTTCAAAGCTCGTGCAGTGCAGCTCTGAATCGTTCACGTTTGGTTGATGCAGAATTAGTCACCTCCCAGAACAAATCATCCGAATCAATCATCCCTTTACGCCGCATTTTAGCACTCCTCGCTTCGCAAACGGCACCGCGTTCGATCACCGTGTAATTAAAATTACCATTTTTCCTTCACGACGCCAATGTGACTTTGCGCACGCCTGGTATATACCACCTCCGGCAAGAACGCGCTCTAAGTCGGCCCTTTTTTATATTTTCGCAACGGTTTCGTCCCTCCGTCTCGTTCGCCAGCACAAAACGGGGTTAATGAAAACTCGGCGCGTCGCGCAACGAGCCCACTAAAACAATAGGCACATAAATTAATCTTTCCCGAGCCACCTCGAGGAGGGTGGTGAGAGAGAGTGAGGGAAGGTGTTTGTCACAGCTTTAAGGGGGTGGATGATTGCACACCACCCCCTTCGAAGGGGGTGAACTCGAGATCGGCCAATCCGGCTGCCGGCGGAATTCGTTCACACACCGCTCAACAGTCGTGAGATCTTGAGCCTAAGGTGTGTAATCTCGGCTGTGCGTGGCTGTTTGTGTCCCAATGCAAGGGCACACAGGGCCACCCGGTGTAGGCACCCGGTGCACGTGGCACATGTGCACGGAAAGCATGAAATCGCGTGTGCCCATGGTACTAACGGATAATCTCACGCGGCATCGTCAAACTCTTGCCCCCTGGGGGGCTCGCAATTGGCTGGGTTTTGCCGATGGTTAGCAACGTGAAAGACGAAACGGGTGTGCTGTTGATGGCCCCGTGGTGCAATATGGCTGGCCAGTAACGTTTTCTAGATGTAATTTTCACCCCAGAGGACAATAGCGACCCGGTCCGCGAGCGTCACCGAAGTTCTCAAACGTAAACTGCCATTGTTTGATTGGCGGTGGCGGTTGCTTTTGGAGGGGAAAAAAGACAAAACTAAAAACCTCCCCAAAAGTGCCACCTAACGAGATACACCCCCCCCCTCTCCTCCCCCCATTCCCTTGCATACCACATCCATCCTCGAGTGTTGGCTCACGCGTTACGCAGAGCCGTGACATGCGCCGAAACCTGGTGACGAAGCGCTTGTAATTAATTGTCGAATTGTCAAAGACCTGCGCGGCGAGAGAGTGCAATACGTTGCGGAATCGGTCGCTAGTCGCGCAAAAGAGCCCTCCCCTCGGATTACATTTACATGCCGTTTTGTGTAACCGATGGTGCGCGAGTTCCCACGGCACAAGGCGCGCGATGTCCACACACCTGTACGCGAAAGGAAGCCTCCGGTTGAGGTTGAGACGCTCTTGGTAAGCCCGACAAAAAAGTGCCAGCAATTCGTGGCACATTAACCGCGGCTCGTCAGCTAATCGTGCGCAATCGGCCACTATTTACGCGTGTTTCCTGCTCGAGTGATGCGGCTAGCTGTGAAACTAGCGTGCTATTGTTTTGGAACGTGATAGCCTGCAACGCCATAAGCGGACGTCCTCTCTAGGGGTCAGAAGAGAAGAACACCAACACGCTCACGCATTTAAGCTCCCTTTAAGTCCCTACCGCGGATCGAATGACCCGCGGTGTGGCCCTGAAACGGACCCGTTGAAGGTGATTTGGTGCTGTGGTCCATACCATGATGGCCTGACGCAATTCGATCCCTTCACGGTGGGCAGCGGAACTTATCAAGCGGCAAGGTCGCCGTCGGGAGCCTACACAGGCTGAGCGGTCCTTCGTTAAAGCAATCAAGGAAAACCGCCAGAATCGGCCGGAGTGTTACAGGCAGCTTATTGCTTAATGCTTCCTGAGGGTGCCTGATTGGATTGCTTGAGGTGTAATCATCATCCAACACGAGGAAGGCACGATCAGGCAGCGATCGTGTAATGCGCCCTCGAACATCGCCTACCAACAGGGTGTCATATGACACCACGATCACTTCCCGGACGTACTCCAAAGCCATCAGCGTGCTGCATTCCGATGATGTTCCGTGTTATTTTTCACGCCACTTTATCTGCAGAAGAACATCGCAGAACACATGTGTGTATCTCAAGCCCCCGCATGTAGTACATGCACGCAACAGCATAACAGCGAACGATGAGATCATCTTTGCCTGCTTTGGGTTTCAGACGGGGCATAATAAAAAAAAACCTACTGCTCTCGTGGCGCCCCGCCGCGCCCGGATAGTTTGATTGATGTGCCAAAATAAAATATTTCTCCATGCGTGTACCTCATCTGCCGAGAGTGTGTGCTGAGACGATAGCATCAGTCTGTTCGGTTCTTTGGTAACCGATCCCGTGCCAGCGGGCCTGTAGCATGGATGACCTCATTTTCTGGTGGTGCGGGCTCAAATTTCGGCACAAAATATCCCGCCGATATCGAAAAGACGGCCCAATGACCTCCGTCAAGGTCAAATGGAGGAAACGCAGTGTCTATCCAGGATGGGTGACTTGTGGCGCGTCTTATCACGCGCCAGCATGCATCAAAAGCAATGCCGACAGGGTGTGAACACTGCAACCGAACTGCGTCAGACTTGCTGCAGCTGAAAAGCAGTGTTTCGCTGCACAAAGAGTGTGCATTGTGGTGGCTTAAAGTCAATATTTGAGCATGCTTTCGTGGCAGGCATGAGACGCTTGTCGTCTGTGGGTAGGATTCTTGTGTTGGCTAATATTGAAACACACGAAGGCGCGTGTGAAGCTGGCATCAGTCCACGTCCACGGTGGTGGTCTTGGATTTTGCAGCTTTTGCTGCAAAGCACAAAAGGACCCTCTTGCGCTTCGCGGACGAGGTGTATATTTACCTACACTCGGGATCGAACACTCGCTGGCTACGCTCGGTCTGGAAGGGCTGATATCATATCTGTAAGGAGGACAAATGCAAAAGAAATAACGAAGCCGTCAGTTAGATGTTGAAAGGGAGCGGTGTTTGTTTAATGCAAATGCCAGCTTGGCAAATAAATCAAAAATAAACGAAACCGTCTCGACAGCAGAAGCCCTTTTTGGCGTGCAATTTTTTTTTCTGTCCAGTGTTCACCACAACTAGCTATGCAAAGGATTGTTGATATTCGCTATCACACACACCCGCCAGCCCAAAGGGTGCCAATTTGCAATCGGTTTGATTTTTTTTCTTTCTTCACCACCGACAATCCAGCTGCGTGATAGTGAAGCCCGCTTCAAAAGCTCCCGAGACACGCTCGGGGTTTTTTTTTTGCTTTCTCCCACAACCGCGGTCCTAATGAGCGGACGCTAAAAGGACGGCTCTGTGACGCAACACGTGGTGGGCTCGAATTGGCGCGCGCGCGTGTGCGAGACCCCGGCAAAGAAGGTAGCAACAACAACAAGAAAGAAAAAAAAGGCCAAGAAAGAAGAGAGCCGTCTCCATCCATCACGACGCAGGCTGCATAACCGTTTCCGTCGTCGCGCCTTTTACAACACCCCGTACCTGCACGGAGGGCGGTTCCCTGCGATCCTCGAACCGACCAAAGTCCAGCTCCGGTAGGGTTTCGTGGTCGATTACTTCCCGCGAACGAGTGATACTCGGTCGGTTGGTGATGGAGCCGATGTCGGCAAAGGCGTAATAATTTAAATCGAATCCAACCACCAGTGGCCAGGTCGGTCTTTGCTCTTTTGCGTTCCAACAACCACCTAGGACGGTTGGAGAAATTAAAGGCATCGACTTGACGAAGGGAATGGCTTCCCAAAGGCCGCCCAGCATCAAGTACACCCAGGTTTCTCTCTCTCTCTTACACACACGTGGCTTATCACGCGTCATCTCAATGTGCACTTATTAGGAACTGTGGGTTTTTTTTCTAGCCTCGCTTGATCTTTCCCGCACAAGATATATCCCCTGTACACGCTCGATCTCGCCTTCACCGTGGTGCAATCGTAACCGCGTTCAAGTTCCGGTGTGCAATGCGCAGTGGTGAGCAATATCGTTACGAATGCGTTACTAGCTTTGCGCGTGCTCGTTGACATAATTGAATGCGCCAACGGTTCGCTGGAAACGCGTGATCTGTGGTGGATGAGTCAATGGGGGACTTCAGCTTTCTTGACGACAGCTATTGGAGAAGTTGCGTTTCATTTGATAGTGTTTTAATTCCAAAGAACTACGCCGTATCTCATGGCCGTGCATGGGATTTCCAACCGTTTAATGATGATACGTAATATGCAAATATTGAACCATGTTTGTGGCTAGTCATCTTATCCGTTCGTGTTGTTGCCAACTGCATTTCAACGTAGCCAGTGAGTAAGACAAAACGAATCAAAAGCAAAGAAGAAAAAAACACAAATTGATGTCGGTAGATAAAACCCTGTAGCTCCACGCGGCACAACCGTGGTTAAGAACCGAATAATTCGAAGGTTATCCAAACGGATAAGAAACCTCTCCACCCTCACAACCGGAACCGTAACGTGCTGAGGTAATGTCTTACTCACAAGCCTCTTGGGGAGTGAGGCATATCTGCAGCATTTGAATTCGGGCTAACAAATCTTAATGCCCAGGCGCTTCATTACGGAGCTCGGAGCCCAATGTAGCAACAGTTATTACTGTATCTCGAAGCATATGTATATGTAATGGGGGCCGATTTCTTTTTATTCTCTCGCACGGCTGGGTTGCTTGGATGCGTCTGCGGAATAATTCAGAACCATCGCGAACTACCGTTTGCGAGCCGGATCTGAATGGTAATGAACTGACCGCCTCCCTGGAAGGCTATATTTATGTAAGAATCGGCTAACCAACAGTACCTCTTGGCAGTGGGGGTGTGCGTGTTGATCGAGATTTGTAGTGAAAATGGAAAAAAAAGTATGGTACACTTTGCTCCGTTTTCTGTTTTTTCCCTGAGCCGTTCGTTTCCGTTCGCCGCGTTTAAGAGCGTATCTTGAGTTCTTGGACAAAGCTTCATGAGTAACAACGGCGCTATATGGCATATTAATTATCCCCATCGTAGAGAACACTGCGCCAAGATCGAGTTATATTTCTGGAAGATGGGATGATGGACGAGATTTAAAAGCTCGCACATCTACGCAAACAAACCCCACTGTAAGTACGACGTACTCCTCGTTCTCGAGTTGCTTTCAATTCGCATACGATGATTCAACGTTTTGCGATCATTCACCATTCATTCCGCACATAAACACAACTTCCACGATCATCATCAGCAAGACAACGAAGACCCAGAAACACCACGTTGGCCGACAACCCCAACACCCGGTTGGGCCGTTGACACAATTTCACCTGTTTTGGGCAGAAAACGCACACACCCCGGCGTCTGCTAATGTGAAATTCCAACACCCCAGGGTGAGTCAGGATTCGGTCACGCGGAATTCGATAACCGGACCGTTTCGGTTTCGGGTCTTTTTACTTTTGCTACCAAATCAGCGAAAACCGCGCCGCACATTCCGGTGACGTGTTTTGCGTGAAAAGAGACGCGCTTTTTCGTCACCACGGTCAGCATCTCATTTTTCCCGCGCTCAGGGTTATTGACATTTCCCACCACCTCACCACCATCTAGCGCATCTTCCGGACATCTTCCAGCGGCGAGTCTCCAGTCTGCGCCAAACCAGTTGCGCCCGATAATCGTCGAACGAATTGGCCCGACGAATGGTCCGGTGTAGGCAAATTAACTAATCTTGTGGCTCGACCGGCAAGCGTGGATTACGTGCCTTCAAGCAGCCGCAGCAACAGCAGCAGGACTATGATGTCATCGAGCGCAAGAAGTCACCACACACCGCCCAGCAGACCGGTAGCACTAACCTTCAAACCAGTTCGAGAGAGTGTTTCTGCGCGAGGGCTTCGACGGCCCTACACGTCTCCGTGGGTGCTACCAATCGGACCATGAGCACGCCAAAGAAAAAGGACCAGACGCGCGAAGATGGGCGATGTCATCGACGAGAGCGAGAGAGAGGGCGAGAGATGCTTTGGTGCGATGTACGCGTTCTGTGACGAGAAACGGGTCGTGTTCTGTTTCGCGAGTTTTCGATGATCTTCTCACGATATCATCCACTCCACACGAGAATCCTTCGATAGGGACACGTAAAACGCCTTCTAAGGTACACTCGCCAAAGGGTTTTCGGGGTCTGCGAATGGCAAGATCGCGCTCGAGAACCTACGAAAAACCCCTGCCCGGATTAAGCCCGACTTCGGCCCAACACGTGATCGGCTGGAAAACCAGTTTCCGCAAAAAAAAAACCCACATTCTGAGACCGACCCGGCGTGGCGAGTGGCTTGTGTGGGGTGTTCCACCCTCTTGTGGTGGTGGTAGTGGTCAGTACAGCCCCGTTCCGTTCCCGTTCCCGTTTGGTGGGTCTTTGAAAATGTGCCCCTCCTCTCGCGAAAGCCGGTTTTCTGTCGTCGCGCTTGGTTTCGCTTCTTGCCTCTGACTCCAGAGAGCACGAGCAAATTTGCCGACCCCGTGGTGACTACGGCGAGGACGGCTACGTCGAACGTCAAACCAGGCACCGGGGCGTCGTCCTGCCTGCGATTAGTGTGGAGTGTACGCGCGCGCGTGTGTGTGTTGATGTTGGCGCGAGGTTCGACTTCTTGACGTATTTCGCGCGCGCGCGCGAGCGCAGATTGGATGGTGGTTGCTTTTGCGAAAGGAAAATACGACTTTGGGAAGCTGTGTGCCAGCTGGGGAGTTCGGGAGTTGCGGAGAGTGGTTTGGAAATTAGGTGTGACCGTGTACGCCACCATCCGTTCGCCAGGGGGGTGGTTTTCGGTTTTAGTGTTGTGCTGCGATTTACGACTCGTCCAGAAGCTCTTGATGTACTTTCGGTCGTGTCCAGCAGCACTTTGCGGCACTCGTGGGGCTTAGACCAACACAAGAAGAATGAAAAAAAAAAACAGGGGGTTTGATCGATGACTCCGTGGATCACGAGAATCCATTCTCATCGCAATCGCCCTGACCTACTTGGTGTTGGGGCCGGGTGTGGATTGCAACTTCGTTTTCGTGTGGCAGGAGTCCAGGTTCTCGATCTGAACGTCAAGTCAACGAACTCTCCGATCGTTCTGAAGTACCCCAAATCTTTAGAGATAACAAAAAACTAGACCATACTCCGTGACTCGTTTGCGTCCGTACTCTAAAGATGGAAATGGGCTCGAAATCAGGTTCGAGAACTTCAGTAGGGTTTTCTCTCGATCGCTACTTAAGCCACGCAGGCTTGGGGTGAACCGGAAACCACCTGGTAACAGCAGCAAAGGAAAGCGAGCTCCCAAAAAATCCTGTCTCAGTCCCAGACCGACCGGCTCGAGATGACGACACACACGCCTTCGCACCTATCTTGCAGAGTACCGTAAAATCTCCATACCCCGTTCGGTGGACCAGTTCGGACCTTCCGTGGAGGGCTTTGGTACTTCACTTCCACTTTCCAACGGCCACCATCACCACCGATCCTCGTCCGCCAACAATGTTGCAAACCTACGGGCCAGAAGGGCTGCTTTTCACCGCTGCCTTTCCGACTATCGGAAGTGTAGTTGCATGCATGGTGAGTGAGTTATTGGAGGCAATTTGTTTGGGTGTGTGCTGTGCAAAACCGTTGCAACTAAACCGCCGCATTACATAAAACCCTCGTGGCCCATACCGAGCATAACCACGAGGAAGCTGCGCGCGCGGTAATGAAGCCGGGCTCGTGTTGGGTTTCATTTTGCTTTGCATGCCGAAAATTAGTTCCGCTTTAGTGGGAAACGTAAATTGACTGAGGCTTGGGCTTGGGAGAGGGTTGAGATTTAGTTTTGCTTCGTTTTAATATTATTCTTTAGCAGGGAAACTAGTATTTATAAGCGTGATCGCGTAATGGAATGAAACGATCGCGCGAGAGCAGCTAATTCATAAACGTGATCGCGCCCTAATTATGCTGGGCGCTAAGTAAGAAACGGACGATCAGCAATCGTAGCTAATTCCCCATTTTTTTTCTTGGGGAACACCTTCCGCATAACTAGCGCGTATTTTGGGTTGTACGACAGCGTGCATATTTCCATTGGTTGCAAGAGCCACAAAAAAGCCCCAAATCGCAAAGCCGTGCGCGATCTCTTTCCGGTGTGGCGCAAAACCGGTGCCCAATTGGGCGTGGAAAAGCGCAACACGCTAAGCCAGAGCGGGCCAAAAAGCCGTTTACGTCAACGCGATTAAAGCCCCCGGTTACGTGGTGTTGGTGCTCGACGGTTCGGTTTGGTCGACATTTGGACGGTTCCGGTGTGTCAGGGCAAAAGAAAAAAAACGTCACCTCTCGTGGCTTGGGAAGCCATGGTTTGACCTTATTTCGATCGCACCACCCGGTAGACACAGGGTGTCGCGTTTCGCAGACGGGACGTTTCTCAAGCGGCTGCCGGGAGACAGAAAGAGAGAGAGAGAGTGTGCTGAAAAAGAGAGCAAACACGATTGATTTCATCCGCGACGATCGCTTCCCAAGGCCTTTCGCGGCTTCCATCTTCGGTCCTTCAGGGGGGAGATCGATTATTAACGCATCAAACGACCCATCGGAAGGTATTTGAATCCCCCCCCATCCAAAGGGAGGCCGCTATCAATCATCGGCCTGTGAGACGGAACACAAACACACACAGAAACAGACGATCCTGATGCGTGCGTGTGCACAACGCTCACGGCACTCAACATTGTGGTGATCGATCTGTTGCTTGAGCCATATCTTTGCTTGGTTTCTCCTTCCTTAGGGGTTGATGCGCGTTTGGTGCGCGATTAAAATGTAATAAAACTCGACAATTACTCGTGTGCGCGTGCACCAAGGGGGAAGGTCACGAAGGTCGTCCATTGAACTGAGCTGCAGCTGCATCTTGCATACTGCAACAAGCGCAGCTCGGTAGATAACGTATCGATAGGCTGGCATGGCACGATGTGTCGGCTTGATTGATCACTGCTTGACCGATAAAGCTAGGTGGGTCCAGGAAAATAACCTCTTTTTTCCATGTCGTTCAGTCCCTTCGTCGGTGGATGAGTGCAAGGGCTCCAAAATTGCTTTCAATGCCCGAAATGAGCTCAGCAACGGATCTACCCAAAGGGACTTTTTTACGTGAAGAATGAAGCAAACAAAAATTTCAAGCAATCTGGGCCTCAAGGGAGCATAAGGGAATTATTTTTTGTTTGTTAAAGATTGTTTAGCAAAAAAAATGAAAACTATCCGATTCTCCAGACCAGTTGATCTCGCAAGCTGCAACCTAAATTTGTGGCTTTTCGTGCCGTTTTTGTGTGTGTGTATATAACTTCAAAAAGCACCCAGAAAGAGCGAAAAAAAAATCGAGAGCATCTCATCTCCGCCCGGGGCCGAGTTGATCTCATTGTTCGACCCAAAACACCACCGAAAAGGGTTGCAAGTTCACTGGTAGCAAAAGGGAGCCCTGGGCCGCTCCAGGGCCGAAACATCGACCATGAAAGTGTGCCTAATTTAAAGAGTGGACGTAATGCCCACAATAATAATAGAAAAAAATAGGGACGGGGAACAAAACTGCACGAGCTTTGCTAGTACCAGAGACGTGTAACAATGGCGATGCACGAAACGCGTGTTACACAGCGCGGTATAAAGGAGGTGAGATGCTATCATCAACTTTCATCACGCATAGGGGGGGGCCCATTTTTCCTGCGGCAGCCGAAGAAAATTGTTCCCCGATCCGTCGATGCTCCTTTCCAACCGGATGGGGTGGTCACTTTACAATCACGAGGGCTCGCGAGCAACGTTCGGGAACGTTGAAATTAAATGGTTAGTTAATACACGCTCACCAGATCGCGGATTTCAATTTTCATCTCCCACCCGACGTGTGACGTTTCATCGGCATGGGGAGAGGGGGGGGGGGGACGAAAGAAGACGAAAAAGAAGTGGAACTCCATTTTCACTCCATCCCCACGAACCGGTGACCTAGTAAGGTGCCGATCGGTGGCTCATCTTTTGCCGAATTTTCGCCCCCGAGGTCAATGTGGTGTGAACCAACGCCTGGTTGAGGGTGAGTTTTTCCTCGCGCACATCCGGGAAGGGGGTGGAGTTCTATGCCCCTGCTTCCCTTCCCCCCTCCCCCACGAGTCCAGGCCAGTCCACGTTGGCCCATAAATTATCCTGTCCCGTTGGGGACCATCCCGGGGGGGGGGGGGGGTGCGAACTCTTTTTTTTTCTTTATTTTTTTGTATTCAACCCCTTCTCGCCATCAATCGTTTTCTCAAACGGTGTTTCGATCATTTCACAACATCGCATCAACCGTCTGCAGCTGGGGGTCCCATTAAGCCCACCGAAAGGAAGAAAACACGCTCTGAAACACCCCCATCGCACAAGAACGAGTGCGAGAAAGGAAGATGCTTGAGATGTGCTCGGAAAACATCCCCTTCGGCGGACGTGAAGTAATGATAGGTGCGCACCACCAATCGAGAGACAAGCACAATCTTCTAAAAATCAATAACCCCTTCAAAATTCGCCTACAATGGGCCCCCCCTGTGAGAGAAGGAAGACAGTCTTCGACCGATCGTCCAGTGGGAGAGACTTAAAACAAGGCGAACACGAGGGGGTGTTTTGGGTGGGAAGTGAAAAGCAAACAGGGCCCAGGGCACCAGCTGGCGATGACTTTTTGGTCTTGTGCGCTCGTGGTTTCGTCGCTGCGCGCAAATCGCTAAAACCTGCGCGATGGGTAACGGTTTTGCGTAAGCCCCTTCTACCCAGCTGAAGCAACCCCTCCCGGAAGGGGGTTGAAGGAACCAGAAGGGGAGTCTGTTCGCGGGAAATTCTTCCATCTAACAGCATCTTCGGGCAGGCGGGTGCGAAACAATCGGTGCGAAATTATGCTTCCAGCTCGAGGCCTCGGCGATCAAGAACTGGAATTATAGAACATCGGCTCACAAGGGAGAGGAGGCGGGTCGTTAAAACCAAATCGATGTACTACTGCAGGAAGGCAGGCGCGAACCATCTGCTTGATCGGCTGAGTGCATCCGCGATACGCGAGTCTCGATACTAGAACAATTAAAGCGTTTTTTTTTTAAAGAGGCGAGGCGATAATTACGAGATTCTTTACGCGGATGGAGCACAGGCCAACAGAATGGGGGTAGTTTTCTGCTTCTGCACCGTAAGTTGTTATCTCCCGGTGGGGCACGAGATGAAGGTGAGCTTTTTGTGTATTTCGGTAATGGCTCGTCAGAGTTTTTTTTTATTTTCATTCAACCCTACCACAAATGCGGAACGTCCGACACACCTTTTCGAATGGAAACGCCACACGTCGGCTCTTCCGCAAAACCGGGGGCATAAATCTCGGGGAGGAAACAATGTTTAAAACGCCTTCTCCGCGGGCATTTTACCATGTACGGCATTAACACCGCTCGCCGTTCTTCTTAAGGTCACCAAGGTCAGAGAGGCCACAGCACCGAAGTCGATCGAGCTTTAAATGCCCCCGCGGTGAGGTTCCGTTGGTTGGTTTGCATCACGTGGTGTGGCGTGGGGTTGTTTTTTTTTTTTTATTTTGGCGTAAAGAAGGTCCGAAGAAGGTCAGCGAATGTGTGCCTCGGTGTTGACTGTACTGACAAATCGGCACGGTGGTATGCAAATACCACACGCGGAACTGGCCTCCCCCGGTGCGTTAGATGTAATGATGGCCCCGATTTGATGGCGATGCCCATGTTTGGGTGGAAGGAAGCGGCGCGTGTGACGCTGTGCGAGCGAGCTGTGGCATCGATCAAAGGAGGCGTCCTTTAAAAGGCTCTATAAGGAGGGCGATTTGTCAAGAAGTCAAACAATTTCCTAACCAAAATGTTAAAACCTAAGCGACAGAGAGAGAGAGAGAGATTTGTGCGTGAGAGTGGAAAAGTGAACAAGTAAACAAGACGCGTTAATCAAAAGCAAACAACGCTAAAGAGTGCAAAAAAAATATGAAATCAAAGCAAAATTATGGGAAAATTTCAACGCAAACAAAAACAAATGAAAAAAAAAACACACGGTAGCGAAACGAGGCAAGAAAAACATCGCGGGGGCAGTTGCATCACGGGGGTGCACAAGAGGGAAAAGCCTTCCATTTCAAACGGCCACCCCCCCGGGGGGTGCAACATTTGGCTGCTTGACCCACAATTTCCCTCCCCATCGTGGTAGAGCGGCATAGCTGCAATCAATTTCCCAACCGAATACGAATTTTAATGCTTCTGTTTTTCCCCACCCCCGTCCACGTGCACGCTCTTCTGCTTTTCTCGTGCCGGATCGGTGCCAAGTAGCTGCCATCGCGCCGCGTAGGTGGGGGATTGCATGTGAAAATCGCAACCGAAGGGAAAACTAGTGCGCGCCGGTGGTTTTCACGCTTTTAGGAAAAACATGTGTTTACGCTTTGCTTACCACCGGTTGCGTGCGGCGTTCGTTTGCCGGCGATCTTCAACGCCGTTCGGTGGTATTGCCGATGAGGGTTTTTCCGACCCAAGCGGGTGCCAGCGCGAGTGGTCTAATTCCCATGCTATGCCTGTTGGATGGCAAAATCGAACGAGGGAGCAAAAAAAACGACGTGTTGCAGATAGCTCAAACCCACAGTGGCTTGAGGCGTGTTGAAGGCACCACTTGAGCCGCTCGTCAACACACGCTTTTGGTGCTTGGTTTCCTCTTGAGTTGGGTTTGTAAAACCACCGCAAAGCAGCGTCCTCCGTCACGCCAATTGGCAGCCTGCCAACGCACTGCCTGGCGTTCATTAGCATCGATTAGTCACGTGCTCCTTCTCGCGCGCGGCAAATTAATGTCCTTATCGGTGGTCCGATCCAAGGTCTGGTCTGGCGTATGATTTCAATTGCAATAAAGAGCGTTGCTTTTCACACGCAGCGTGCATTAGGGGTGCATTTGCATTTGCGAAAGCAGCGGGCACACCGCGGAATGGCAGCGAAGGTTGCCGAAACCCAACAGCAAAAGCGAGCGCCCCGTCTGGGAACGGGTTGGAAAAGGGCGTGAAAAGCCTGTGCACATACAAATATTTCGCATCGTTTGCGGGCGCCTCCAGTGGGTGGTGGTACCGCCCGGTTGCACATGTAAGTCAATCGGCCAAAGACGGGCACGTCGATTAACGGCGCGATTCCGAGCCCTTGTGTTGAGAGGCGAACGTTGAAAAAACGAAAAAAAAATAAAAGCGAAAGGGAAAAAGCGACCGGTGGAATTTTTGGGGCGGTTTTCGGTTTTTTTTCATTCGATTAGCCGCCGGAATCGGTTACGAGACGGCGCTTAGGTGCCCCGGATCCACACGAACCCTCCGGGTGCTTTGGGGTTGAACCGGAGGGCGATCCGGATTTGTGCGCTACTCTCCCGTTTCGGGCGTGTAAACGGGCGTGTAAATCGGCCGTAAATGAGCCGCTGCATTTATGAGCCACCGGGTCGATCGTAACCGCATTGAAAGCGCGATTGATGGACGTTTATGACGGCTTAGCTTCTCAGAAGCATCATATTTACAAACGTTTTTTTTTGTGGTGTGCTTTTCGAAAGTATGTCGTTTGGAACGATTTCGGGTTGGTGAATAGTAATTTTGTCATTATAACAGCGGGTTCGTCGTCTAGCAAAAGATCGGTAATAAAAGAGCGATAAATTAATCTGTCAATTATGCTCGCAATTTTGCATTTTCTTCGCACTGTTCCGAGAATGGGATTTTTTTTGTTGAATATTCAAATAACGCCTCATATTACCTGCTGGCAAGAAGACGTTCAGACACCAAACAAAAAATCAGCACAAGAAAATTAAGAAAACCCCCGTGAGTTCAACAGGATAGAGAAGGTTTCTCTTTCTCCAGCGAACAAACAGAAAAAAAGGGAACCCAATTTGTCAATTTGTTCACCCTCCCGGTGGTCCCTATAAATCTCTCCCACCGCACGGAATCGTCCCATTTGTGAGTTAGGAACCCGCAGACAGTTCCTCCGCGAATGGTTGGTTTCCGTGTTTTTTTTTTGCTGACTCCTCATTTTGCAAAATGGCGACAATTTGCTAATCGGCTCGCTAAGGGCTGGCATCGTGCTGGGCATTTCGTGGCCATTAGACGGTGGCATTAATTCTGCACCACAGGACCACCGCCCTGTGGGGCGAAATGGGTGCGCTAATAATGCTTTCCGGCGTTCTACGGGGGATGAAGATGGAACACCAAAGGAAAAGCCTTTCGAAAGAGAGGAGGAACCGGTTGTTTCGCGTGTGATGCTGCCGTTGCGGGATGAAGCGCACTATTTTTGCCCATTAATGACTGAATTATGAAAATTTTACCCATACACTATGTGGAGGAAGACGTTCTAAAGATAAAAAAACGTGAGCAACACTCATCGATCTCGTGCTACAATCTGCGGGCGAGAATTACATGAATCCAGAATGTCATGCTGGTTTCGAGGGAGTGAAAGAATTCCTCATTAAGATTAATCTCCCCCACGAACCGCTGGTATCTGCGGGGAGTGGAAAATCACACGCCAAAACCAAGAAAACGTAGGAAACGAAGGAAAACGAAACGCTAACCTGTCGCGGGGTGAGAATGCGCTGGACAAATGGCCACCAATGACACCAAGCGGGGCTGGCCAGCTGGGTGCTGCTAATGATCAAATTAATAACGCCAAAGGGCCATCGGGCAAGAACGCCGCACCGTAGGGCAGCGGGTACGGGTGCGAGAATCCTTCCCGAAGACAAGAATGGGGGGGGGGGGAGGGGAGAAGGGGGGCTGGCAAGGTCGGCCGGTTCGCGTCCACGCAGCGGAAAAAGGGCGTTGAATATTCATGAGCATTGGGTAACGGAATTTAATTGGAGTACGAATGCATTCCCCCAACGAAACAGCAAGCCGATGGCAACAGAGAGCAAGAGAGAGAGAGAGAGAGAGAGAGAGAGAGAGTGAGAGCACGCGCTTGAGGGGCTTAAAAAAAGGGCCCCCTCCTCAAACGAAACAATCCGCGCGGAGTCGGGCTCTTTTGTAGGGCTGACACACATCGAGATCAGCGTGTGTTTTTCCAATCGGTGGAAAAGCGCGCGTGTGTTTCGTTTTTTTTTCGAACCTCTCTTCTCTTCATTCAAACCCAACAGAATGGGGTTAGATTGGAAAATGATTTACCTAAACATGGTGGTGGCTGACGAAGAGGTGAAGCACACACTCGCACACACGCGCGCACGCAGCTTACCGGCGAACGCCCTTAAACCAAACGCGCGCGCTAATCGGGCGTGATTGATTTCGCCCTCCATTCCAAAACCAACCCCCAACCAGCCGGGTGAACCACGATCGTAAACCACCCCGATCGTGCGTTTTGGGAAGGGCCCTTTTCGGAAGGGCAGAAAGGGGTGAGAAACGCGTGAGCGAAACCAACGGACGAAATACACACACACACACAGATACACTCGAAAAAAAAAAAGAACTAGAGCTCGCGCACGAAACAGAAGCTCATTTCTTCGGAGATCACCGTTAGACATAATTGTACGAAATCAGTCGATGCCAATCAACGTCGGTTCGTATGCCACTCCACTGCTGGGTGAACGGGTGGAAAGAGAGAGGGAGGAGGGAAGGGGGGGGGGTTTGGGGGCCACCACCAGGCCGGGCAATTATATAATGGGCCGTTGCGGTGATGATGTGGTGACTCCGCGATCACTCAACTCTCTCCCCCAATGCAACGCGCCAGAGTCAGAGGTTGTGTGAGAGGTAAAGGAGGGTGGCGGAGTGGGGTGAAAATTGGTCTGCGGATAATCGCGCGCATACGCATTAAGTGCACGGCGCGCGAGAGGTGATCGAAACGAAAAAGGTGCGTCAGAGGGGGGTGTTTTTTCTCGCCGCTACTCGGCTTCACACGCGCGCAAGCTGGTAGCTGGAAGTATGCGAAAGTGTAACTACCCTTACGGGCATCAGTGGCCGTCAGCTGACCTCCAGGCCTAGGACAGTGCCGAGTCCGGCCTAGCAATGGTTCTTTTCAACCTCAACGGCAGATGGACCTAGATCTCGTGCGGTTTTGCACTACCGCATTACCATACGCAAAAGAAACCGCATTACCATACCGACTCTCACGCCACGATAGGGGGTAGAAATGCACCACCCACCCCTATTAAATGGCGCTGTTTTTTCCACAGTGAGGTGACAACCCACCGGTGATCCCGGAACGAAACACCCGTCCAGGTGAACGAGGTAGTTTTGCTGGTTTTTTTATTTGTTGTTTGCGATAGGTCAGTTTTGCTCCGCCGCAGGTCCATAAATCATCCGCTTGTTTCGCGATCATTTATTAAGTCACCAAGTCCGAGACCCGCGGCTCAAGATTCCGTGTAGGTGTTAGTCTAAACCACCGCTAGTACGTGCGCTCGACTAACCAGCCAACCTAACAGGCTTCGGTGGGTAGTTAGAACCGCCGGTAGTCGTTGTACCAAACCAACAACGTCCCTTTTGGCTCGACAACGCTACACACACCGCGTAATGAGAAGCATTAATTATGGCGGTCTTGGAACCGAAACGGGCCCCTCCTAGAGGGCGGCACAACTAGCTACCGGGTTCGGTCAGATCGCGCCCACGATTTTGTGCGACGTAGCGAGCAGATGCATTTGTGGCCAGTTCCGAGACAGACCCAGGTGGACTTGCTAAAAGGGCATTCCAGAGGTACCGGGATAGGTAAATCTCGGAGGTGGATGGCCTTGGAAACAAGCAGGATGGCGCATTCCTGGACCCAGAAGTACTGAAGTTTCCGCAGCAAGGATGACGTTGGTGCGACGCCTCCACACTCACGTGAGAGCCAGTCGAAACAGGGTCGTCACCTGGAGACAATCGGTTGTTTGCGCGTAAAATTCACTTAAATGGCAGCAATTAATTCCACGGTTCAGTTTTGCTTGGTGTGAGCCCGCCTGCCCATAGCTGCATCGGTCGCGAATAATAGTCGCTCAGAGGCTCAAGTGCAATAAAGTACTTAGTCAAATTGGCCCATAAAACGCCGCCGTCGGTCTCGAAAGGGAGGCGCGTTCAAATAAATCTGCCTGCTCGGGTGTCGCCTCCTCGAAATGTGGAGGAGTCGATCCGTGGTACTGGCCGTACTTTCGCTCTTTGTTCCAACACACACTCGCCAGCCAGGGTGGTTCTCTTGTGCGCTGCCACAAAATGGCACCCGGCGGTTTTCGCGCATAGTGTCACGGGAGGGTTTTTCGGACCGCCGGTTGGGTGATGTAATGCAAAGCAACAACCAAGCACCACGTCCAATGGTGTTTCGGTGGCTTTTTGCTGTACGAAAAGGCTTCGCTAACCGTTCGAAAATGGCAACCGTTCTGGTGGTTGCAGATTGAAGAGAAGAAACCCCGAAAGGCGGGTGAGAAATTGAATTTGAATATTTATTAGCGCAATCCCGGGCGTGCGCGCGCGCGCCTGCTCGACGGAAAACGATCACCGAAAGTGATCGTGTAGGAAAAGTGTTCGATCGCGAACCTATTACATCGTTCCCTGTGTGTGAGGAGGCTCGAAAGCAGGGAGGCGAGCCTCGTGGATATCGTAATTAAGATATCAATCTTCGCGCTTGGCATTTTGTACAAATACAGCGCGCAGACGGAGCCAGAGAAAGAGCCAGCAAGCGAAAGAGCTTCCACCAAGGAAGGTGTGTGTTTGTTTTAAAATTGAAAAAAGCCTCACACGGAGACTGCCAACTACTGATTAATGGAAAGCCCGAACCGTCCCATTGGAGATTAGTGAAATTAATAAGTTTATTAAAGCGAACAGCAACATCGATTGGGTGGAGAGAAAACGAAGGAGCAAATTGAAGGCTAAGTGGACCGCCGAAAGGGATACGGTATTCACCTTTCCGCCTTTTTCAAGCCACCAAGCCCAGGGTATATCAGTTCACCATCAGTTTGCATCGAATAGCGACAGCGACGTTGAACATGGCATTATCGGGACTCGCGGTTTGCAATTCGATCACGAGCCTTTGGGCAGAAACTAACGAGAAAACAGCTGGGTTTGGTGGCCTGGCCGTACAGGATACATGTAATTTTCGTGCCCGTATTCCAACCAACGTCGTGGTGACATAATATATGTCTCCCTCGGTCTCATCACCCGTTCATTATGCGATGCTTTTTCACCCATACAACGCTGCTCCCGTGCATTCCCGAGATCCCATCCGTAATTGCACACATCGAGTGCCATTTTTTCCAGCCGTTTGATGTGCTGCGGATTCTCAGACGGAAGACCGACGGACGAGGGAAACCATCAATCAATGGCAGGCGAATTCCGTATCATTACATCCCATCCTTGACGCCTGCGTTGTGTGGAGTTGTGTTTTTTTCCTCTTCATGAAATATTGTTTCCCCTTCATCGGATGGTATCATAAATCATGCCACACTCGCGAGAAGACGAATCGATGTGAATGCGGTTCTAGGCGATCGATTGACAGAAAGCTAATTTCTAGCACAAATGGTTTAGAGCCAGACCATTCCTATGCAAATTGCGGAGGTTTGTGAACCTTCAGAGATGTTTCAGCTTGCATAGCGTCGCTGAAAGAACTTCCATCGATCTGTGATGCGGTTCTTCCTGTAAGTGGTGAGGTCATCTTCATCTAGCCATCGATCTTTCACCCGATCCGTCTCCTTCCCGTGGGCGATCGTCACGCATACGTGTGCGTTTTGTGCAACCTCCCTCCGATTGCAGCCATTTTGTCGACGCTGCAGCCATCCCCAAACAACGTACGCAGCCATCACAGGACGCAGCTGCAGCAACGCAAGCAAAACGCACCCCAACGGACAACCTTGAGCCATCGTCCCGTGTGTCGAGTTTTCCCTTTTTTGGGGAGAGGAGATGGGAGCTACGAAATGGAACCTTTACTGTTTAAGAAGAACAGCTGGAGAAGGAAGAAAAAACCGCACAAACACACCCGCAACCGCAACCGTGGAAGGCCGTCACAGGGGCATTATGCAACTGGCGGCACCTTGTTTTTTTTTTTCGCTGTTGTTTCGTCCACTAACCCGAACCGGGGTGCTAACGTGGCAAACGGTTAACGTGGAGGCCTTCGGACACGTGTGCGTGGTTCGAACCAACCGGTTAGAAGTCGTGGAACCAACCCAACACCACCTTCAGGAAGAAGTAACTCTTCATCGGTTGTCAACGAGCGTCTTGGGAGTTTTGCTTCCCTTGGGGCCGTGTGTGTGACGTACTTTAAGCTCTCTATCTGCCGTTTTAGACGTGGACGTGTGACAGATTACACTTGAACGTCCGGACGACGCACTTTCCTCCCCCATCCCTTGCATCCCTCCCATCCACCGCAGGAGGCGTGTGAACACGCGAACGTGCGAATCGTAGTGATGCACGCGATCAGAAATTAGCACATAGTACACGCACCGCGACCAGCTGGTTGGGGATAGCGAAAATGTCAGTAATTAGCGGCAGTGGTTTGGCTAATTGCCGCTCGTTGCTTTGCGGGGGTTGATCCTGCCTGTGATCCGTGAGGGTGTAGAAAAAAAAACCCACCCACCGCTTGTCTGGGAGTTGTGGGGGCGCGCGTGACAAATTGGCGCGCCCTTTTGCTGATAGGCCGCCGGGTGCTATCGGGCGCATTTAAAGCGAACCAACGACATGTGGACAACCATCGACCCGATAGGTGACATAGTCCGAGGGGCTATCTCCGGTGTCGGTGTGTGCGATAATTGCAGCGTGTGACGCCGAGCGACGTTACTCAATGGTGCAGTTGCGTAATAGACGTTTCTTTATGCGCCCTTACGCGGGGTTTGAGCGGGTTCCCTGTCGACGCCGGATGTAGGTCAACCGAAAGGGGAGGGTTTGCGATCCACTTCCAGTTGCGACCCGAAAGCATGAGGGATGAATGCAGTGAAAACGCTCCAGCGTTTGGAGTAAACCGGGAGCCAATGGATAACTGTAAAACAAAGCAAAGAACGCAACCATTGTTGGACAAATAGACCTGACATTCTCGCGGAATGGAGTTCGCGGTTCGGTTGGCATGCCAGCTGATCGCATAGTGGCTCGTGGAGTGGCTTTATTTGTGTCTGGCGCACCATCTCAACCCGTACCCCACGGGTTAGCCCTAGCGACCCTTCGCTCTGTGGGGTGGGTTTTTCTATTTTTCTTTTTTTTTATTTCTTCACCCCTATCCCACCAGTAGCACCCCATTATCTCGCACCCAATTTCCGTCACGTTCGACGGAGACCATCGTTGGCTCAAACACCACCAGCAATTCGCTCCATTACGATCGAAAGGAATTGGCTGGCCCCAAAAAAGGGGTGAGGGCACCCCACGATCGGGAAGAGTGGGTTTGAGGAAAAGCGCGTTTTGTGGAAGCGTTTTTTTTTTTGGGAAAATGGCAGACAAGGAAAGTCTGATCGGTGGTAAAAGGGGCGGCGGTTCAAAACCGGAATGTGCCACACGTTGGAAAGGAACGCGAACAAACGGACGCACACGAGCAAGAGCAAGAAATAATTGCCTGACCTCATTGCGCGGAGGTGCGCATTTTTCGGGTTGGTCCGAGGCTTGACCGGTACCGGAAAACCAGCCCATCGGAGGGTTGGAATCGGGTCGGAAATGGGTCACTTTCGACACTCGGGTGTAGGGCTGGCGTCAACGCGAATCATCTTTTGAACTCTGCTCTGCTGACGTCGTCGAGTGATGGGTATTTAGCGTTCCATTAGGTCGGTGGAGTGTGCCCTCCAGACACAAACACACGCCAAATGGCGGATGTGGATGGGTCGCATTTTTGAATAATAGCTACAATAAAACTGTAGCTCGCCCTCTCGAACATCTCTTGCGGCAGAATCACACTCTGACCTGACGTCATTTTACCGGTGGGCAAATAAGCATCGGCTCACGATGGAAAGATGTCCGTGAATTACGTGAATAAACGCTTACGATCCATTCACAATGCGATCCGATTACTCACGGACCTATAGCACCCGGGGAGATATCAGCAGCCAGCTACAAGCAGTACGTTGTTTGTTAGATAACACGCTGAGATTCGCCCGCAGGTCTGTTTGGGTAGAACAAGCAATCTCAGGAACGAGTTTCTCGTGTCAACGTCACGTTATCCCGCCCAGATGACGTACCACCGTGTTGGGAAAGGGTGTCTCACAAGCCTTCCAGCAGCACAAGAGGCCCTCTTACTCTATCGGAAACACATGGCAACGAATCTACATCGCTATTTCGTTGTCACTTAACGAATGCAAGGTGATAACCTTGGGTGGTGAGTTCAAACTCCCCTAAAGCTTCAGGAATACCGGCATCTAGAGTTCTTTGCCATTTGAAAATGCAGGCAGGCCTGGTAGACCGTTGAACAGGTCCAGTAGGAGAATATGTGTACGGATAGCTTCTAAAGGTTTAGCGCTGTGGGAACGTTGCGTTTTAGAGCTTCGGGGCACGTATGCGAGCTTTCACGAGTTGTTATCTCACGTTGCGGATGCTGCTTAGAACGATCGCGCACCATGCTAGATTGCTGTAAACCATTACCGAGGTCGTCGGGGAGGGTTTATCAGGTTGTGAGATATTTTATACATCACTAGCGCAAGGGACAGGTTTTTGCATAATTCACGACACAACCACACAGCGGGAAGCCTCATCGCGTGCATCCTCTCGTGCGAAATGTTGCGGCCCCATCGACATTCTCCTTCGATCGGCATTTTAGTTCAACATGCGTGGCCACTGGCAAGAAACGGGCTGGGGGTGTCTCCGGTCAACAGGAGGCGAAAGTGCGACACGAGCCACCCCAAAAAATGTTCGACAAAATTACGCAACCTTTCCATCAAATGGTGTGGCATTTTTTTTGGTTTCTCATCTGGTCTTGACTCTGGCCAGCTCTCTCGTACTCTCTCTCTCTCTCTCTTACACACACCCCGAACGTGGCAGGAAATGAGAGTGACGGCAAAATGTGGGGCCGCCGGTGTGACTTCGGTTCGGTTGGGTGGCGAACCGGTGAAGGTTACAATCTCGTGGCGTCATCTTCCTGCGTGTGTGTGTGTGTATTTATCCGTATGTGTTGCTGCAATTCCCATCACGCGCCCGATAAGCTGAACCCAGCAGAAAGCCTCGCACAACTGCAGCGAATAAAAAAGGGAAGGAAAACGTGAAGAAAAACGCGCGACACTGGCTCAATTCGAAATGTCTGCCCGCGTGCGTGTTACAAAGTCCACGGAATTGGGTTCCATCTGCGCGGCCGTAAAGTGTGTCGTGGAGATCTTGTTCGATTTTGCGATTGTGATCGAGCTCGATCTTCTCGTCTTTGGATGCCAACAGCTAGTGTGCGAGTTTTGGCTCCCCTTTTTCTTCGACGAGTGGCCATTTCTCCAAAGCCTCTTTCTTGCTTGCTGTACATTAATAGTAGTACAATTAGGTTAGGACCGAGCTCACGGGTGAGTTTATTTGGTGAGGAACATGACCGTGTTGCTGCTTGGAACATGATCGTTAAAAAAACAGCTTCAATTCCAGAAAGAAAGGTTCTCCCCCCCAAAAAAAAGGGCACCCTGGTCACTGGTCATTCGTTCTCGGTTGTGATGGCGTTAGATCGCGAACCACTGGCCAGCTTAATCCTTCTTCTAGCCCTCAAAATGGTCCCGTTAAAAATCAGACCCCATGTTTAAGGCGCGTCGGGCCCTTTTTTGCCTTTTGTGCCCTTTGCCTCACTCATCCCCACAGTGATACGTTTATTTCGCCGGTGGATCTTCTCCGGAAACTATCACTTTATCCAGAACCTTTTGTTGGTCTTGTTCTTGTTGCTTGCGCGCGTCCCCTTCGCTAAAGGGGAGAAAAACAGGGCGATCGCTTCCACTCATTGCGACCCCACAGCTCCCAGGGTAAATGAAACCGAACTCCCTTTGCTCCACGCTTCGCGCTCGTTTTCGTGGCGATCGCGTTGGCGAGGGTTTTCTTTTTCCCACCAAACCCCAGCTAGCGGGTCTGTGGGACGGACAACCACCGACGGGTTGATCGCGACGACTCGCCTAGACGGCTTACAACTACCACCGTTACACCGCTAGAGACCACGACCGCGGGACCGTCATTAGGGTGCAGCTGCGTCCAGACACTCGCTCCAGAGGTTCCTCAATGCGCTAACGGTGGTTTTAAGGAAACCTCTTCCCATCCCACAGCTGGACAACCAAACACCCGGCTAGCCGGTTGGTGTGTGGAGTGGGCAGAAAAATTGAGTAACAAAAAAAAAACAAGCGATTATTAATAATTTCATCCTGCACACGCCTATTTGGCGAAACCGCCAATGACGATTGATGACGGTACAAATTTGCATCCAGAACGAAGCCGATGGCAACGAACGGTTCTAGGGGTCTCCGAGTGGCCGATAAATTACACGGCCGATAAATATCAGGGAAAGCCGAAAATTCGACCTGAGACCTGAGATCTGGAGATCGATCTGTGTGAACGGCAAGAAGCAAACAAAAAAAAAATACACGCTTCTTTATTACGTCCGCCGATCGCGAACCTAACGGGAACGTGAAGGAATCCAGATTAAGTTCTCAGATGTTTGGCGTTTGGGGGTCGAACAACAGCAAGAACAAGGAAAAAAACCCCAACCAACATCGCCGTAACAAACAACTTCTTCCGGAAATCTTAATAGCCTCGAACGTGGTTTTGGTCGTGTACGAAACCGGACCCCCAGAGAACGGATAAGGTTCTTCTCTTTCGAAGGAGAAAAAAAGGCACGCTCTCGAACGCCGATTAATGAGCCGATTGGGGATAAACTTGCGCGCCCCCTCCTGAGTAAGGATTATCAGCGAGCTCGAAGATTGCGCAGATACGGATCCCCACCCGTGGAAGATAAATCAAACGCCATCGGTCCGAAAAATTCTAACGGCTTCCCTAACCGCGCTGAGGACATCGACGACAGATAGCGATCTACGGAAGGGATCTCCTTCGGTTTTCCGCCACCATCCAAATTTGTGCACCTGTGCCGGTTGGGCGAATGTGTGCAAGCTTTTTCCGTTCTGCGATTGTGTGTTCTTTTCGCATGTTTTTTTTTTTGTTTGCTTTTTAGATGGCATATTTATGGGCTACAGGCCGTGCGGGAGATATCATTTTGGGCGCTCATAATGAGGTGGAGATTTCTTCGACAAGATCAACCGATGGAATGGAGACGTTCATTTTGATTAGAAGCCGGATTCGGTCATTTTCCGCTAAATTCAGACCTTATCGCTAACTGGCAGAAGAGGTGAAAAAAAAACGGAATCAAACCCACCCGGGGTCGGGTTATTTTTTTTTTAAACCAACAATCGCACCTTGTCACTCTGCCCGATAAAGCCATTGCTAGCCAATGGCACCGTAAAAGGGCAAATGAGTCGCTCGCTTGCTGGACCGTAAAACAAACACAATAAAATCGCACCAACCCGCCGCCGTAAGTGTGATTTTTATTTACGCACAATTGTTATAACCTTTCGTTCGCGGGTGTGTACTCACGCGGGAGGGTGACATTTACGACGCAGGGTGGAGGGGTGATATTATTGTGCTTTAATTAAGCCCAAGGGGTGGCTTGAGGGTGGCCCTAAACGGGGGAGACGCCGTTGCTGCTTCTTAGCCGTCTCAAGGACGAGCGGGGGCTTTTTTATTTTCCTGGGATTCAATTTCCGTCCTTCGGCGAACTGGAAACTCCAGCTCGAAGGTCGAACGATCATTCCGGTTGCGTAACTTTGCGACCGGAAGGGATGAATGCGAGCGCCATTTACTGGGGGTCGGTTTTGAACAACTGAAAGAGCGGTTTTTTTTATAATATTTGTTTTTCTCGAAAAAAAAACATGTTTTAAAACATCGGTTTGATGTGACTTGACGCGATAGCTAGCTGTTTCGGTTTCATTTTACTACTTGAACTTCCTTTTGGTGGAGTTCGCTTGTGAAGGTAAAAAAAAGATAACTTCTTATCGTCCATTTCCCGTCAGCTTCAACCGGAAATGAGCCGCTTATTACATCATCCCGCACCTGACTTAACAAACCCCCAAAATGACGTGCCGTGTGTTTTGCGGTGACCATTATCAGTCGGTTTGCAAAACGCCTGCCGTGCCGTGTAACAACACACGATCGTCAGGTAGTGTGGGCGAGCTTGTCTACCTCAAAAAAAGCCATGCCACCACAACAAAATGCAAAACAATGTGCGTGTTTTTGTGTTTTTTTTCGCTAGCCCGCTGCGTGCATTAGTGCATCCGGCGCACGACGGGGTCCCATTATCGTTCGACAACTAATCAAACATCCGCCAGCGGGGTACACACGGTTGTTGTAAAGCAACGGGAAAAGCGAAGGGATCGGTGCGATGAAGAAGAAGAAGAAAAGGAAGCAGCCCACCCTTGTGTGTGCTCGTTTAACGCACCCACCTCGACGACCTTGAGAGGGCACCGCAAGGAACCGAAGACTTGGCCACGAAAGCTGCTCCATCACGAAGGGCAGCCCCGAAGCGCCCTTTTTTCCCACCTCCACCCGCACGCTGCACACCTGAATCTAGGTGGGGGGGGGGGTTGGAAATTTGTTTTCCCTGCACCATAATTGCAGCAGCATCGGTTCACCCTCACGTCTTGTTTCTCATTCTCTCCAATGCACCAACAGAACGGTTAGAGCACGCCACGCTGGAGAAGAACGGTACCTTGGTGGCACGACTTTTAAAGGGCTTTTGCGCCACGATCGTACGCAACCTTCCAAACCCCCAACCCCCTTTTTCCACGACTTCCCGGCCTTGCGCGAGGCCAACGCAATGTGACGGTGGCGTAACGCGTGTGACGAGGGAGGTGAGAGCGAGGGTGCGAGAAGTGATCATCATTAGGGTGCAAAATTCCGGCACCACCGCCCGTTGGGTTTGTGTAAGGGGGGCGGGGGGGGGGAGTGGTAACGCAAGGGAAATGTGAGGGAAAAATGCGTTACGAGCGCAATCGGTGCCGCCGGCGAGCCCCACTGGCTGAGGGTTTTTTTTTCTCGCCAGGTTGTTTAGTAATTATCGAATTTGGAAAATGAAGAGTTCCAGCCCTCTGTGCGGGTGGAGGGCAACGAAGGTGCGTTGGTGGAGAGGGCGAGAAAATATTACTACGCGCTGGGGAAGGAGTTGGGAAGAGGCACAAGTCGTGTTCTCTCCCATCGGCTCTGGAGGGCATGCAGAGCATTAGCCTCGAACCTCGGAGCACGAACGTTGCACTTTTTTTTGTGGTTGTAATTTTTGAATTGGGAAAAGAGAACCCTCGGCAAGCGGAAAGGTGAGGCGGGTGTTGCAGAGTGCATTGACCCGCGTCGGAATCTTAAGGGTTACACGGCGAGGGCATTTTATGCAGCTGGTTCTAAGCTGGAAGTAAGCGATTTGTTGCTATCATATTTTGTATGCGCATTTTTATAAGCTAGTATATTTGGGTGTAGTTTTGTAATACATGTAGCATAATATCCTCAATGTGTCAATTTTTTTATAAAATTTAAACATCTTAAATGAAATGTACATGCAGTGATTTTCTTTTCACCTAGAACTGAATATATACATTATTTGAAAGTAAAATTTTGCTGACAATATTAACTCAAATTTATATGTTAATTCATACTTTTTAAAAATGACAATCGAAATATTTTAAACTGTAAGGTGTCTCAACGTGAAAAAACAAACCAGCCAGGAGAAATATCACCAACTAGCATCGTCCCAAAACAAACCCATTAAGTCGAAAGAGCAAACACGAGACCCATCTCATCAGAATCCGGACGCAAGAAAGCGCCAGCAGCTTTCAGAACTAGAGCAGGCCTGATTAGACGAAACAACACGCGAAAATTAAGATAACACGCCGGATAGGCAAGCGTGCTAAATGGGTTCCTTAATTTGGCGTTGCCATGACATTCGAACGGATAAAAAAAAGAAAGAAAAAAAATACACACAAGCAGAACGATCAAGGCAAGCCTGCGAACGAATGAAGCAATGCAATAGCGCCGTGTAATGGGGCCGCTTGTTCGGTGGTCGTGTTAATTTAGATACCCCGGATGAAAACTAACCTTTAAATGAAATGTGTTTCTAGTAGATAGTCGAAAATGAGTGGGAAAAAAAATGAAACAAAACTACACAAACATAAGCACGTACACAAACAGACAGCAGAGTTCAAGAATCTCTTCGCTAGGAAGAGGGCGGAGAGGAATTTTAGCATTTTATCACAATAAAACATTGAGAGTTCCTTTACCCTCGCCCGGGGCAGTGGTTTTCCCAGCCCCGTGAGGCTAGCCGATGATTTAAGTCACCGCACTTGATTGTGGGCTCGGTGGCATTTTAATGACGATAAAATGTACCCCGTATCGTAACGACATGGTTCGGAAACAAACGCGTCCGAAGAAAAACGCTTTTCTTGCCAGGGGAAAGCAAGCGTTTTTTTTTTGCTTCTGCCCCCCACGACAAAGGCATTCGTTTTCCTTCAAGTAAAACGTTGGTTCGATGTCATAATGTTGCTCTTTTTTTTCTCTCTCGCTATTTGGCGTGTCCAACAACATCCGCAACCATAAAGTTGCCATCAATTTCGCTGCTTGCTAGAACCTAACGAACCTGAGACAGGGATTTTTTTTGTTTGCTTCTGACTTCGCTAGAAGACTATTGGGAATTAAAACGAACCCCAACCTAGCTCGCGTGGGGAAGGTGGAGGAGAAAGTGGCCGTTTGAAAGTTACCCGCCACCGGGTCTTAATTTACAACCAATTTAACTACTACAAGTACACGAATAGAGCGGGTGTGGCAGGTTACAAGCTGCGTTCTAAACCACGATCAAGCGCAAACACCGGCCGCTTTTAGAGCGTTCATTGCCTTTTCCCCATCTCGAGCAGCCAATGTTGGCCTCAAGCGATTGCTCTCGCTCCCATTCGTTTCACTGTGATTCTGCTGCTGCTTCCGATTGCTGTAAAACCGAAAACGACTTCAACCTTGAAACAATTCGGTCCGGTTTCGAGCGAAAAGCCAAAAGCCCGCCCCTGGAAAGAGGTTATCCCAGACGGGGTGGTACAACCCTTCGCAGGCATACGACCGAGAGCGGACAAATATTCTGATGAAAAACCGCGGTTCAATGCACTTCCTTCCCCGGGGGGTTTGAGCAAAGCGATAGAAGAGAAGAAGTGAAGAAAAAAAAAGCATGGGTAAGAGTTCGCGTGTGTCTGAGATTTTTGGTTTTTTTTTTTCGCGCCTCATCCGAGGTTCGTCGCTGGTGCGATCGTCGATGTCTCTTGTTCTTGGCTGCGACGGAGCGCATTTTGGGTGAAACGGAGCGAGCGAAACAGCGCGATTATTGTCCTCGGGCTCGTGTGTGCTAAAACAAAGGGTGAAGAGAAAACTGGGCAATTTTGTGGCGTAAAGAGAGCGAGAGAGAGAGAGAGAACGAAAAAAAAAGGAAAAGTACAACGAAACGGCGTACGAAAAATCTGTACGCAAAACCCAGTGGATGGAGCCCGCGTGCCCGAGCTCCTCCGTTCGTCTGGAGGGGAAAAAATGGAACCAAAAAATTATGCATGAATTGACTAAAAGCAAGCTCGCGCGAACAGGCACTACAAGGTTGGCACGCTTTTGGGTGTCGCTGGACTGGCCGAACCCCAGGACTCGGGGGCTTTTTTGTCGGCGAAGGGGGCTGTTGCCGAAAGGACATTGGCTCCTGCGCCCACGAAGGGGTGCCAGTTACGTTAAGCTCGCCCCACGATACCCCATTACGGCTGTATCATTATCGCTACACCGTGCCGTGATTGACAAGCGAATCGGCTGCCCGATAGCAGTGGCCCCTTTTTGGTCCAGGTGTGGATGGGTTTACTGCGTATTTTTTTTTTTCGCTTGCTCTCTTACCTCCTAGATAATGCCCGGCTATTGGCCACTGATTTGCATGATCGATGCGTACGATGCGAGGCCAACCGGAAAATAAGGACCCACCGTAGGCGCGAGAACACATAAATGGCTTTTAATGGTGCGCTAATGAGCCGCGAGAGAACAAAACAAAAGCACATGCATGCAGCCTTTGCCGACGGGATGAAGTTTCTTTGCTTCTTCTCTATTTGAGTTAGAACCATTTGCGATCGATTGAAACGTGTTTGGTTTCCCCACCCCTCCTTCCACCCCCCACGCCTCCACTTGTGCGACAGGAGTTGCAACTAGCGCGCAAGGATCGTGTCAAGATAAGACGTCGAACAAATTGACTTGGAGCAAAAGTACACTTCCAACAAGCGGTGCGAGCCTTCAAATCAGAACCATTCGACCAGCAGGCCCGCGCAAGGAGGTTTATGATAAAGGATCATTAATAATGTCCACCGATCATTAACCAACCCCTTCCTCCCTTCCTCACTTCACTGGCAACCTATCGTTCACAAGAAAACCACACTCGATCAATTATGCGCCCGCTAGAGAGCACGATCGATGGACCGGTGCCAATGATGACTTGGGTTAAAATGACCGTAGGTTTGGAATGTCTACTCTCCCTCCCCCCTTACTCGTGTGACATTGCATTTGCATGATCCCAAGGTGAACGGTTAAACAGACGTCAGCGAGCGCGGCGTACGATTAATAACGGTGCATGTGCGCGAGAGTGCGTTTGCGGGTTGCATAAATGCATTAGCAATCGTTTAACGAACTCAAGCCAACACCGCTGGACAGGGCGGACCATTTTTCATTCTCCTCGCGATCGCACTGAGGCTTATCTGGTCCACATAAGCTCCACCAAAACGGCCGGGCGAAGATGGCAAGGAAAAGGACAACTTAAAAATGTATACGGCACAACCACCCCCTTCTCTCCCTGCCCGAGAACACTCACCCCAGGATGCTCCTTCTTCGGACCGTTGCGGCTGCGAGATGCGGATTTTTGCACGCGAAACAGGAACGCGATACTAAAAGGAAAACACCACCCCCTCTTTCTGCCGATCACCGATTGTGCAGGGTGTGGGACCCTTTTTTTTTTGGCTCTTCGAACCTTCACCGTTTTTTTTTTGCTTTATTTTTCGGAACTTGCACTCCGGTTTGCTTGCAGCACTACCCGTGGGGTTTCGCTCGCTCTCTTCTCTCCGTTTGCTTCGGTTAAAGAACTTTTATTTTTTGCACACCCCAAACGGTACCGAAAAAGAAAAGCCCACCGCGCGCGCGCGCGCACACACTTAGCTAGTTGTCTTCGAGCACTGGTTGTTTGTTGGTTTTTTTTTAATATGCTCGCTTGCTCTCTTTTTGCAACTGTGGCCTCTTCCGCACGTTTTTTTTTTGCTCGATTCCTTTCAGCAGGAAATTAATCCGATCGTTTGGGATGCGGAAGATTTCGTCATTCTCTCGTCATTCGCCAGCAGCACACCACACCCGTGAACCGCGCCGGAGATGATGAAATTTCTTTTTCCCTCCCGAAACTTTTGCCCAACCTGGCCGAGGATCGAACACTTTCGTGCGTTGAAATCGCGAAACAACACTCTTTTCCGGGGGCCGTACGCGCGCTATATGGTTTTGATTCTCCGCAGAGAATCAACCCTCGAGGGTGCTAACCGCGACTCTCGAAGGGTTGCACTCGCGACTATCCCGTGTGTCAGCTGGTGCCTATAATTTTCGCTTGGGGGGTTTCTCCGTTAAACAATCCGCAACCGTTGCGGGCACCGAGTGGTTTAACTATCCGCACACTCGGGCGCACAGAGCCCACACGATACGTGATCGTACAACTTAAACGCAAACACCCGAGAAACGGTACGCACCATCCGGCTAACTCGAAGCGAATAACGCTCTGCAGGCCAAGCCCAAACTGAACGAGGTCCGGAGCCCCAATGTAACGCTTGGGAGCGGGTCCTATCTCACGGCGCGTTATGCTCTCGCCGTTGTTGATCTCTTTGGTTGGTGGTTGGTGAGAGTAGCGTGGTAGGTTTTCCACTGGACGTTCGCTCCGTCTGCTGCATCTCAGCATCAGTTGCAGGCCGCTGATTGAACATTTGGTTTTAGCTGGGATTGGGGTATGATTTTTATGTGTATACGACCTGATAGCAATAGGTTATATCTCTGCAACTAGTGTGAAATTAAGGCATTGAACTATATTCCACAGTTTTACATTATCAGCACATATTGACCACAACGAAAATGTCACTTTGAACATGAATATTAATGCCATAATACGTCGTTATGGATGTTTTTCATTTGATGCAATTTCAATACATTTGATGCTATAAGTTTTTAAAAATGGAATCGTAATTACGTATGATTATCATATACATTTTTTTACATATTTCATGCATTTTTTCTCAAATTTATGTCAAATTTATTTGTTGATCTTATAGTTTATAACTGATTCTGCATGTATTTATTTTAACATGATCAAATACTCACATAAAAGCAAAAAAGCAGTATTGCAGAATATTTTTTGTTGCTTCGTTGATCAGTAACAAATGTGGTATAAATCCAATAAGCTAATGTTAAAAACAATGACTTCGTCTAAACAGTAGCCCACGAAACGTGATCCGTGTAGAGCTCGATTGTTTGAGCTCAAATTGCTCTCTCATAAGTTCTGCTCTCTTCGTCATGTATTATGAAATAGGAGAAACGAGCTTGAATTGGACACATGGAAGTTATTTCATCGATGTCTCTCTCTTTGCTATGAATTCTCTCATCATAGTTCGCTGTATCTACTACCGCTCTCAACAGCAATTGTCTGACCTGAATGTCGATGTCGACATTGGCCATTCGCGCTGAGTGAAGTAATCAACGTGCATTCATAAGCGACTTGTTTCCTATAATATATTTTTGAATTGATTTTCATTTTTTTTACATTAATTTGTGGGTCTAATTTTCCTTACTTGGTTTATTGTTTTTGCGATGGGGTGTAATTTCCTATGTTTGACCAAACGTTGTTACCATAAATTGCTGGTATTGTTTTGGTTCCTATAACGCTGACAGCTGTTTGTCAACATGACTTCTTGTTGTGCCAAATAACGTCAAAACAAATGAGGTCAATTTCGAATTTTTGGAGGGAAGCCACGCTCGCACGCGCCTTTCTCTCTTGGCTCCCATTTATTTATTAATTTTACGTTGTGAAGTCAAATAATTCTCCTTTTCGACGATTACGACGGCAATGGACCCTAACGATGCCACGTTAACCTGTGCCGTGAATTTGGAGTGGAGCAACCAGCAAGGCACGACCCAGCGTAAGTTCGCCAACAAACAAGCCACGCTCCGGCTCACCCGGAATGTCCTGAAAGAAATGTTCCTCGAGGTAACCGCCGACAAGCAAACACCGATCCAGCTAAAACTGCGCAGTGTTAATGTACATTCGAAGTTTATGGCCGAAGGAAAAGCGAGTATTAAATTCAACGACGAAAAGTGCACCATATTCCTATCGAACGCTCCGCCCGGGCTGCTGGTTCAGTTCCTGAAAGTGATTTTCGTGAAGCTCACGAACTCCAGCAGCGGCGGAGGACCATCGAAAGCCGCGATTGGCAAAGAGGAACCGTTAAAGAAAGCACGTGCCCTTATGGCGGCTGGGAAATCCCTCAACCAGTACGATGAAATTAGCCCAGTAACGACGGCGGAATTAGTCCGTGCACGCAAGCTGGCCATCGGCAGGGGTTCCGTCACGACTCCTTCACCACCGCCAAAACGGAAACGACTGTCGGATGATGCGTTGAAGGATGGAACGGATAGGCCAATGCCGAAGAAGCTGTACGCACCATCGCCTCTTGCCAAAGATAATGTAGCAGCAGGGATTGATGAAATTAAACTGAATGAAGAACAGCAGAACATTTTAACGGTGTGCCAGTCGGGTCGGAGTATATTCTTCACCGGATCTGCTGGAACGGGTAAAAGTTTTCTGCTACGGAAAATCATCGCTGCTCTTCCACCCGATGGTACGGTTGCAACGGCTTCGACCGGAGTTGCCGCTTGTCTGATAGGAGGCACAACCCTACATTCGTTCGCTGGCATCGGTGGTGGCGATGCGACGCTACAAAATTGCTACGAAAAGGCATCCCGACCGATCACGGCTCAGGCGTGGCGGAAATGCAAAAGATTGATCATTGATGAAGTTTCCATGATCGATGCGGACTACTTCGAGGTAAGTTTTTGGGAGAAAAAGAACACCTCAGTATATTCTAATTAATTTGTTTCATGTTTTTCTTGTAGAAAATTGAGGCTGTAGCGCGGTACGTGCGCAAGAACAACAAACCCTTCGGAGGGATTCAGCTAATTTTGTGTGGAGATTTCTTCCAACTTCCCCCAGTAAATAAGGTTATGGATCGATCGCAGCGTGGCCAATTCTCACAGGGCGCGGATGGTGGAGGCCGTGTGCGGTTCTGCTTCGAGTCGAAAGTGTGGCCCGAGTGCATCCAGATGTCGTACGAGCTGCGGATCGTGCACCGGCAGCGGGACCAGGAATTTGTGTCGATTCTGAACAGCATCCGAATTGGACGCGTGACTGACGAAATTACCGAACGGCTGCGTAAGACCGCAAGTCAGCGTATCGAAACGGAGGGAATCCTTGCAACGCAACTCTGCTCGCATACCAGCGAAGTGGACGCGATCAATCATGCGAAGCTGGAGAACCTTCGAAGCGAGGAGAAAATATACGACGCAAAGGATAGCGATCCTTACAGCACGAAGCAGCTTGACCAATTGGTGCCAGCACCGGCAAAGCTAACGCTTAAAATCGGCGCTCAGGTGATGCTGCTGAAAAACTTCAACATTGCCGAGGGCTTGGTAAATGGAGCACGTGGCGTTGTGTTGAACTTTGTGCAAGGTTTGCCCCTGGTGAAGTTTAAGCACCGCGAGCTGCTAGTCCGGAGTGAAAAGTGGACCGTTAAGACAGGCGCAGGCATGGTGATGACACGCACGCAGCTCCCGTTGAAGTTGGCTTGGGCGTTTTCTATCCACAAATCGCAAGGTCTTACGCTCGATTGCGTGGAACTGTCGCTCTCGAAGGTGTTCGAAGCGGGCCAAGCTTATGTGGCGCTAAGTCGAGCCCAAAGCCTTGAAAGCATCCGGGTGCTGGATTTTGATCTCAGGCAGGTGTGGGCCAACACGAAGGTGCTTGAATTCTATCGAAACCTGCGAAAGCAGATAGCAAACGAGAATCTGATGATGCCGGTAGCGGTTAAGAGCGCTGGGTCGAAGGATGCTCGTCTCAAGAAATCCCTTTCTGCGCTTGGTCTTTCGAAGGCGGTCATGAACAAACCGTTGATGACGATTAAGTGAGCAGTATAGGCTTGCTCTCGAATAGTTGCAATTTCCCTATGTCAAATAGTTATACTTTTCGCTCCCCCGTAACCTTTAGATTAAAATGTATTAACAATTCTTTTTCATCGTGTTGCATGCGCCTTTTGGTCTCCTAACGATGTCTATTGCCACCGAGAGCGATATGCAGATGTGATAACTGATCGGAGTATTCGGAAACCAGCAACGCATTTCAGACTGTCACTAGGGTTAATATTAAACTAATCATTAGACAAAATTGAACTATAAACTATTCAGAAGCCTTATAATAGGTGGATTGCAGATTAAAATATTTGCTATATTTGAAGAGTTTTAATGATACGAAAAAAACGAGAATTTCAAATTAACCATTATGTTCCCATTATTTTCACTGGGCTGGATAACGATATGTCCCATTTTTCCTGTGACTTAAGTACCGTTTACATCAACCAACGATTTGCTTTTGAATTAAACAAATCTTTTCTCGAACGACTGAATTTAAATGTTCTTCTACAGCATTGATTAACATATTTTTATGCGATTATCAATGTATATTTCAATCCTCGGAAAATTAAGATTTTACTCAATTTATTTGCAACAAATTTTAGCTTCACTGTTTCCCATTGTGCAGAGTGCTGCTGTCAGCGTGACAGATTTTCAAAACTGATACGAGCACCTGCAAGAAAAATGCAACGTGAAGTACAATGTTATGAATTTCCTACATTATGTTGTTTCTCCTTCGCTACAGTGAAGCTTAGAAACGGTAATTGATCTGAAATTTCCGATTGACTCAACCTCTCCATGATAACTTTATCAGAGCACTTCTTTTGGGACGATGTCAAAGATTTATCTAACGAAAGCACCACCATACAAATGACGTAGTGCAGTTTTTTGCAGCACCGCCTGTAGCACGTTCGCGTTCGCGCAGCCCACTGTAGCGATAGCTGTCAAAACAAACGCCATATTTGTTGAACCGTCGTTGCGTGCGGAGGTGCGTTGCGCGAGCTCCCATTCATAGCGTAAAGTGTTTTGTGTAGAGTAAAGTATTGTAAGAAGTTCCCACACCCACCGGGCTCGGGGTATCCTACAATCGATCTCCTAATGTCGTCGGTGGACTCACGTAAGGGTCCTAACAACGCACCTAGTATCCTAGTGAACGTAGTGCACATGCAGGTCGCAATCGACTAACGTGAAACTGAAGAAAAAAAATTCTAAGTGCGTTTGCGATGAAATGGGGAAGAATTAGAGGGTGGAAGAAATATGGTTTTCTCCTCATCCTTACGCCCCAGCTTGAGCCCGTTCTGTTGCCCTTGTTGCAAAGGTTTTTCTAGTTTCATTTTCCACCTTACCCGGGCGTGCAAAACGAGAATCGGCCTACCTGCGTGATAACGAAGCGCTCTATTGATTATTTTCTCCAAGTGTGCGAGAATGCACGTCGTGCGGGGGTCGCCCGTGTGTTGGCTGTGTCACCGTGTTGTGTGATTTTTGTCCCCAAAGAAGGTGTAAGGATTGCGGAAAACCGTGACCCACTGGCAAAAAGGACCTCAAGGAGGGAAAAGAAAAGTTCGGCATATTATGCCCCAAAAGCGCACGTTTTTTTTTTATTTGCGTGAGCTACACTGTGTTGCAAGTTGCGGGAATAAGTGCCGAAAAGAGTTCGTGTCCCAGGCCAGGCCGCGAAAAGTGCGGCTCGCGTGTCGTGTGTCTGTGTGTGTGTGTGTGCGCGCGCGTTTTTGCCCAGAATCGCAACCCCGCTCAGAATGCACCCGCCGAAATCGTCGTCTCGCGCGATTGTCGCGTATGTAAAAACTGAATGAAGGAGGGGGGGGGGGGGTGCAATCGATGGTGGAAGCGGACGTGCAGCATCTTGCCGCTCCCTCCCCCCGCCCCCACGGGTTTGGAGCGCTTTGGTTGATGAGGAGTTGGAAAGGGTTGCTCCGGGGAGGGAGAGTCATTCCGAGGCAGGGAAAACATTGAGAGCGAGGCGAAAAGAAAAACAAAACAAAAAAACAGGCACCCCACACACGCGTACATCCGCCAAAGTGCCCGCGCCTCCTTTGCACAGGGTGTTTCTTCCCCCTTCCTGCCCGTCCCCATGGTCTAGGTGCACAAGCCGCTGATGACGTCGAGACGTGTAGCGATTGCGCGTGTGTGTGCGCGCACGGTGCAGATACTTGCGTACACACACACACACGCACACGCGGTCCCGGGGTCTGGCGAAAAACAAAAATCGACATTCATCCCTGCCGGGAGGTGGTTGATGGGTGGGTTTTTTTTCTTTTTGGGTGGGGTAGGGTTTGGTGGCAAACGCAGCAGCAGCCCGTCGTCGCCGCGAAATGAATTTACCACAGCATACACACACACACGTACGGATACACACGTGTACGACTGGCTCTTATATGCATTCGCGTCTCGCGCGCGCGTCTTCTCGCGGCGGGGTGAAAATGAAAAGAGACGTATTTTTTTTGTTGCTTCTCTCTGGCCCTCTCCTCTCCTACCCTCCTCTTCTCCTTGCGGTAACCGCCGCTCAAGTGCAACCGTCCTGCTGCGAGGTGGTGGTGTGCGTTGCAGGGAGGAAAAATTCGACCACCGCTTTTCCGCCGGGGTGCGTTTTTGGGAGGTTGCTTTTCATTGCTTTTCTTCGCGTTTTTCCGCCCAGCCTGCTCGGTTTTGTTTTCTTTTTTTTGGCGTGTTAGGAAGGAAAATTCTGCTCCTCGCGAGCATGCCATGCTGCCGGGGTTTGGAAGGAGAGAGCGAGAGAGAGAGAGCTGCGAAGTCGCAACAGGAAACGGAAAAACGTTTTCGGTCGGGAATTGTGCTCCACCCCCCGAGGGTCACGGATGGTGGTTTTGGTGGGGACGCATGGAGGAAGAAGACAGGGAAGAAGTTTTGCAACAACAACAACAACAATGGTGACGAAAAGAGAAACGATCAAAGCAAGCAAAGTAAACCCCGCCATCGGCTGCTGTTCCTTGTGTTAGGCTCCGCGAACTTCACACCCAGACCCACCACTTACCCTTCGCCTAGACGTCCGCGTGGTGGCCAAAAATCTCTCGCTCTCTCACTCTCTCACACGGCATATGCACCGCGCATTCGGCGCACCGTGTGTGTGTGTGTGTGTTCCCCCGAAAAATTCAACCCCGTGTACGGAAAGGGAAACCCTCCGCGATCCGTCGACGTCTCGCGCGAGTCTGCTGCTGAAGTGTAACCGAGCGTATTGTGTGTGTGTGTGCGCGCGCGAGCGAGTGAGGTGATTGGCGCGAAAGAGCGCGAAACACCCGTCTCAACACGTCGCTCGCGGACAGTTGTGCAGTTGTGTGTCCTTTGGCGGTGGTTAGGAAAGCCCTGTGGAGGTCTGCTGGTAAAGGAGTGACACTGAAGCAGGGTGAAGAGAGGGAACTCCCCGGAGTCATTTCGCACCGCGGGTCTAGCGACGTGCGTGTGTGTGTGTTTGTATGTGCGCGCGCGCGCGTTCAATTTTCGGCTAGAGGCAATTTTGTTCCCTTTGTCAGAGCGAGAGGTGCGATGGGAGGAAGGAAGCAAAGCAAAAAAAAAAGAATAGAAAACGCGAAACCATTGCCGCGTGGAGACAGGTTGGGATGTGCGTGTGTGTGCACTTACGCACTGTGCGAGTGAGCGAGATGGCGGATGACGGATGCGAACACAGAAAGCCGTCAAATGCAGGCGCGCGCGCTCGAGTTCGCTTGCGTGAAGGAGAGCGCGCGGGCGCGTGCGCGTGAGCGAGAAAGAGAACGCTGGTCGAAAGCGAGAAGGCAATAGCGCAGCACAGCGAACGCATATGTTGGCCGTGGACGGGTAGAGTGCGCGCGCGCGCGTACGCGAGGGGTCAGACAGTCAGACAGACTGATTCCGAGGGAACCTTTTTCCCCTCTACCACTTCTCTGCCCCCTCTTCCACCACCAACCGTTGTCCTCTTGCCCACCATCGTTCCCCCTGGCGTCGTCGGGAACGCGGGCGCAAAAGGAAGGGGTTTTGCCGCGCAGCAGACAGCAGACGTGGGAGACGTGTGGTGTATGTGTGTGTGCGTGTGTGTATGTGCACAGCATGACAGGACGTTTGAGGTGGTCGAGGAGAGCGTGCGGGGGGTGTGTACGATTATAATAAAACTCGAGTTGCGTAAGTGCACGCGAGTGAACGATGTGGAAGGAGGCGGGTTGGAGCTGGCGCGAAAGGGGATGCGCGCGGTGACGTTGGTGGCGGATTCTCGCACGAAGGGCCCTCGAGAAAAAGCAGAAGAAGAAGAAGAAGCGCCCGGGCATAACACACAATTGCGCACGCGGTTGCTGGTGCTACCTCCTTCATTGTTGTGTGCGCGAGAAGAGATTCTCTTTGGTTTTTTTTTTTTAGCAAAATACGGTTGTCTTTTTGTTGTTGTTGTTATTATTGTTTTGTGGCTCTATTTTCGCATTCCTATCGTGACGCTGACCGCGGTCAAAGGGATGTATACAACCGCACCCTCATGTCTGGTATTTTGAGTCTTTTTTGGGCTTTTTTTCACCTCAAAAGGCATCCAGAACGTCCAGATCGTATTTTCCGTTCTCTTCCGCTGGTTTCATATCGAGAACAGAGCGCATACAAATTTCAAACAAATGCGAATCGTGGTGATTCTCTCCCATGCGTCTGTCTGTTTGGCGGACTCGTGCAGTTACTTCAAACGGTGCTGTCAAAATCAAAGCATGCCAAAAAAAACCGGTCAAAACAATAAACCGATCTAGTATGCGGTATCGGTATCGGTTTGTGCGTGTGTGCGCGTGTGAGTGTGTTTGGCGGCCCGTTTTTTTTGCATTACAATCGGTCACAAAACGTGGCTTCCTTGCGGTGATGATGAACCGTGCGCCACGCAAAGAGGGACATCCGACGGTTGAGTTTTGTAAAAATAAAACCGCATTTTTTACTCTCTCGGGTGCGTGCGTGTGTGTTGCTGCACGAAAATTAAGCGCTAAGAGGAGCACGGGTGAAATGAATTTGCTAAAATTTGAGCGCGTGTGGTGCGGAGAACCGCAACGAAGCCGTCGTGTGGCGGTTTTTTTTCTGGGACTGAAAAGAAGGTGGACTATTTTGACAGAAAAAAGAACACAGGGCGGGTTTTTGCAAGGATTTTTGTATTTTTCTGTGCACAACTTTAGTAAAATGTGTTTCTCCGTTTCGCTGTGGCTAATGTTTTTCTCACCCCTTTTTTTCTCCCCCCGTGGTTTTCCAGCCGAAACCGAGTGAGTGTGTGTGTATGCGCGCCCGCGTGCGTGTGTGTGTGTTTCTAAGTGCATCCAGCGTGCGTGTTGCATTTTCGCGACATCCTTGGGAGGCAACAGAAAAGCAAGATCAACCTCATCCGGCCCGGGCGCAATACGCGACAGAGCCCCACACGCAAAAGGAGGAAGCGCGGCGAATGAAAATTGCCGTGTCCAGCAGCCGGGGCGCTGGTGGGTGTGCCGGGAGAGGTGTGTGTGTGTGCGAGGTGGTGAGAAGAGATAAGGCTGCGAGAAGGCAAACAAATAAATAAAAATAATAAAATAAGCTAGTGGCCAAACGACGCGAGCGCCGCCGCCAGCGCGAGGAGGAAAGCGTGAAAAGAAGGAGCGCGGAGAAAAGCAAGAAAAGCGACCGAAGAAGAAGAAGAAAAATAGAAGGCGCGAATCGAGAGAAAAGAAAGATGGCTCGCCAAAATTATGCCGCACTCGGTTGCCTCACGCGCACCGGCGGCTGCTGCTGCTGCTGCGGTGTGCGATCGAGCTGATCGCGCTGTCTACCGTTCTCAGTCGCACAATTCGCGCGCTCTCTCTCTTACTCTCACGGGAGACACGCACTAAGCGCGCGGAATATGCAGATTACGCTGGCGAATGCGCACCACCGCGAATGAGCCCGGGGCTGGCGTGAGATGATGGCGCACCGTGAGCCAAGTGAGCGATGGTGAGCCACGCGTGATCGCTCAGCGTGAGAAAGAGCTCGCCCCAACGGAAAAGGCGATATTGTGTAGCCGTAAGGTGTGGTGGGGGAAAGGGTGTACGTGGGAGTGTGTGTCCCCTGGTGTGGAAAAGCGAAAAGAAGAAGAGGCAACCGAAAAAAAAAAACCGCGAGTATGGATGCAGTGCGGGGGAGCGCGTGAGAGCGTGAAGCGAGAAACGAGGATAGAAAGCGCGCGAGTGCGCGCTATAGCGAGAAGCGAGTGGCCGCGGTGGTTCGTGAGCAGTGTGTGAGCACGTGAGCGTGAGCCTACGCCACGGTGAGTGAGTGAGCTGAATTGTGGAGTGCAAATAAGCGGGGGTTTTTGGTGATCGAATTTCGGAGGGCGCGTGCAGTGAGCGTGCGTGCGTGCGTGCGCGAGGCCGCGTGTGTTGGGAGTGTTGCGCAGTTGTGTTAGTGCATGTGCGTGTGCGCGTTGTTTTTGCAACCCCCTGCCGGCGTTGTGTTTGGGGTGAGCAAAAAAAAAAGTGGGCCTCACGTAGTGAGAGAAGCCTAGCGAAAGTGAGCTCGTGCGTGCACGCAGGTTTATAAGCGTGCGTTGGGTTACGTGTGTGTTTACGTGAGTGTGTGCGTGCGTGCGTGCGTGCGTTAGGAAGCAAACATGACGGAATACGTGCCACCGCACGTCATCTCGGTGCTGAAAACGTACCAGGACAAAGCACCCCGCAGCCTGCACGGACCCGGCCTTTCACTGGTACACCCCAGCAAGGCAGGTGCGATCGTTGTCGGTCGCTCAGAGACACCGGATCTCCCACATGCCAGTGGCGCTTCCGGTGGAGGCGCCCAACAACATGGCGCCCATCATCACGAGCATGGCCGTGACGAGGACGGTGCTGGTGTTGTTCAATCACAACCACCAACGAGACAACAGCAGCAACCCCTTGGACCACCGGTACCAGGTGTACCGATCATGACCACACCCGATCCAGACTGCGGGATCGTACAGATGACGGTGCTGGAAGGCAAACGCATCGGGTGCTTCCTGTTGGGTGGCGAAACGCGCCTCTGCCTGCCACAAATCTTCAACAACATCCTGATGGACTTCAGCGTGGAGCAGATCAACCGCAGCATTCAGGAGCTAATGATCTACCTGTACAACTGCACCGACCAGCAGCTGCAGGAGTTCAAGCGCGCCAACATCATCCCGGACACGGCCAAAACCTGCGGGTTGATAACGCGCACAAACGCGGAACGGCTCTGCAGCTCGTTGCTTCACCAAGCGCACGAGTTGCGCCCCCGGCTGAAGGGTGGCGGTGGGGGTGGTGTCATGAACGGGTCCTTCCGGGTGTACCACAGGTGCTTCGGGAAGGGTGAAGGTTTGTTCCTGCCCGAGCTGTACAGCTTCGAGGAGCCAACGTGCATCGAGTGTGCCGAGTGCCGGGGGTTGTTCTCGCCGCAAAAGTTCGTGTGCCATCAGCACGAACCGCAGGAGATTCGCACGTGTCATTGGGGGTTTAATTCGAGCAACTGGCGCTCGTACATCCACGTGGCGGAGGCTGAGAAAAATCGGGACGAGCATGCGCTCGTGCTGGATAAGATCTGGCAGAAGGAGCGCGAGTTCGAGCAGGAGCTGGAATGCGAGCGGGCTTTCTGGATCGCGAGACGAAAGGTAAGAGGGGGTTGTGGGTGGAGTGTGGGAGAGGGGGGGGAGGGGGGTGTTGGGATGGTCATGAAACTATCTCCCAACCCCCCCCCCCCCTTTTGTATAGGTTTACTTCTCTTCCTCGGTGTTGTGAGCAATCTTTTGTTGTAGCTTATCAAACCACCCTTTAGAAGGGGTTGTTTCAGGCGGTATTAGAAGGAAGAGTGACGAATCTTTTTTAGTGTGTGTTTCCCTCCGATAAGCGCTAGCTGACAGTCTGCCAAGTGTCTGGCCAACCGACGTCCTATAGTTTAGTTCCGTTGAAGCCGTAGTTGCATACGACGCTTCCTTCATGCAGCTCGTGAATGGTCTAGAATTTCTGATATTGCAATGCAAGAATGTGCAACGCTTTGTGTTGTTGGCGTGCTATTATCATGCACATGGCTCTGTTCTTGCGCTTTGTGCGGCTCGATAGCAACAAGCGTGCAATATCGCGCCTTTAGCTATATGTGAAGACGTCCTATTCGCGTGAAAGATCAACCCCTCAGCAGCGTGCATTCTCAATTTAGAACCCTAGTTTTCTCCACCCCAAGACGCGAGTGGATGTGTAAGTGCCAAAGTCGAGATCGAAACCACTTCGCTGGCAAATGCAACGCCTCCAGCAGCCAATCTCGAGCAGCACTTTGGAGGCTATCGAAGACGAGCATCACTTTTGTGTCACCAGCTGGGTTTGTCGCCTCCCGAACGGCATCGACATTGGTGTGACATTTTGGGCCGCTCGGAAGCTCCTGCAAGGACACACTCGCTTGCCAATTGTTTCCGGCGAACCTTTCTTTACTCGCCCGTCGGGTAAAGCATCGGTTTCCGGCGCCGTTTGAGCCCGTGGAGAAGCGTTTCTTTTGTCCCGCCAGGCAACGCCGGGTTTCTTCCTAAAAAGAGTTCCATCCCGTGGTGTGCTCACTTCAAGATTCCCTTACAAAGTTTGGGCTTTGTAAAGTTTTTTGGGAAAAACAAACCCAAACCAACTGTTAACGGGGCAACAAAACAGTAGTGCTGCTGCGTATTTGCTGCTTGCCTCGCGCACTTTACATCCATTTTCCCATCACCTTCTGATGGCACCCTCGAGGGCAATGGGACGTAAGGGTTGAATTGTGGCGCATGATTTTTTTTTGCTGTGTCTTTCCTTCACTTCATTTTGGTTCGATTTTTTTTTTGCTTCATCCCTCTTTCCGATCATGTGAAGCAGTGAAGGGTGAACCCGACACAAGCGTAAATATAAGTGGCGTTGATACTCCCCAAGCCTCGTGTCGTTGCAAGTGCGTGTCGTGCGTTTAGTTCTCTGGTGATGTCAGCCACTTGTGCCAAGTGCGTCTTTGTCACCGTAGGTGCGTATTGTTGGGTTTGTATTTAGCGAGGGAAAAATAGGCCCCTTTCGGTACCTCACTACACGCTGGGTGGTGTGTAAGCGACCACGATGTCTTCATTTTTCCCATGACACGCTGTCCGATGAAAATCGTGGCGGTTTTTTTCTGCCGTTCCATGCGCAATTTAGAATTATGATCGGTTTGTTGTCTACATCTGTCAAGCCCGTTCTACAAAGCATGTGGACGTGGAAGGACAGACAAAAAAATCGCAATAAATTCAACACCGGAAAGGGCTTTGAAAAATTCCGCCCAAATGTCTTTTTTTGATAACGATGCAAATGTCGTGTAATTCACAGGTTTTTTTTTCCAAGCTCATAGCTCTAAACTACGAATTCCACGCTTGTTTCACGCGCGAGACGTCGTGTCCTTCCACTGATACGCCTTCCAGCAGCGCCAAGGGAGTGTGGAAGGTTTTTTTTTAAATTTTGTTTGCAAAACTTTTACCGCCCGCTTTAATGCTCGGTTTTGAGCACCGCCGCCGCCGCCGTGTGGTCTTTTGGGCAATCGAGGGGGCAAACGAAACAACCTGAAGAGGGGTGAAAACTCACCAGCAGTAGAGGCGCGTCAGTTGCAACACCCAAATCCACCCGTTCAAGAGTGAGCGAGAGAAAGAGAGAGAGCTGGAAAGTGAGCACAAGTGAGTGAGAAACGCATTCGAAGGTGGCGGTAGACGTTGTTCATGCTTCTGCTATTGCAGCTGTACGATGGAGGGTGTGTGTGTGTGTATGTGCATGCGAGTGTGTGTTTGTGCGTCGTTGTCGTGTTGGCTTTTTTTTGCTCTCCTTTTTTTCCGTTCGGCGATTTTCTTTTTCGCCACTCCAAACAAACTTTTCACGGCCATCTCTGGCGTCGGTGAAGGTGCGCGCTGGTGGTGGTAAATAGGGGTAGAAGAGTCGCCTACCATCTCCACCCTTTCCCCAAGACTCTTCATTCCTCCCCCTCCCCCTTATTGCAGCTGGTGTAACGAACGATATGCAAGCAACCGTAGGCCACGATGACGATCGAGAAACGTCCAAAGAGACCGCAGTTCGTTCACACTCAAATGGCGGGTTGTTTTTTTGAACAACGCGTCCAGTGGAGGCGGTCTATTTCATGACCATTTTAATTTTTGTTTTTTGGAGTGGGTGTAAAGCTTTTGGGTAAAGCCCACCAGGAGGAGGCTCGTTTATTGTGCGCCCATACACACCCATGAATTGGGCTTTCTTCCGCTCGAGATTAAGCGGGGCTTAATCGTGATCGCGATCGTAAAAGGTGCCCGATAGCAGGAACAAGATTTATGATAGTCTCCCGGGCTCTTTTGACGTATCGTGCGAGGGACGGAAATCATATTTGCACAATGTACGATTTGTTGTTATTGCCAACCCTTAAGGAAAAAGGGGGGATGTTATGTTTGTTTGACGTAGGCAAGCGAAGGGTTTTAACCAATGTTTGTACAGCTTTTGAAACCAATCTCCTCGCTTCGGCAATGGATCGTTCGTACCCTTCCAGTTGATTCGATTGTGGGTCTCTTCGATGTGTCCGACCTTGACGTTCGTGGTATGGTGAAATGGAAGCAAAAAGGTGTCGCAGGATAGACGCTCAAAGACGTCGTTTTGAACCGGGAACTTCGATGAATCGAAGCAGAAAATTTGAATGGCCCCAGTGAGCAGCATTGTGCTAAAGATTCACTTGCAAACGCTCGTGTAAAATAGTTCTCAGTAGGCAAAATTAAAGGCTGATAGAATTTTAGCTTAAGTTGGTGCTGCTCCTTCGCTTCGATGAAGATACCGGCGGTTTATCAGCTGCTCGCTCACAGCCAGGCTAAAACTGACGCAAATCGTCTATACTTGCGTCTTTTTGCACACTCTATCCCTCTCTTTTATTCTCTCGCACTCACGCTAACGCTCTTGCGGCAAGGAATGCGCTCGTGGAGTGCAATCTTGCTTTTCCCACGCCACGGGAAGAGGAGCTGACGCATGAGGACTGCTGCATCCGGTGCAGTTGGAATGCAGTTGCACTGCTTCCACTTACACATTCCCCCCTGCGGTCGGTCGCTTATATGCGTACTTATTTTATGATCCGCGAACCGCTCCCCGAACGGGGTCCGGTTGGTCATTTTGTCGGTGTAATTAAATCGAAAACTAACTCAAGGGTGGTGGAGGCGCTTTTTGGAGGTGTTGCGAACATCGTTAGAAAGTGGCAGGGTTGAGTGAGAGAGCGTTTTAACAGCTTGTAGTTTAAAAGCGGTAGTTCTTTTCAACATTAAAGGTAATAATAATACTAAAATAAGCTATTTGTTGACGAACCAGCTTCGGTTTCGATGTAAATTATGCAGCTAGACTCCTTCGGGTTATTTTTCATGAGATCGTTATTTTAAAAAAAATCCCTTAGAAAAAAAAACACGCAAAGAAAAGTGAATTTTACAAATAAACCGCGGGAAATTGATTTATGACCATCGTGTTGACCGTCCGAAGGTCTCCTTCTCGCGCTCGCACGGTCGCGTTTTGATTTTTGGTTTTCAACAAACCACCCTTCCAACAAACCACCCTCTATCAACCCCTTTTTCGTCCATCCCTTACCCAGCGCTGCCGCCGTTCGAGGGAGGGGAATTGCTCTCGGCATCGGTGTGTGCACTCACGGTTTGGCGCGCCATTTTTAGTACATTTGTGGCCACGTTTGCCTTCCCTTTTCTGCTGCCCTCTTTCACATGCCGCTGTTGTCTAATCCTTGGCAATCGTGCGCCCGTCGAAATGCTGACCTTCGGAGCGATTTTGGCGCGTCCCGTTATGGGCGGTGCAAGGGGAGGGGGTAGAGTGCTAGGGGTTGGAATGTTTTTTTTTATTGTTTCTTTTTTTTTCTTCCCCCAACAATCCTCTTCTCGACCCGCACTCTCGACGATGATGTTGCTTCTTTCCTCCGTGAGGCGCGGATTTTATTAGTTACCCCCCGGGAGAAGATAAGGCTCTTCTCCCTGGGAGGGGTGGGAATGCAGGGGGTGGTGGTTTTGTTTTTGATTTGCTCTAGTACGGGTGTGTGTGGGTATGTGTGGATTGCGGAGGGAATAGAAAATGAATCGACCTTCGCGCAGTGAGCCATTCGAACGGCTGTGAATTGAAAGCGAGACGAGAATCGCATCCCGCGTGATTTTGCATTCGGATTGTGGCCGGTTTCAACTGAGAGACCGCATGGTGGTAATTGGAAAATGTCGGGAAAATGCTGTCAGATTGATTGTAGATGCTTTGTGGCAAAAATTGAAGCTTATATTGTTCTTCTGAAGTTGTGATATGATTTGTTGGTTGGGATTTTTTGCTTGTAACATTTATTGGACTACTGAAGTTGCTATTTTCTTTAAAACCCCATCGATTCTGGAAGCTATAATTACAACAAGACCTTAAATCAAGGTGAACATTTCGGATTTTAGATTGTTGTCAAATCGAAATATTAGGTTATTTATTATATTAAATGTGAGATTTTAGGTTAAAGCTCAATGAGGATATTTTTTTGCGGTTATATTGCTGTAATCCATATTGCTGACCATGTAGAAGGGGATTGCACTTGTTTTGGGAGGGTGTTCACTACTCTATTTCACGTTCTCTCACCCTCTTTTTCTCTCGCTTGGGTCAATGTTTGATGAGACACAATCACAAAACCCCCCCCAAAAAAAATTGATGCTTTTACGACCCCCTTTCGATAGGCCAAGGTGTGCGTCGACAGACAACACCCCGATCGTTCGAAAAATGACCATTCGAAAAGGTCATTGTGACTTGATCGAGTCTCTTGTCTCGCTCACTCTTACACTCGCCGAGGGTCATCTGTGTTGTGCGTTCGTCCTAGAGAAGGCCATCATCATCATCAACGGTAGCCGCCATCGGTCACAACATCGAATCTCCTATCTCTCTCTCTCTCTCTCGCGCTCTCCATTTGACCGTTACATTGTTGCCGGCCTGCCCGGTTGAATGTTGATGTTGTTTTTTTTTCTCTCCTTCACACCCGTGGTCAGTGTTGGCGTGTTTTTTTTTTGCCTACGAAAGGGGGAGGATTTTCCACACCCCCTCCTTGATGCGCGCAACCCCTTTCTGGGGGTGCGCAACCCCAGCCATTTGTTATTGTTTGTGCGACGTGCGTGTTTTCTTTCGTGCATCAATCCCAGCTCTCCTCCAGGTCCTTCGCGGCCCTTTCTGCCTTTTCTCAGTAACTGATCCGATCTGGGGTCAATTTTCGCCAGAGGCACGTCGCGCTGAAAGCACAACTAATAATCGCGATTACGGCTGTGTGAGCCGGTTATGGAACTCCCGGCGAATGATCGCGCAGACACAACAACGGCCGTTGGGGCGGCCAAATGTGATTGCTAGGGACAGAAGAGAGACGGAGAGACTGAGAGAGAGAGAGAAAGAGAATAAGAGTGGGCTGAAGGGTGCCGATGATCATCAAAATAAGATGCAAAGCAGCAGCAGCAGCAGTCTGTGTGACGCTCTCAAACACGGGTTCATGACCCGACAAGGCTCTAGGACGAGGCCGGGAAGGTCATGGAATTTAATTTCGATACCCTTTCATGTGTGTTTTCCCCCCGGGTTTACTTTTTTTTTGCACACCGCCACAGTTCAATCACACCTCGAGTCAAGGGGGTGAAAACTACCAGCCCCCCCACCCCTTAGGTCGCTTTCCTTGGGCGACACCCGAGAAGGATCGTTGGAAGTGAAATAGATTTAAAAGTGCGCTCGGTGAAGTTTACATTTCCATGCCGAAGTACGGCCACACGAACGTGGGGAAAGAGACACGGGCGGGCAAAGAGGTACGCACGAGTCTGACGTCAGTTCGTTCGACAATTCCGCGCCTTTTTACTTGCAAATCAACCGAAGGCCAGCGTGTTTGAACGGGTCGCGGTTTTATGCGGTTGAAATTCGCTTCTGCTGTCTGTTTGTTGCTCTCCCGGTGCGTCTCTGCAACGGTCATGGTCATGTAGAGGAGGGCCAGGAACCCAAAGAAAGAAAAAAAAAATAAAACCACCTCACAACCCCGAAAACAAGCAACAGAAAAAAATACACGCCACGGCGCGGCCCTACGTTCTTGAGGCCAATCCGCCTCCGGTGATGGTGGTGGTGGTTGCGCGGGGAAGAAGGTTTTTTTTTTGACACATTTGCTAAATTTAGCTTTTGCTTTTGCACCGCACCGCACCCCCCCACCCCATCAACCTCCGCGCACCCTGAACTCCATCCTTCTCCCATCCGTTCATGTAATCCCCGGACAGAGCAAAAACAATCCAAATGAGCTCCTTTTCGGCATCATCATCATCATCAACATCATCAACATCATCGTCCCGTATGTGTGCTTCGATAAATGGGGAAAACCAAACGAAAATTGCCGGCTTGCTGGGGTGGGAAGGAAATTTAACGATCATTTTCAAACGGAAGTCAAGGGTGATTTCTTTTATTGCATCCTGCCGTGTTTGGTGTGCGTTTGCGAGATGTTTTGCAGGTCGGAAAATGCATTTAAATTAAGCTTTCGTTTTCTCGACTTTTTGGAGTGATTCGTTAAACTAAATTTCCTGTATCCATGGTTTATTTTTTGTCGTGTCGTCTAAAGGTCGAAACGATTGACTCATCGCTTATCTTGCGCTGGTGTCGTTTTCGTTATGAATGTTTTTTTTGCTCCTTTCCATCAATTTGGATGGATATTTTGCAACCCCAGCTACTCCTGCACCCTCTAGCGGTAGCGATATAGGTTAAACAAATACCTTTCGCACACCTGACCACCCGTCCGGACCGCCGACCAGGGATCCAGCGCGAGGTGTGGAATTTTTGTTTATCTTGCGCCGTGGTGTTGGAAGTTTTTCATTCATACTCGGGAAGCTCTTTGCTGGCCTATGGCTGTCAGGTACTGCCAAGTTACCACCCTACGTTGCTTAGCAACCCCTTCCAACGCGGGTGGGATAGTTTTTCGCGTGTGACCATCCCATCCATCATGTGTACGGAACGAACAAAGACATCAGGGCGTGAAGGTCTTAAAGCCCTTGTCTCTTGGACGATTTGTCGAAGGAACACACGACTTGTGAGCCTCATTTCAGATAATTGTTTTTCTCTTTTCATTCGAGGAATTGATAAAGATCGTGTAACATCGCACACAAGCTTTTCCAATTACGCGTCAACGATGGTGCAATGCAATTGTGCGTTAATTCGTCTCGTTGTTTTAAACCTGGCGCCCCTAAAATCGATCACGAGAAAGGGCTGATCATCTGAGGTCTGACCACCTCATCACGTCACGACGTCAAGGGCTCGTAAGGTATTCCTTACGGCGACGAATGTGTGTCACGATTTAATGGCTAGAGCTTGATGCGCTCCAGCGCTAAACTATTGGGATGATTTTAAACTAATGACAACCATCAAAGCTCGCGCGCGAGCGTGTGTGTGTGTGAAAGTAAGCCACCATAGGCTCCAAAGATGGGTGACAGGTGAAGCAGGTGAGAAGAAGACCCCACGGCCCTCTGCGCATGTGCCTCCTCCTCCCTCCAAACCCTCACGACTCGTTAGGAAGGAAGTTGTGCGCATCGGCGTCAGTTGCGCGCGTCGGTTAGATCGAACGTATGAGAGTGACAGAGAGAGAGAGAGAGTGTGTGTGAGCGAGAGAGATTAAAATAGCTCGCGCGCTCGCGCGTTCACCGCCTTGTGTGTCTGGCCGACGTCTGGGCGTTTGGATATTCCCCGAGTTTTGTGAGTCGCCGCGCCGTGACGAACTCCGAAGGTGTGGTGGTTAGCAGACGTCTGTAGGGTGGGTAGGTGAATGAGGGATTGAGGGGTTGTATCTTTTTTTGGGATGTTTCTCAGCCGACTAATCCTCGCTCGATGAACCACACACACACCGTCTGGCGCACGGAATGAAGGAATGAAACATAGTAAAGACGCTGAGGTGCCGTTCTACGATAGGTCTTTCAGGTGTGCGCAGATATGAGCGTAATTGGAAAGGATGTTAGGGTGGTAAAAGGGATTACTCATATCAACGTTCTTGGGTGGTGTCCTTCTGTGCTTTTTTCGTTAATTTTTGCGACGTTTTTCTCGATTTTCCATTGCAATATTCCACTGCATTTATGATTGAATTAACCCTTAAGCATGGAACTCTTTGCACTATTTTCTAGTTAAATGGTTTTTAGTGTATTTGCAACATATTGTAGGTCAATTTGACTTTTGATCTTGTCTTAAATAATGTTCTAGTCCCCTCCGTAAGGTGTTAGCGATGCACCAGCACCAATGTTTTTGCTCCTTTACATTACATTCCAACGGTTTCATGCGCTGCGGCTCAAAAACACCACATAGACCACCGTGTCTTGCGCACTGTGGCCAGCTCATTCGAGCGTGAGGGCATATCTATTCTCATCCAAGCCGCGTGGCCGCAGCAAACGATCATCTCCTCACGCGTTCTGATGCGCTGGTCGCGTTTGCGCGAGAGCTGCACAAGCGAACATATGCGCCTGCAAGGGTTAAACCCGCACAAGGGGGTTTCTTTTCGCTGTGGCTGGGTGATTCGCTGGGTCGATCGCGCTTTAGGGGTTGAACAGGCGGATTGAAGGGAAGTTGCATGCGCTGTTAACCAGAGCTCCCTTCTTTTTCGCTTCCTTCCCTGGAGCGTTTCTTAATTCCATCCCCTCCGGATGTTTGGGTCGCAAAGAAGACACCCACCGAAGCAGGTCCGAAAGCAAACGCGCCGTTTCGCCTGGTTTTTAGCTCTTTTTAGCTTTTTTTTCTCGTTTGTCTCGTCTCGTGGTTTCGATGGCGCTGCTGTTTTTTTTATTATTCGTTTTTCTTTTATTTTAATTTTATTTTCTATCGCCGCCGTTTGTGCTCGCGGTGTGCGGCCTCGTGTTTGTGTGTGTGTGCGTGTGCGTATGTGCATCCGCGCTCTCCGCCATGACCCTCCCCCCCTCTTCCTCCTCATCCCTTGGAGGTCCATCCACCCATTGCAAATCCTGTCTGATGGGGCGCGTTTTCTGCGGCGTTCCCTTTTGCTGGGTCTTTCGGTTTTGATCGTTCGTTAAATTTCGTTGAGTACACGGGCTTCTTTTTCTTTTGCGTTCTTCGTTGTTTTGGCCCTCATTCTGTGTTCCATCCGAACCCGTTTTCCGTGCCGTTTGTCTTCGCGGTTCGCCTTTGTGGCCCCTCTTCTGCTGGCTGCTTTTTTCCTCCTATCCGTGGCGTTCTCTTCCTCGTTTCGTGATGTGTTCTTTTTCTCTTGCCTTTTTTTTTTGGCGTTTCACTCATCCCCTTCTTTTTTGGGAGGGCTTCTTGTCGGCTTCCTGGGGTTCCGCCAAGCTCGTTGCGCTTCTTTTTTTCCCACCTGGGTGTCTTGGTGGGTGCGTTTTCGCGGTTTCGGCGGGCCACAGAGAGTCCGATGACCGGCGCGAAACCTTTTCCAGACACACACACGCATGAACACACACGCACACACCAGTGGTGTGTGGGATTTGGAGCGCGTCTGCCAAAGTTGGGGGGCTCGCAAATTTTTAGATCAACGAAGGAAGACAATTGCAGTCAAAAACACTGCCCTAATAGGGGCAGATATGATAAATGTGACAATTTTTGCACTCCCCTAACAAAGGCGTCAGTCGGTTGCGAGATTTTGCATTTGGCGTCATATTTTGGTGGCGTCTTCGTTTTAACATTATTAACACGTTTGAAGTTTTTCGAATGTTTCACGACTCTCGATGAAACTGCCGCTCGTCTTTTACTTTATTTTACTCGTTGAAATGTGCCTTAAATTTATCCATTATTTCGTGTGTTGAGATTCCGTAAGTCTCACTAAATTTTCTCTCGTTCTCTTGAATTTGCGTCTATTTTGAACCGTTTCGCTGTGCGGTCATTTTGAAATCGATCTTCCAATCCTCCAACTCACAGCTAACATTCCAACGAAGGACGTTCCAGTGTTTTCGGTAATTTGGCTATTTATTGTGCCCCCGATCGTTTCCCCGAGGCGTTCGCTCGATCATTTGGCCACCAGAAGACCCACCGTGTGCCCTTGTGCCGTTGCCGCCTTCGTTTAACGGCTGATCTTAATTCATTCTTTTATATTTTTTTTTTCGCTGGCCAACGCTTCATCGGCTCTTGATCGGTCCCTTCCGGTGGCGGGGCAAATATAAAAGATGGTCGTTTGCGTTGTGGTGGGGCCCTTTTTTAGCAGTTCTTTGAATGCCTTTTTTATGGCATACCTACGGCTTTTTGGTTGTGATCGAGTTAAGAACATCGTAGATCTTTACTAATTCCTCGCTGGTTTGGGGAGCTATTTATTAGTGCGATCGGAATGAGCTGTTTTAATTCGCGTTCGCCTTGTTTGCGCTGGCTTGGGTTTGTTTTTAATGCTTAAATTAATTTTCCTATTAACTCATCACCTTCCCTGCCATATGACACTCAAGCCTGCCGAATGGGTCCTATCGTCTCGACTCCCTTAAACCTGGCTCCTTCGTCCTTTGCGAGCTCTTATTTTTTGCCCCTCAATTTGCACCAGCAGCATAATCTGCGTCTGCTTCAGATCCAGTTCGTTTTGATCGCATTCTGCTGCTGCCTTCGAGAGATGCGCCCCTTGCGTTTGCATGTGTTGTGCGTCCCTGTTGGGGCCATCATTTTGCCCTTTTTCTCATGCACAAATCCCCATGTGAACGTGTGTGCGTCTGCGAGACTCGTCTCGCGAGAATCGAGCATTCGAGCACATATGGTCGGTTGGACGCCATCGGTGCTGGAAGATTTCTTTTCGCCCTCCCAAAAAAAAACACGTTTCTGTGTGCAACGACGTCGAGACACGGTGGCTCAGTTGGTGGAGATGCGTCTCTTTTTTTTTCTCTTCTCTCCATCCACCCAATCTTTTCGGGGCTCCGCGAATCCGCGATGGAAGCGGTTTGTGCTTTTGTCGTCACGTTTTTTTTTCTTCTTGTATTTCCACCCCGTTTTCATGCTGTTTCATCCACCACCTTCAACGGTCCTGTTTGTCGCTGGTTTGTCTCCAGTGTCGGTTCAGATTCCTCCGTCCATATCCCCCCCCACCCCCAACCCCCCATCATCCGCCCGTATCATCACCACCCCATACAACCCACCACCGCAAAAGGAAACGAGTTTTCGTTGCGTTTTTTGGAACCATAAAGATTTTCGTTCGCTTCTTGTGTGTTGCGCGTTGGCTTCCTTCTTGTTGTTTGACCCTTTCTGCCTTTTTTTGCTCGCTATTTTGCTTTCGTTGGCGGTTTTTTTTTATCCGTCTCTTCCTCTCTTGGTTCCTCTCTCTATTTGCTGTCCAATTTTTTTGTTGTTGTCTTTAATTTTCAGCATCTTCAAACCGTCCTCCGGCCCACGGTGGCGGCTGCTGCCGGGTTTCGGGTTCTTCTGCACTGCACTAAATTCATGAAACAAAAAAAAAATGAAAACGCGATGCGAAAAACCCGTTTCGTGTGCCCAACCCGGTGTCTCCGTGGCCACTCTTTTCCTGCCCCTTAGGTGCGGGTTGGTTTGGTTGGATTTTTTTTGTGTTTGTCGGTCGGGGTACGTTCCGTCGTCTTCTCAACCTTCTGCTGCTTTATTTTTTTTTTGTTAAGGCCCGTGGATCCGTCAGCGTTCGTGCGCGCACACTCAGTTGACAGTTGCGGTTGCCCGATCGTGTACGGCAAGGCCGCCACGCAATCGGAGCGTTTTCCCATTGCGCTTTTCTTGTGTCCCCCCCCCCCCCCCCTTCAGCCGACCATCGGAACCGTCATCATCATCGCTGGTGGATAGGGCCGTTGTTTTTGTGTTTTGAAGTCTTTCGGTGGGAACATCGAGCCCGTGATTCTCACGGGAACCTTTCCCGGTGGGCTTCTTCGTGTGTGTGTGTGTGTGAGAGAGCGAGAGAGAGAGAAAGAGAGAGAGAGAGAAGGGTAGCTGGATGAAGAGATGGTGGGAGGGCAGCGTAGTAGAGCTGCAGATGCTAGTCAGTCTCTAATACGGCACATGTTTCTTCAAGTCGTACACGCTATGGTGCTCTATAGGTCTGGGACCGAACGTTGGGCTTTTTTTTTCTGTCGAAGCTGTAATTTACAGGCATTAGAAACGATTTTGTGTGGATTACATGATTTAATGTGATAGAACAATGATGATTTGTGTTTAATTGGCATTCTTCTTTTGAAGCCGCAAACACACATTTAAAACAGAGCTATTTTCTTTGTCTGATTCATGGGATCGTTTTTGGTTATTATTTTCTGATAATTTTTAATTTGCAAATATATAATGATGCTTGTTTGTTTCTATACCTTCTGGCGGTATTTTTGATTTTAACGATGGGTAAAATAACGCCATATACGTAGTACATTTATTTAACAAATTAAATTCATACATTTTATCTCTTTTTTTTCCCATTCCAGGTATGTCGATTGCACCTCACTCCTTAGCGATAAGTTAAAACCGTTCCCGGTAAGCCATTTCTAGTACCATATCATTATTGCGCATCCTGATGCCGCCGGAACCTCGCGACCGGAAGTGCAGCAAAAACCGGCCGAGGCGTAGAGTGGCGATAAAATTGTTCGATAATTGATGCGTGTTCGTACGCCTAACGACACGCGACTGATAACCGCGATGTCCGATGAAATGTCGCGACCTTGCACTGAAAAAGAAACCGGAAGTCGGTTAAGCGCAACCTCCCCAAGCACCACGCGCATATGCTCCTCCTTCTTCTCCCAAGGTCAGCCTCGTGCCTCGCGGAATCGTGCCCCATTTTATGCCCATGCGTTTGACGTGAGAGAGAAGAAAAAAAAACACACACACAGAAGGGAAATTCCACATCATCTTCCTTTTTCTCGCAATTTTTCCATCACCACGCCGAGTCGTGATAGAGGACGGCCCTCACTCGGTGACGTAAGGACGTGATTTGCAGCTGTTAAGAAGCCATGTGCCACGGCGTGTCGTCGTTTAATGGCATCAATACCGCGAGTGTGTGACACAATGATGCACTTTGGAAAGCCTGGGGTGTGGCGCCGTGAGCGAGGGCTTTGTACACGCATTTCCAGACAGCACCTCCCCCTCCTCCCCCCCTACCCCCCACCGTAGACAAGGCAGCCGCCGTCGTCGTGTGCTTGTGCACGATAACACGGAAGGCATTATCACGCCGACTGGCGGTGTTTCAGACTCGAGAGCAAGTCTTTCGCCCCTCCGGGCGCTTATCAGCTTATCGGCATCACATCACGTGTGTGTGTGTGTCGGTATTTTGCAGCCGGAACGAGGCAACGGTCTGGCGCGCAGCGATTAAATAGAGTTGTCAAGGTGAGACGGCGCGCGCGCGCGCGGTCGCACACACGCTTACGCTGGCGTTGTTTTCCCTGTTCCTCGAGCGCAATGCGGCGCCATGTTTGTCGTCCTGCTGGAAGGGGGAGGGTGGGTGTTTGGCCAGGGGAGCCAAGGGTCATTTGCTGGTGCATCTGGTGGAGGGTGGAACCGGTTGTGTTTGCCTCCACTGCAGACGGCGTCGGATAGCGACGGACAAATCATATGCCGCCAAGGGCAGGGCAAGAGGAGCTGCATGATAGCATGCTGGGAGGGTGGGTGGGTGGTGAGGGCTTTGGGAGGAGGTGTTCCGTGTCTGAATGAGATTATTTTAGCTTATTTGTCTGCTTCAACTACATCAAACGGAGCGAAATGCGCTGTAATTGATATTCGTGAGAGGCATTTTAGGGGGAAGTTTATTGTTGTTTTTTCCAAAAATTATCTCCAAAATGTGGCAAAAAATGTGTGTGTGTGTTTATAACGATCGATTGAATATTAGGTCTACAGGCATGTGAATTAGCTTCATTTTGCATTCTTGTTAATTTATTTTTGCATTTAAAATTAACAAAATTTTGCTACCTTTAGAAACCTCAATTGGAGCTATATTAACATCGTTCTTTCTGTATTAAACTAAGTTTATTTGTGACAAAAGAGAGCCAACCTTCCAGGGGCATTTGTTTTCACAACATTTTCAGCTCACTGTGCTGCAAATGCACGCCAGCAATCCAGACATGGCTTCTTCTTTAAGCAGACAATCAACCCCGTACGTGCACCATTTTAATCGGCACATTTTACGTTCGATGTAAACGTTTTTCCCTTGCTTTCTCGCTCGCTCACACGCTTCTTCGTACGGTTTAATGTTCTTGCCCCATTACACTTTGTCCCCTCTGGTGAGAGTAGTCCCTTTTGGAGCTGACGCGCGGTCACGAACGCATTTTTGATTCGCTCAATTTCTTCCACTTCGATGTTCTGTTCCGGTCCGGTGGCGTCGGAATGTGTTTCCTGCTGATGTTTTCATTCCCTTCTTTTCCCGCCACCCGCTTTCCACTCACATTCGTCACTCGTCTGGTTCGTCGTTTGTCTGGGGATGGTTCCTTGCATTTCCAAACCGCTTTTTTTTCCTTTTTTTCCTCCCCCTAAAGGGCTGCTTGAGAAATGAGTTTCTTTTGCTCGACGCGCACGTACGAACCTTGCGTTTGCGCATTGCACTTGCGAACACTTCGTCGACCTCTTTATCTCTTTCTCTCTCTCTCTCTCTCTCTCTTTAGCTACCTCATGCCTTCTCTTTCCGCCCTTTTTCCGTCTCGCCAACCGTAATTTTGTTCCCGTGCAGACACACGGCAGTTGCACCGGCCGGTTCTTGGCGTGGCCAACCCATCATCATCTCGTCCATCGTCTTGGCTCTCTTTCTATTGTTTTCTCTCTCTCTCTCCCGGATCGACCGATTGACCTTCACCGACCGCGTGGCGTGTGTGTGTGTGTGTGTGTGCTAGAGCGCCCCCTCGCGGTGGTTTCTCGTGGTTGTCTCTTGCGTTTGTCTTTTTGCGCGTACCAAATTGGCCATTTTGTCTGTACAAAACGAGACGACTCTCCCTTCGAGACGGTTTTTTCACGGTCACCCCACATCTTTCGTTTTCTCCTCCTTCTTCGGAGGCTTCCTTGTCTTCGCTGCCGAACACTTGCACATCTCCAAGATGGGACCGGTTTTGGGTTGGTTTGCGGTGGCTTCCCAGGTTTCCCGGACCCGGTTCCGGTTTCCGGGCAAGCTGCAACCGGCTGCTCGGGAACCACTGGATGGGAAGGAAGCGAAATCCTTATCAGATGCATCGCGTTTTTTCAAGGGCAAGAGCTACACCTTGCGTGTGCAACGACATTTGGCGCGGCAATATTCGGCTTCTTTTCGTCCATCGCACACGGCACGAGAGTAAATATTGTTTCGGTTTGTTCTTGTCCGAATTGCTCCGTGAGTTTACTCAATAAAATTACACGACACAAACAAAGTTCAATCCGATTGTTCATTGAGCTTTTCTTGCTTTTACAGCGTTGTTTTTGGAATGTAAACACTGCAGACTGATTAGTACGCAATTTGTTCCCCCTGCAGGGTTGCCTAACTTTTGCTGACAATTGCGGTGGAAGGTGGATTTTTTCACCCCTTTCGTGGTTTGTTTTCTCGACAGAAAGTCAATGAATTCGAAACACCTTGTACGAACGATGTGCCGCCTTGCTCGTGGCAAATGGTCTGCACCGGAAAGTAAAAGTGTGAACGTGGCAAAATCGCTGCCGAAGCTGTCTTGCATTTTTCCAGCAACCATGTGTCGCGGGGGTTTGCTTTTTGGGTGGCTTTAAACTCCTCGCTCGTCGAAATTGGACTCCTCTTCCGTCTTTTGCTGCAGCGCTGATTCGAGCGCTACACGTTCGATCACACGCGATGAATTAATAAAATCGATACATTAATGAAAAAACCGACTGAGAGATCGCCGCGGCGGTGGCGGTTTCGCAATCGTTTTCAAAATGTTTCTCAAGTGTGTGCAGTGTTTTGGTTTTTGCGAGTGACACAAAATCGTCAGCAACACTCTGGCGCTTCGTTTTCGGTCGCTTTTTTTTTGGGGGAGGAAATCAAGGGTTTTTTTCTTGGCTCCATGAAGGTTGAGCCGGTGCTATATTGTATACATTATTTTTATCAACAAACAAATTTGTTGGGATGGGCGAAACTGTGGCACAGCGTTCGCTGCCCTTTTGCTTGGCGGTGATGACTTTTAATTGTGTGGAACGTTGATTTTTATGAATGGGTGCGAATGTTTAGGGCTTCATTCAAGGAAATCAAGTATTAAGTACAAATGGTGTTAAGAACTGGCAAAATTGTATGATAACATTTTTTTGAGGGTTTGGTGAGGTCTAGTCGCTATGTTTAGGCTAATATTGTAACTATCGCTAAATGTGTACCTATTTATTTTGCCTTTTTGTGCTGGCCCAAATATTAACGATGAAAGTAGCTTAAAGGCAACTCAGAAAAAAATATCTTTAAGTGATTGTGTTTGATTGTAGAGTGAAATCGTAAAACAATGGTAACTTGAAAATGTTTGTTATTTTCGATGTTTCTTTGATTACATTGTAGAAGAGTTCTGAGAATTCGATAAATGCTACATCGTCCCCTTTAGGCCAGTTTCATTTCATTCATTTTTACTCGGTAATGGAGGTTTTATTTTTTATTTTCGTTTTATCCGAAACATACTTCAGTTCGGAGAACATTCGCTAGTGTCTCATTTTCTAACTATTAAACTCTATAGCTACTTCAATTCAATACTTTTCCAGCAGTAATGGCGTTCTTTGGCATTTTTGCACGTCATTTGTTTAGATGGCTTTGTCTTTCTAACAGCCAAGAACGGAAATTTGAATGATAACAGCTCTATTCGCAAGCTGATTGCGAGTGGAATTTTCTCACTTTGAAGTTCAAAGATAGCCAACACTAGTGTGGTATAGTATAGATCGAACATTTATTGTTTGCACTAGATAGTGTATTGTATTGTGTCAGATTATTGTTGATTTATTCCATTTTATATGTACGCGCTAGTCTTTGTTTGTTTTACTTTGACAATAAGTCTATCCCTCGTCATTCAACAACACAATACACACTCTTTAAAAAACGTTCGGTAAAGCGCTGATAGTTTTTTTTCATGTTATTTCATGTCTACCATATCGGTTGACAAATATTTATTCTCAGAATATTTGTCTCGATAACCAGTCGAATGGCACTGAATTGCCGGTTCTTCTGCCGATAGCGTGTGCAAACTGTTTACCTTCTGACGGCGACGCAGCAGCGACGGTAAACAGATTTATCATATTTCGAGACGTGAACAAAGTGAGCAGCAGCAGTTGAGGTCCTTCTTTCATGGACGAACTGTCCCTTCCATACAATGTATCGTACCACGAACTGAGCTTGATTCCTCCCACAGCTGCCTGCACGAATTCGTTTTATGTAGGCGCTGAACGAACCGAAAAAAAAGGAAAACCAGCGAGCAGATCTTAATTTGTCTCCCATCTTGCCCAGCGGTATTATTCCTGCTGACTTCGATTACATTGTTACGCTTACCTTCAGCAATTCTTCCCGTTGACAGTTTGACGTTCGTTCGATCGCGCGAACGCGGCTAATTTTCCCACCCAGCCACATTTCCCAGCAGTCCCTCGCCGGAGGTGCCGTTTCGGAGCTCCATTTGTGATTGACTGGCCTGGTGTTGGCGCACATTGGCCTTGTTATTTTTTGTTGCTGTTCCTCCAGCTCGCCTTGTCACGGGGTGGAATGGCATCAACACGCGGTTTGCGCTGATATGGCTGATAGAGCACCGAAGCGAGCTGCACGATAAAAAGTAGCAAAATGCCGCGAACGGATAATTGCAATGCCATCGGCAAAACGCCAGATGAACGGCGGTGGAGTTGCGAATACAAAAAAAAAACTAAACAAAGCTTAAGAGGACACGACGGTGTGTGTGTGTGCGGTTCGAGATTAGCTTCAGCTTGACAGGTGAAGTGAAGTGACAACACGAGAGCGAAACGTTGCAAAAAGTCCTTCCATTGGTGGAGATTAGTTTGTTGCAAGTTGAATCGAAGGAAAGAGGAGGCCAATTGCAATGTAAGCATTATTTATCTGTGGTTATTTTTTTTTCTTGTTTAAACGACAACGCGCACGAAGGAAGTGAATGAAGTCATTCATTGGTGCTGGCTTGTAACAGTAACAGCTCGTGCAATGACGCCGTTACGATCGATCAGAAGTCATGTTACGGGCAGCAATAAATGTGAGGTTATTTATGCTCCACGATAAATGCATATGATGCCTTTCGCTGGGTTCTGCACACCCTGTTTTTCAAGGGCTTCCCCACACCTGCAGTCGGTGCTGATAGTAAAGCATTTTGTGGGCGTAATAGCTCGAGAGTGAGAGAGAAAAAAAATCGCATTACCACCTCTAGCGAATCTAGGGCGTTCAAGGCGACAATCCTCCTAACTGTCGCAAGCCCTACTTCGACGTGGTGGTCCCTTCAAAGACGTTTTCTCACCCCCAATCAGCCAGTTCTAGTGCTTGCTGGCGGCACAGGAACGAATCGCGCGATCAGAACTTAATGTGGCAATGAATAATGTGTCGTCGCCGGGACCGGATGGAAAAAGGGACACACCACACCTCCGCCGGTATCGTGACGTGGGATCTTTACTTTTGAGCGCACATGAACTGGCGCAAAAATGCCGCCACTGAGTAAACTACCCTTCCGCCGAGGGACCGACCGACGAGGACGAGATTGATAATGATCGATATGCATCTGTAATGTGCATGTGGAGCTGCGGGAAGCGAGGCAGTGCGGTTGGTCGCATTTACATATCAAAGCGAATGTGAAGTGTGATTTTTCGCTGTCAAGGCTACCTTCCTGGCTGACCTAATAGTGCTTTGCTATTTTTATTTGCCTGCAGCCGAGGGAGTTATAGAACTTTCCATGTTAAAGTTAGTTTCGTTTTGAGTGGTCTTATTTCCGATTTAAAACCCTATTAAATTGAAATCATGTAACATTAATTTGGGAAATGTAATGAAAGGTTTTTTTTTAAAGCGATATGAATTGCCTTAAGCCTTAACATTTTTCAACATTAGTTTCATATGTTCATACTATTTACATCGGAATGCTCATACTGTGTTCTTTAGAATGCTAATCGTATATTATTGCCCCCAAAAAGGCCTCAATTGCCCTAATAAACCCTCGATGGTCAAACACGCATGGCACATAAAGCGCTTTTCCGTGCGTTTTCCATAACGCACGCACCTAGCGCCTATTTTCGCACACACCACGCGTACGACAAACACCCGAGTGAGCTTTACACGGATGGCCTTTTTCTCCACCCCCTGTTGTTCTTTGTCATCGCATCGCACCGATGATGCACCGTCGTTTGGCGTGGCTTTCCATTGCAATTGCGCGAAAACCGCAGCACCCTCGGAGCGGTGTATCGAGCGCTAAAAACCCGTCTAACTAATGCGCAAATATTCAAATTAGCGGCATATGAGTCGAGAACCCACCGACGTTCGTCAAAAAATGGCCCATTGTTCGGCCAGGGCTTTCGGCGTCGTTGGTGGGAAAAATTGACCGTGTGCATGCACACCTCACCCGAGCTCGGGCGCGCTTTGATCTGCCGCCTTACGCGAGAACAGAAGCGACGGAAATGGGCACCATCGTAACCGCAACTTGCAGCCTGCATGTAGTTGCATTGCAAGGGTAGGGCTTTTGCACCAACGGCACGTCTGTCGTCTGCTTCCACCTCATCCCGTACCGTGCCACGTGACCTACGCCACCTCCCCACACATCGTGAGGCGTATCGAACGAATCGAACCGATGCGCGACCGTTGATGGACCGTTTCTCCGCACCACCACCGTGATGGTGTACTACTGGAACTAAAAAGGGTTGTTGCGCTGTGTGAGAGGGCCCAATGTGACGCGTGCGAGCGAAGGAGTGGTACTTCAAGATCACCCACGATCACCAGCTTCGCGTCCTATGATGAATGCGGCGTGATGCGAGCGTGCATCGATTGCGTAATGCGGTCTCTGGGTGGGGTGGGACACACTCGAGTCACGTGTGTGTGTGTGTGCGTGTGTTTGTGCACGAGGATGGTTGCCGTGTTCCGGACGTGATCCGCTTTCTGCAATGAATCATTGCATCGAAGCCTCGAAACGACGGGGATGGGGCACTGTTTTGTGGGTCTGTCCGTTGCGAGGTTTTGGGTAGTTAATCATAATGGGTTGTTGCCATAAATTGGGCTTCGATGCATTGAATGCAAATGTGGGCGGTGTTTGTAGTGTTTGGGGTTGACATTTGCGCGGACATTTGCTATTATGCTGGGTCGCGATGGACCTTTGTTGTTAAACGCATGACACGTCGAGGGAGAGATTTTGTTTCGTAATTTGCAAATACGATTTGGCAAATGCATTTGATTTGTCGTTTGTTTTGCGTTGTCTCTTCGTTTCCACTTAGCAAAATGAGGATTATAAAAATAAATGTATAAAAAATTGTATTAAAATGTTTACATATTCTGTATGCTATGTTTTGTAGCTTAACGTTCACATTTAATCAGCCTTTATAAAATTGATTGAATAATAGATTAGCTTGTTTTTTTTAAATTAAGATCTACTTCTAAATTATTCTGTTGTCTGTTTAAAATTCAACCTCCGTGTGCCCTACGTGTTTTAACAACACCAAACGGTTTCTGATAGGCTCCCGAAAACGCGCTCGTGGCTCGAAAATGATATAATATTCATGAAAATTGATCGCCCACATATAAAAACGTTCCGTACCTGTGCCTGTTGCCGGCGTGGCTCTCGCTCATCGCAGTATGTTTTCCATAATGGCTCTCCCAACCGTCGCTCAGGCCGCTAATATCTCATAACCGCGCGAGGTATTATTTATGCGAACATTGACATTATTTCGACCGTTTTCGAACCACCATCGCAACAGGGCACAACATTGTTTGGCCATCCTTCTTGCCGAACCGTTTTTAGCTACTTTCCCGTCTAAAACCACCATCGTCTCCTCGCCGAGCAGCCACCTTCGGTACAAGTCCTTCACATTGTTGGCTGTCGCTGCAGGGCGCGCTGCTCGTAATTTATGTTATTGACATCTAGTTCAATTGCCACCTCGTCTCGAGGACCAGCAGCGTGCGCTGCTCGATCGATGAAGACGTCGTGTGTCCCCTTCTGTCTGGTGCCGGTGCTACCCGAGGGCGAGGGCTTCATCACTTTTCAAGGGAAAGTGAGTGCGCTTCTCCCACGATGGGGTGGTTGGAGGAGGAGGAGAAGGTGGTAGGTTGACGGGGAACAACCGATATCACGTCCGACGAAACCATCTCGCCGACCGACGGACCAACCGCGGAGCAATTAACATTCCGATCGTTTTATTTGATTAGAGCACGCGTGTGCACCGCCACGAGTCATTTTTGTGTGTTCTGGGGTTCTGGGGGGGGTGCTTAGGAAGGTGGAAGAAGGTGGCAAATCGTCTGGCGTGCGAGAGTGTGTTGGTGTGGTGCATCCAAAAATATGCAACCCGCAAATACACACGCGATGCACCGGGTTACGGTTGAGCCCCATGCTTGAGCGAAATCAAATACCAAGCACTTAATTGTCCTGTTTGTGTATGTGTGTGTGTGTGTTTGTGTGATTTTCTTCGACCCCACTCTCGGCACCACAAATCCTCCCCCCCACCCCCCTCCTCCCTTAACCCGTCTGCAATTCAGGCCGGTTGGATGCACTTCTCACCGCGCGTCGGCTTGGGAGGGTTTTAGATTGTAAATGGTTTCATCCCGCGCCTGTGCGATGGTGTGCGTTTTCCTCTTCCTTAACGTGGGCTCCTCGCGGACTCGTCGCTCTGCTTAATTCGAAGGCTTACGGGCGTCTCGGGAAGGCGGGGGTCGCTTATTTTCGGCTAGCGCGTCGCGGTGCAATTAATTATTATTGACAAGGAACATTTCGCTGAGATGCCTCTTGCTAAGGATCTCGTTCGGTGACCGAGCGCCATAAATCTTGGGCTGTGGGACACGTCGGAAGGCTTCTTCTCCTCACGCGGTCGTTTGTTTGATGGCACTGGTTAAGGAATCTGATCGATTGGGTAATCCGTGAGGCAAACGGTGGGGTCGTCTTACAATGTTGAAAGCTCGTCTAGGGCTGGTACTTTTTAAGGAGCTATTTTATACTTTGGACTAAGGAATGATTACATTCTAGTGATATGAGATATTATGCTTCAGGAAGCCTCTAAATGCAGTTCAAAATTAATTAAATTTTAAGCAAAGTTATAATACGTTTTACAGTATTTTATACGCAATCTCATAAGCGTTAATGTGTTCCATTTTAGAACATTTGCTCTTTTATTTTCATCCAAACACACATAATCTGACCGCGCTCAATGAATGCATTAAATATTCCATTTAACACTTCTCCACGTGTATGAGCATGTCAGTGGAAAATCGATGGCCACATTGCATAAAGCGCGCCTGTGCCCCCAGTCGCAGAAGGGCTGTAGTGTCCGAGACATTCTGCCGCAAGAAAGGATCCAAAAACCGGGCACCACAAGAAGGAAGCCCTTCACGCTCGTCCCCGGCGGCATGTGTAATGCATTTTCCCTGCTCAGCTGTGCATGTGTGTGCGCTCGCGCGCGCTATTTCCGTTCCGTTCATACAAAAAAAAAACGTTACACATGACGCACACACACACCCCAGACGATGGTGCAAGCTCTCCAAGGAAGGCTGCTGCCATGTGCTCCCTTTTGCGAAACGGCTGGCCTGCGTCCGTGTGTGCATAATCTTTGTTCGCGTTTCGGTTTGCGCTTGGGGGGGCATTTTTTTTTATCATTTATCCTGCCAAAGCACGCTGCCAGTGGGTTGTGGGATATCAAGGTGCGGTAAAGCGGTAGCTGCCCGTTATGTTAATCGCAACATCGCCGCATCGCGTTCGCGATCTTGCGAAACAATGCAAACCTCGGCGGACACCTGGGTTGGATGGGTGAGAGGGAAACCGTGAAAATGCACCCCGTTGCAGCCTGCAATCAGGAAAACCCATCGGATTCCGGACGGTGATTTTCTCGCCGCGGCGTCCTTTCGGAAGCCATGTGCCGTGCGCGGTGTCGTGATTTTAGCGGCAGCTGCGAATGTTTTTAAAATTCTAAACGCTCGCCTGCCGGCTGAAACTGGGCACTGGAAAAAGGGCTGCGGAGTTGCATAAGCAAATAACACGCATCGTGGCGGGCATTTCAATGGCGGTTCGGTTTCGTTGGGCTCGGAATGGCCGCCAAGCTTTCCAGCTGGCTAGCCATATCCTGGGCCGGGACCACGAGGTAATATTGCCGTGGCCTGCGTCGAGAGAGAACACCATCGATACACAAAGGGTTCCAAAGTATCGGACGCCCTTTTCGAGCTTTTACCGAGTGGGAGTTGGGTTGTGCGGACGCCCATGGTTACTTTGGTGAAATTCAATTAGCCGATCCCAGCTGGTGGTGGAAGCTGCTGGTGATAAAAGGCCCTACGAGCTCTGAGTACTTCTTGCACACTGCCCGGTTCGAAAGCAAGTTTAATCTTCGGTGCTTTGTTAGCTGCGGTGTCGCGTTTGGGCTTTCCGCTGGTCGAGCAAACAATCTCGCCTCGCCCGATCGGACGCCCTTGACCCTTTCATAATCTGATCGCTCGCCAGCTGCAGATTTAGATGCAGTTTGCGTCCATGGTGCTGGGGCTGAGCTAATTTATGCGTTGCGAGGCAGCAGTTATGCGCGTAATGAACTTGAATGTTTTCTAATGGGATGCATCGGTGGACAGTGTTGAGAAATGTTTATGAGTGGTAGGAACAATTTACGACAAACCTGGGTGAGTTGCTGTATTCTTGGATTGGATGGAACATTGGATTTTATGATTGAAATAAGTACCAGGTAGTATTGAACTGTATTTGTCCCGATAAGGGCAACAAACATATCTTATTTTTTCTCGTGAATAATATTATTTTTTTTTGTGGTTTTTTTTATCAACTGTACGAAGGTTCAAAATAATGATTAGATAAGTTGCACAACAATCTCAAGTATCGTACAATGTAGTTGTAACAAAAATCGAACAAACATCAGGAACGATAACACCCAACTCTGGCCACAAACGCGCCCTGCATCCCGAACTGAGCAAATTATCAACGGCGATGAAACGGTGTTTGGTCGTGCAAGTACTATTTCGTTACTCAATTGCGAAGACTGCGAGTTTTATATTACAAATAGCACAAAGATCTTGACTCATCGCAGACATACAGTCGTTAGCAGCCCTACACCCGACAATCCACACGACACTGGCAGAAGCGCAAGCGAGAGAATTACAGAGCACTTCTGTGTTGCAAATAAGCTCGCCCCGGCGGCTTTACATCGCTCCGGATCATGACCAAACGACACGGACCAGACCCCCGGTACGCTGTCAAAACGATCCGCCAACATGTTGCCAACATGACGGCGTGTTCTTGGCGGCACCGAACGTGGCAATTTATCCCTCTCTATCTCTCTCTTTCTCTCCATTGCCCATATCGTCCCGCTTGTGCGTGCGCGCGGTACACTTGGTGGAGAAGATGAGCTGACATCAAATAAATTTAACGTTTATCTCGACAAGTGTGCCTCTGCTTGTTGGGGGATGGAAGCTGTGTGGGGGACAGGTGGTGGAGCCACCACCCTTTGTCAACTCCCCCAAGGAGGGACGGATGTGATGCACATGCGCACTCGCGGGACACTTATCTTGGCCGCGGGATCTCTTCACGATCGCGCTCGATCGTTTGGGTCAAATCCACACAACCATCCTTGCCCGTTGTGACTCCAGGAGGGAAGGTGGACGAGAGGATCACACTGGTGAGGGGGTGGCATTTTGAAAAGTGTCGAGTACGGTCTCCATCGTCCGTGGAAGCCGTTGTCGTGTCGACTTGCTTTCTTCATTGGCCCAAGATCCTAAGCCGTGCGCGATCCAGCGCAATCTGGACGGTACCGTAAGGTTTTGGGTTGGCCTAGGTTATATATTACGATGGTAGCGTGTCCTAGCTCGTGCGACAATCGACAATGTGTGTGCGGGTTCTACCTCGGGAGAGGTGTGTTCGGTGTTGAACATCATGCGTTTGGTTCCGCGCGCGCGATGGAACTATTTTAATTGTGGCTTTTTATGCAGCCAATGCTATTTTCGGTTGCTGCGACGGGTTGTCGGTAACATAATTCTCGGCTCCCCAAGAAGCTGGAAGTGCAGGAAAAGAAGAGATTTTGCGCTCGTAGTTCACATATGGGAGACATTTGGAATGCCGTGAGTCTGGCGTGTTTAGAATAAGTCTGAAACGAGCCGCTGAGAGAGCGGTCGTGTCTGTCCGGAATTAGAATTTCTTGTCACTTTGTAACCAGAATGTGATCTAAGCTTTAGAGCTGCCAGCCATAGATTTGAATTATTTTGTGCTAATCTACGGCTAGCTTGGCGTGATTTTAGACCTTAATTTCAACTGGACCATTGCCGAGTTGTGATCAATTTAAAGATTCAATTCGCATCATGACAGTGTCTCCTGCGAGGCACAAAAAGGGCCACCCGTAGAGGTCCGTATCCCATGTCGATAATTAGTCAGGAAGCATGTTTTCCCATACTCAGCGTTATGTGCTCTCGTGACCTCCCGTTTTCATTAGGGTCCGTGGCGCAGGTTCATGTTTCAATGGGTGCCGCAAATAGCGTGAAACAGAATTCCCCAGCATGTTGGGTGTCGTGCCTCTCCACTGCCATCGATGCATATCCGCGTCGGCAGCGGAACATGTGGCCAAACGCACGGAGGAACTCGCGGATAAAAACATATATTTATTTAACCGTCCGCAGAGGTCCAGAGGTCTGTTGTGTGCAGAAATAGTCATGGTTTTTTGTTCCGTAGCCTCCGTGCCAGCCGAAGCGAGCAAATCTCCCATCCCCAATGAGGGACTCCTCGGTTGAAGACGTCCCGTCCCATAGCGTTATTATATTCGTGATTAGTTGCAATTATAATAATTATTGTGTGTTGGTGGCGAACCGCGTCTCGTCGGAGCGCGCACACACTTGGCGGTGTTTGTTTGCTAGCCGGCGAATAAGTTGGGACCCTCTGGTAAGTTCTAGACCCTCGTGCCGTGATGTCGGCGTTGACTGAAATTAAGCCCTTATCGACGGACAACTCCACCCGTTCAGGCTTGGTCAGAGTGATAGAGAGAGCAACGTACTCGAGTAGTGATGACCAGGAACGACCGAGGGTTAGGAAGTGAGATGTAGTTACACGGGACAGCGCTCTAGAGAGTGTGATACAGGAGGGCCCTTGAATAACTACCACCAGACTGTTAGAGCGAGGGATTGGACCGTAAATTGCGTGACGTCCACGATACACAGATATTATGCGTGGAAATCGTGCTTGAATAGGATGACGGACGTCGTGCCAATTTCGAGCAGTAGTTAGTGACCAAATGTGCAGTAGAGTAATATTATACTGCCTTGAAGTCCGTCCTATCATTACCAATCGTCTCCGTGCCAGTCGACCTTGTTTTAGATCTTCTTAAAGCCCTTAACGTAGACAGCTTCGATGTTGAATTTCGCTTCCTAATAACGGTGTGTACATAAACTGCCACCTGCGTTACCTCGCAGTTTCCCCAAAGACACCCACCAGAATTAACGTCCACAGGCTCTCGCATTGCTACCCATCCATTGTGGACGTGTTGTGTTGCTGATACTGCTGCTGTTGCTGCTGCTTGAATTATTACAGCACAAACCAAGCCGTGTGTATAGCAGCTGGCCGTGTTTTGTGTGTGGCACTAGGGTTTTGCGCTAGATCTCGGGACTTGTGTCCAATGGACAACGATTCCGAGCAGCAGCGCGCCTATCATTTGATTGGATTCTGGGAATCAGTTGGTTTCCGCTATGTGGCCGGTGCTATGCGAGAACACCGAGCGTCTGTGTGTGTGTGTGTGTCCTTTTGCCTCCTTCAGCCTCATTTCCTAGTTGTGCTGCTGCACCTGCGCGCATTCTCGTGAAACCCACCCCCTTTCGGTCCTTAGGGGTTGGAAGTTGACCACGGTTGTGCAGATTTGTAACGTCATCTCCCGCCTGCATATATGGTACCTCCCGGTTCTCTGGTTTGTCGCATCGGGTTGCGATAGTATCTTCCGTTCTCAGCACTTTAAACATTTATGCTGCGCTACTTGCCGGGTGTGTGCTTACTTTGGGTGAGGTCCACGGGTGGGCGTTGAGGGTGGCGCAGAATGACCCAGTTCTAGGAAAATATCCATCCCTGGGTCCCCTCTTTTCCAGCCACCGTAATCTTAATTGTGTGCGATGACCAGCCGCGTCGGGGCTGCTCGTTTGCTTGTGGGGAGTGCTTGTTCCAAGCCGTGGTGTTAAACTTTAATATGCTCCTAGCGCCCCTGCCAACCAGCTGAGCTCGGTTCCTAATGAGAGAACGTGGACCTGAAGTGCTTCGTTACCGTTTGCCCCACGCGCGTTCAGAGGCTCTGGCTCCCAGCAGAGGGTGTTGTTAGGGCAGCGGGTGTTCTAGGTATATCATTTACAAAAGTGCGCTCTCATCGTTATCGTACTCGCTTTGGTGTTGTTGTTGTCATTTGCGTTCGCGAACATTTTCTTTGTCTGGTTCCAATTCCAGCGTCACCCCACGCGTACATAATAGATCTGCTTTGAAGCTTTAACTGACGCAATAATAATAACTGACGTATGTTTGTTTTATTTTGCTTTTTTTCCCCTTCTCTTGTAGGTAAGGTATACCCGAAAGGCTCGTCTAGCTGTAATGTATTAGCGACAACAACTGGTCGACGACGGCGTGAAGGGTTTGTTCTGAATTGGAAATTTGAAGTCGCAACAACACTTCCAAATCGTATTTGTTCATTTGGTCCTGACAGTTGGCATTTGTTGACATAAACAAGCGTCTTACTTTAATGCCTAAAAAAGGTTTGTGTTGGAACTAATATGCCTATCTTATTAGGAATCGAACCAAGCATTTACATAGCTGTGAGTATGGTGCCTGCCTGCTAAAGGTTCAGAATAGAATTAATTTACGTTTCGCAACATTTCCCTGATCGTCAGCATAATATCTTCTAAATCGCCCATCCGTTCGAGCATCAGCCGAGAGATTGCAATGTCTGCATGAATGTCTGCTTCCGTTTCCTGCACGGCTGGCGTGACTTACCCGACAGGAAGCACCGGAAAACTCGCGCCCGTGTGTTCGTGCGTGTGTTTAATCGTTGGGAAAATTGAGAATTGAATTAAATTTGAGCCGCTTCAGGCGGCGGATGGAGAAGCAAACGCGCCCGGTCATGATAAGGTGTTTGCTGTGCTCCGTTACCGCTTCTCGAGAAGCGCGTGGAACACGGTGAGAGCCTCGCTGCCGGGATTTCACATTATTCCCGGACGGGCGACAACCACAAAGCGTTGACTTGCCATCCTCACGATAGCTCGCTTCCTCGACGGCTGGCCAGTGCATGCATGATATTATGTAAATGTGACTCTCAAACCAGCGAAGGCTGTGTTTGTGCACATGTGTATGGGAACGAGCCCGGAAAGGATTACCATTTCCGACTGCGAGAGAAGCCAGGTTCGCTGCATTCGCCACACCACAACCCATGAGGCCTGAAGTGTGATGCAAGGAAAAACAATGCACCAAGCTGCGAATTGCACAAAACGCATTCCTAGCCACAGCCAGTAAGCCAGTAAGCTATGCGCGCCATTGTTCGTCCTGTGAAACGGTCTCCATCGAGTTGTCACTTCTTGCGACGGCTGGGGCACAGAATAGGGGTTTGTCGTTGGTGCAAATAGGGAAGGGAGCTACGAGCTAACAGAGAATAGAGTTTCACGCGCCCAACTGGGACACATTGCTTGATCATGAGGAGGTAGATCTGTGGCTAGACCACGGCAGGACCAAAAATGCATGCAAACCAGCGTTCTCTCGCGTACGTCACTGCTACCGGGCTTCAAAGCGAGAGGAAATAACTCGAATTTAATGTACGGAATCCATTTTGATTGAGCGTACCGTGACCACCCGCTGGCGTCGGTCTCCATGGTCAAGCCGGTAGAATGATTTATGTTTCACGGGCGCACCGAACAACAGGAAACTCGTGCTCTGCCATGCTCTCCGTCGATGCCGTGTGCAGCGTAGAAGGGCATTTTTTTTATGTGTGTTTAATGTAATGCACCAGGGGAACGATTCCCCGTACCGGGAGTTGCTGGGAAAACATGTTGTGATGCGTGAAGGAATCGCGAAAGAACGACAGCACCTTTGTCCAGGCGGTTGGTTTTGCTATTATGACTGAAGATTGGTGCGCGAACGTTTGCATGCTCGTTATCGTTCTTTTTGTATCTTGATGCTAATCTTATCTGAGCCTGTTTTGTGAGTGAAAGTGTGGCGGAATCTTTGCCGGGTGTTAAAAATTGCAACTAGAAAATATGACACACATGGGGCGAGCAGTCACGCGATCACAACGTAACGTTCAAAATTATTATGTTTCTTTTCTGCGCATCGTTTGCGTCGACGATTATTGCGTCTCTGCTTCATGCACCTTTACGGATATTTTACGTCATTTGTAAACATGAGATGAGATGCGTCTTTAGATATTTATTCGCATAATTTTAGTACTTTTAGAAGAACGTCTGTAAAGCAACGTTATTTAACAGACGATTGATATTATATTCACGTGCTTCTTGCAACCAACTGCTCAGGTTAATATGACAGCAAATGCAATGTAATAATGTTGCTTCACGTCAATTTGTCATACCCGCGGTGCTGTTTCCTGATCCGCTCCATACGCCGATGTGATCGAAAAACATACAAAACCATCGCGCCCACGTGCACCGACCATGGACAGATTTGTAAAAACACGTGTTTCGCTCGCCGAATGCAAGATACGCTATCGTGAAGCAATTAGCCCCTACATCGGTTCAAAACCTCTCGTCCGCACCGCTCCATGCGCTTGTAGAAACTCCAAACTCTCGCCGTATGTCGCCATCGACCCACATCCCACCGTCATGTGGGATGGAACACTGGAACTAGGGGTATGAGGGTGCCCATGTTTCCCTGCAACCCTAAGTGAGGGTGAGTTTCTGCAGCAGGAGGAGCTCGTATGCTGACGGAAGATCCAACCTTCGCCTTCCTGAAGGTGTAGGTAGACTGCACCCGCGGACGGTGTAGGTGTAAATTAATTTGAATGTTAATCATTTTCGTCAAAACTTCATTAAAACCTCGCCTGCTTTCGATTCGGGCGGCACGTGAGTGTGAGTTTCCTGTGAGACTGCTACCGCTTTTGCACCAACGTGCTGAGGCTTTCTGTTAAGCAGGTTTGCGAAATAGTTCGTTTAGCTTAAAGCAAGTGCTGCAGCTTCATGCGAGGTACAAGTTTTGACGTTTCATTGCCGCTCGGTGAGGAACACCGGCACATTCGAGCTCTCGCTGTTGGATGCAGAAGAGGTGATATGTTGCTCTCGTGGGTATTCGCTGCTCGAGTTACACTTCTGCATGATTTATGCCTCTCTATAGACCGCAACCCAAACCATGTACCGTCTGTCCATTACTTATGCATTAGTGCTCCAAACCGGCGCGTCTTGTGATGGGTCTTGCGTCTTGCAAAAAGAAAAAATAAATGCTGCTTCCTTTCTCCATATCGGCAATCTGTGTCGCTGTATCGCACACAGAAGAGGAGCTAATTTCCAACGGTGCAATCTCTCTGTTGAGAAGGTGACGAGGTTGTACGATGAATTGAAAGTTTAATTAGGTACGCGACGTTTCGTTCCCGCCGCTCTAGCCACGTGCACCGGCTGCAAAGTTCTATTCTAGACGCACTGCACAGGGCCTTGGTTTATCTTTAGCATGCCCGCTGATTAGCATCTTGGGTCCGACGTAGAACGACGCCAGGGCATCTCGTCGCTTCCCTGCGATGTCTAATGGTATAATCTATGTTTGTCCCTCAAACCGACGCCGATGAAACGTGCGTTGATGCGCTTCCAGTGGGCGTACGGAGAGCACAAGAGTGCAAGAGTGACGAAGTTTCTAGAGCACGCATAATGCCGGCTTGCCAACTTCCGGACAGCTCAGGTTCTCGCGGCTCCAGGGTAGCAAGTTGTCGCGGCGAGAAGAATCTCCACCCCAGCGCCGGTCGCATGTCACGCCATCATCAGCCTCATTAATGTGATCATCTCGTGCACTTGTCGTGCCTGCTTCGAGGAACTTGGGGGTGATTCGATGAACGAGACAAGCACGAGACGCCACAAGGAGCTCGATGGAGGCGCATCCAACAACGCGAAGGGCTAAGATACACCGCCGGAGATTGGAAGACCGTGTGTAGCGTTAAGTTTTTCTTGGATCTTGAATCCACCCCACGCTCCGGTGAAGGGAAATCCACTCCGAGCGAGAAGTTTGCATTCTGACGCGGGCAGAATTTGTCCGATCATCCGATAGGGGGCAGTAGGCAGACTGCGTTCATCTGCGTCGGCAGTTTGAAGTCTTTGGCGCGTTAATGGAAAGCGTTTTTTCCTCCCCAACCCAACATCGGACCCTAGAGGGTAGCTTCCTTGAGCAGGAAGGGCGAGCAAAACGCTCCTAGTGCGGTGTTGTGATACCATCGCAACCTGAAGCGAGCGTACGCATAGAGCCGCCGACCCGATGAGTGATTGCAATTAACTCCCCGGTCGCGTCTTGTCGGCATTTTCTATGCATGGATACGTCCTCCCCCCGAGAGGGTTGGGCTTGCCCTGGGGGGGTAAAAAGGGCCACCGACCAGGGCAGTATTCTAGGCCGACGACAGGGAAGTCCACCTCTTTCTACTTCAATTAAAATTAAGCGTTTTGCTCTCGATTGCACTGGCGGCTGCTCACGGGAGCTGGATCTTTTTTGTTCTTTTATATGAGCCGCGTTTGTCGGTTCCTGCGTGATCCTGGCGTCGTTTGTGATAGTGTAATTGAATCTTGCGTTAGAAGATAAGACGCAGCCCCTTATCTCGCTCGATCGGAGGGTTTCGCTGCTATTAGTGCGTTTATTTTGCGTTTAAGATAATGAATCTGGCGGAGATCGTGCGGCCAAGTATTCCACCTATGGCGAGTTGTATATTTGAACTGAAGTTTAAACCGTATGAACCACCGACTGTAAAAAGGTTCAACGACCTCGTTTGAATGTGATTTGCGTCTCGAGTAAACCAGAAGGGGAATAACACAAAGATTTGTCCCCCTAGATATCCCCCGGATGTTGGATTTTGAAGGGTTTTTTCGCTCATCCGGCCGTGTTCTATTGCATCGAAAAAGGGGATCCTTTCTTTTTTCAGTCCTTTTATCTTCCGTCTTACGGGGGCAAGATTTGCATCCAGCAAATGCGCTTTCCCGAGTGGCAGTAGAAGGGGGCGAAAAATGGTTCCCAAGCGCTCCCTTTTTTCCTGCTCCATGCCATTAAGAAGCCCGGTTTCGTGCGCGGAACACAATTGCGCGCCTCGCGTTTGATGCGTCCCGAAAGTGCAACGAACTCTGAGGTGAGGTGAGGACTAGAAACAGAATAAAAAGAGGATGCTTTAAAAGGGTTTTGATGCGATAAGCCGTAAGACGGGGGCACAAACGGCGCGCACTTGCAAGGAAGCAGATTTGATGCAACTGCAGCGCAATTGCGTTTTTTTCCCCTTTTTCAATCTTGCGCTATGCTGCCTTTTTACATATTTACCCGAATTATCCTTCCATTTAAATTATCCGATCCAGATAAGGGAGCGAGCATAGCATGAGTGTGTGTTCCCATTCACCCCGGGGGAGATTATTTATGCTCCGTGAAACGTGTGTGTGTGTGTGTGAAAGTAAGCGCTTCGAAATTGATGGCGGGAACTATTTTCGCACATTGCGTCGGTGCACACTCAATGGCCGGATCAAATGATTAAGCAAACATGATTCTGCGGATAAGCATTTTTTTTTCTCTCCCTCGTCTTCATATTCGATCGGCTGCTGCGGCTGGAGTGTGTGTGTGTGTGTGTGAGTGGTTGGTTTATCGGAAGAAATTTATGGCGCAGAAACGCACAACCCATGTAGCCGGCACCGCTTACGGGCTTTTCCACGCTTGAGCACCCACGGACACACTTTCTGACGGACCAGCGGCGGTGTTGTTGCATTAAAGGGTAGTGAGTCTTTTTGGAGATGGAAGCCGCCTCTCACGTGGGGTTAGAGACTTTATTAGGTGCGCTGCCGAGCCACTGTTTGATGATGCATCATCTCGTTCGCCTCGCGGGTGCATGTGCATAATTTCCGTTGCCGATTCAGGCCCTGGGGCGTTCTGTCCCTCGCTGGTGGTGTTCGCTTTTGTGTTGTTGCTCTCTCTCTCCCCACGTTGATGAGGATTTTCATCCGTGAAAAGAACGCATGTTGGGGAGGTTGTTTTCTTGCTGCATCAGCTAGTTCTTGTGCTTCAGGAAGGATGAAAAAGAGCCTTTTTCTCTAGTGCTTTGTTTCACCGTGGGTTCTTAGCCCCATAAAAGGGGGTGCTTTTTTACGTTTTTATATAGCTTCCGAAGGAAAAAAAAAGTTTTTTTTGCTGTTATAAGCAAACGTAGCGTTAAGTCGCATTTCGTTTCATTTACATTTCCTACGATCCTACGGTAGATCGGTAGTAAATCAAGTTAAACTCGCTCGTTCGATCATATTGGCACAAGTCGAGCACCAAAAAAAAACCAGTTGGCAAAATCGACAAGCATACGAATAATTGCAAACCGGTCCCGCGGCTTCTGACGCTCTAAAGCGCAAAAATTTATCTAGCGACTAAACTTCAAGCTCAGAAACAGGTTTCGGCTTTAATTTCGGGGTGAACGTTATGATCGCCAGCGCCAAGACTGAATAATGTGCGTGAGCTGGATCATCCACAGGCGGTCGCTTCCGGGCTCGCTGAATTCTAGATCGATTCCAGTTCGGTGCCCTGCCGATCGCGATCGCACAAGCTTTTCCGCGAGCGTACGGCATGCAAATCAGCATGGCAATAAAGATATTTTATTTTAGCTGAAACTCCATCGCTGATAATCGAAGATTCGGGTTCAATCAGGTCGTTCCGTTGGGTGCCGCCGATCGCTTTCAAACGCGTTCATTTTGATCGGAGTTTTTTGAGGTTATCTTTGCAAGTTCATTCATTTATTAGATTGAGATATTTTTAATGTCTGATTTGAGGCTGCATATCGACTGGACGATTTAGGTGAGAATATTTGCGGCTCCGTAACATAAAACTCTTGCTTTCCGTTTTGGAATAGCGCATACCATTTTTTTAATTGGATATCACAAACATAACCTTTTTTACATAAATTTTCTCTTGCGCATTAAATGACACACCTGCGGCAGGACACAAACCGTTGTTAGTTCAAAAGAACTATGTCACCAAGCGTCTAAGAGCTGCTTTTCCTCGTGTACAGTTTCATTCCTGTCTCCAGGCATGCATCAGATTAAATGAATATTTTTTAAAACCAGAAACACTAGAGCACACACACTTTCGCGTGAGTTAGCCGTACAATGCCATGCAACACATCGAGTACATCGTCGCCTCCGGCACTCAGTTCCTTCCATCAGCGCATCCTTACGGATGATAACGTGCCTCTGGATGCTGGATTCTCGCATGCTCACCCTTATTGCATTGTGTCCGTACGGTGGACCGAGTTTCGAGTAAAAGTTCCCCGTCGGTGTCATAACGACAGGCTGCAGCAAAATCCGTGGAAGAATTGGAACAAGGATGCACCGTGAAATATTACACCGCAATCCGGGCACAAAAGAGTGGCGCGCACCAGTTTTTTTCTCCGTTCGTGCAGATGTGGCTATAAGGGACGAGACCGTTTCATAATCCATCCTTGCCGTAATATGTACCGTCGCCGGTGCTTTTCGTTTGTTTTATGCTTCACATACACACGGACGCAGTAGCGTCTTGCTGCGCCTGGTTCTGTTGATTATTCGGTGGTTCATTGTTGTGTGCCCGCGCGAACGAAGGGTTGAAATCGTCCTGCGCGAATCGCGAGCGAAAGAATCTTTTTCGTACCCGTTTATCCTTCTGGCGCACGGCCGATTTCGAGAGCCTGCAGAATCCCGTGGGTAGGTGGGGTTACCCGTTTCCCTAGCGGTTTCCTTTGCATCTCGAAGCCCCCGTGATGGTTGGTTGGCCTCGTGTGTGCTCTACATCCATCATGCACTTGAGAAATATCCGTCATTTCGTGGCGTCGTACGCTTCTGATGCTCGGTGAGGGACCTCGTTCGCTTCGCTTCTGACATGCTTTGAAACGCATTAGGGCTTTTGCTGGCAAATTCACAGGAGGACCTAGAACAACGGGTAGGGTTCCCGGTTTTCTTCACGAAACACCACGAGGAGTTGCGGCATTCGCGCGCGCGGACAAGATGGCGTTCGATGGCGTGTGCGAAAGAATGGAATTCCATTTGCGATGGGTTTTGCCACCGGATAAATCCTTCTAAAGGACACGTTCCCGATCCGTTCGGTCGCATTTACGTGGATGCTTTGCGAGCGCTCGTGTGTGAGCATCTTTTTGGGTTTTTAGGTAATAATTTATCGAGCCGTGTTCGAGAAATAACCCATTTTGGTAATGAGAAATCGTTGAGCGGCTTTTTCATCATGTTTCAATATAAATTGTTTTTAAGCTGTTTTGTAGGTAATAATAAAAAATGCATATTTTAACGTCTTTATTGCTTAAAAAATATGATTGTGGAATGAAGTCTTTAAAAATGCTACCCCTTCTTCCTTTCCTTGACCCATTTCCAATACCCTGGAATGAAGTTGAGTCTGGTTGAAAATTTCTTTTACTTTGGCAAAGAAAGGGTACCAAACGGATGCGATATTTATGGTTATTTGACATCCGTTTTCTGTGCCTGCATATCTACCTTCTCGTTACTGCAGAAAAGATATTAGTTTCCCGTGCGAGTCCTTGACCCTAATTACCGCTGCCGGGCCCGGATTCCACAAATAGAACTATCAGTCCGCCGGCAATTTCCACGACTGTGACTGGCCCGACTGTCGAAAGAATTCGAAAACACACATCATGCACGAACAGTAACGACCTGCACTCGGGAGGGTATTTTCAATTTCAGGCTTGCGTTTTTTTTTCTGTTTTGCTCACTCCTTCCGCTCCATCCGCAGTCTCCATTGCCCGGTCTCTCTGCAATAACTTCCTACAATAAAACCCCGTTCACGGCGGACCCGGCCCGTAACGGCCATTAATCGGGACTAATAAATCTTCTCGGTCCCCCAACGTGCCCCAGGTTTTTCCATCCCTCGGTAGAACTGGCGAATAGACCACCTACTTGCACGAACGAACAAAATGGTGTTGATGCGTGGTGGCGGCGGCTTTTGCAGTTGCAGCAATTTGCAGTAGATTGTGCATTTTTGTCACACATTTTCTCGTACGCTGGTTGTGTACGGGTGCGGGTGGGCGTGGGTGGCGAGTTGGAAATGCATCATTTCGTACCCGCGGTTGTGCGAGTGTGCGACCGTGTGTGCGCGTGTGTGTGTGTGTATGGTAAATGCTAGAATGGCACAGAGGCATCAATTCTAGCGACCGAAGGGGTTGCGCTCCGAGATGCCAATGGCCTCTCGGGTTTGCCGCGCCAATTGTGTGAGGCGCTGATGCTGGGTTTGCATTTAACAAATCGAGAATATTCTCCCCCGGGGATCTCCTATCCGCGTGACTCTTCTGTCGTGATCCTGCCACCTGAACGCGGGGACATGGTGATGAAGTGCACGTTTCATCACGATGGTGGCTCGGGTGACGATTTTCCTCGCAGAATTTGATCTTCGGTGTGTGTGTGTGTGTGTGTGTTGGCCATGATCGTTGTTCGCCGCGTGGCATCGTCCCCGGTGTGTCACATTTTGGCGTCATTTGCGCTGCAGAGTGGTCTGGGTTGGTGTTTTTCCTTTCGTTTGCTCAAGGATTCGAGAAGCTTACCAATCTGCTACATGGGCGCAAAAATCCGCGCATCAGTTCGCCGTTGCCATCAGTTTCGATGTGGTGCAAATGCTGTCAAAACACGAACTCGCGATATGACGTCCGATGCGTGGGTTTGGCCAGGAGTCTCTGTCGTCGGTCAAATCGATCTGTTTTTCTTTCCACCCTGCAAGTCAGCCTTTTTCCGAAGGCCTTCGAGAGGGAGCATGTGACCAATCGTTTAGCGAATGCGAAAGTAGTCAAAATGGCATTTCTTTTACGCTTTTTCTTTTTGCTCCTGTGAAGCGCGATGTAATCTTGTGCATGTTTGTTATTCTTAAGCCAACGAAGAATGCTGTAATTACTGTTACTTCAGGAACACTGTTACTGATCTGAAGTTAGTAATATTTGTCACGGAATGAAAACCCTTCCTTTAGTTAGATATCGTTTTCTTCTTAATTTGTGCTCATCACATTGACAAATGGCAAAAGGGTTTGAAAAGTAGAACGATGGATGTGTAGATATACAGCGCATTCGTGATTCGGCCTCCCGGTGAAACGTTTTCCATCGTTATGCCACAAACGATGCACTGGCTCGCCTGTCCTGTGCTAATCGAATGCACACCAGCACGCATTACAATCCGCATAAAAATCTGTGTTTCATGCAGACATCGTCGCGAAGAAGACATTCCTTTATTATAGTTTTTCTCTCGCTCCTTCTCACCCTGTTAGGTGAAACTATCGTACGAGATATAAAAGGGCCTTTTGGCATGCAGAGCAGGATATCGATGATTCTGATTCTCATGGGAGTTTGTTTTACTTTCAACAAACGAAGGTTTTTTTTTTGTTTTTCTTTCTCCACAAATGGGTGCAGTGACAGTTGTTGTTGAGTCCTCTTTTTCGATCGTTTTTGATCGCTGGCGGAATTTTCCTTTGTGTTGCAAAAGTGGTGGTGTGTGTTCGTTTGCAGTTTTGCATGTTTGGTCAGCAGATGTTGGCCACCGATAGGCATTCCGATTCGTTCCAGTGCGTCGTTTAGCATCATTTAATACGGTCAATGAAGATAATCTATGAGTATTTCTACTGAAGGAATGTGACTTGAAAAGTAGCTCATAGGAACATGTAGCGCTATTTAAAATATCAAAACTAACTTTTCGTTTAAGCAAACTTATAAAAATTTCTGAATCCATATTTTCTCCGAAAGCAAATGACAAGTGGATGAAACATGTCAACAATATATGCTTTTTTGAATTATTTATGCGCTTAGAAGCATGCTCTTTTGCACAAGCAAAAAAGAGAAAGTGTGACGCTTATAACATCCCGACATGGCCGTACATCATTTTGTGGTTATGCAATAATGTCGCAGCAACATTATTGGGAGGACTCGTCGGTTTTTTTTGCCCCTCAGCCAATCGCGCTTGGTTTGTCGACGAGGTCGCCTGGGAGGAACCGTCAACTGGGTCAGTGCACAGTTTATTTGCGAGGCTGATTATGGAGGACCACTTATTTAATTTATTCCACACTGAGCGAAACCGAAACCGCATGTGTTGGTGGGGGATTGCGAGATGGGCTTTTGCAAAAAAATATTCGCACACAAACCGCCAATTTGGGTCTGTAGATCGGAGCCGATCTCTGCTTCCCGGTTGGCCGGCTGTATGCAGATTTATTTCTGCCATTTAGTTTGTTCGATTTAATCAAAGATGGTACCAGGAAAAGGACGGCTTAAGGGACTGAATAGCATATGTGATAGGAACATTTGACCTGCAATGTTCCGTGTGTTATCTATTTTGCTTCTTAATATATTCTGTTTTCTGTATAATATTTGATTTAAATTGCTATTTTTAAGCAGTGCTGTATCTACAATGCGGCTTGCGAATGCTGCAGATGTACGCGACGATAGTGAATTGATCATTTGTCGATAAAGTTAACTTTACATAAAAATAGCATTTATTTCTGATTATAATTTCCTCCCTATTCTTCAACGAGAGCACACGGGCCCAAATGGGGCAGAAATTACCTTAATCCGCTTCAGCTGTCGCTGTTTCCCTCGCAAACGCACGCCCAAGCAATCGGCGCGTATAATTACCATTCAAATCGAACCTGCGATTCCGCCGATCACGTTTTGCTGCGTTTTCGCATTCCGCGATCGGATTCGGATCGCGCGCGCGGATTTCACGCCAAATATTTTCACGACGGCTAATCACGTTAATCGGCTTCGCGCGAGCATTCATACTCACGCACACACACACCAACGCACATTAGCGCCGATCGGATTATGTTTGGATCGACAGCGCGGAAAGCGGCACAAAACAAACCTCAGGTTTCTGGAACCCTTTGCACACGGGGGAGTCTTTGTTTTTCCGTTAATGACACGAAGAGCGCTCGATTCGAGAAGGTGTACCACCTGAAATGAAGTTGTTGTTTGCAGGCATCCAAAGAGGGGTGTATACAGGGTGGTAGGACATTTCGTTGCTAAGGAGAGGCTCATTTACGGTGCGAAGAAACTCACCCATCCGAGTTGATTAGCGTTGTAGCTAAGCTGCAGTATCGATGTGCGGTTGTTGCACTGCGGTCAATTTTCCGGCCGATTGCAACCGACAAAGATAACAAAAAAACAGCAAAAATGTCCGACCACTGTATGATCAGCTAGCGTGTGATCATTAAGAAAAGCTGATGAAACCGATCCCCGATGCGGTGAGCTGAGGCGAACAATTCCGTGTCGAATTCGCAACAGTTGCGCCAGCGCGTATTGGAATGTTGACGCTAGAACACCGGACGGAAAAAAGACGAAAAATCGCCTATACGTGATCGTTTGTCAATCAGCGACAGCCATCGTTAAAAATCGAAGTCACATCCCCGCTAGGCGTAGTTCGAATATTCCTAAACAAACACTTTGCCCAAAATTTATGAGCCACCCCCTCTTGGTCTCACCCTCCTTCAACCCTATGCCGGGTGCTTAAAAATATCCAACCCCACCGGGTGCTTATTGATGGTGGAATATTTTTATTGCGCGATGGGGGCGCGATCGGTTTTGCCCACCGATCGCTTTCTTCCAGCGGAAAAACGGGCCATCCGACGCGACACGTGCATGCATTTTATGTCGGTTGTCATAACCTCACAACCGGTCGGGCTCTCAGCGAAGGCATGTTCACCCGGCTGGTGCAGCTATTTTCCGGCCATTCCCATCGATCGGCGGGTGGCAGATCCTTTCCCGGAAGGGGTGTTTAGACGAAGGGGTGTGAAAAGCGGGGCCCTTTGTCTACCCCTTTTTTCCGTCACCCTGAAGAGGAGCGTGAATGTGTCATCACCGCTGGTGTACGGCGTGTTCGTTGCGACGCGACGACACGACCTGCGAATGGCTTTTAATGGTGTGGCGAGGAAAATCAATGGGACAAGAAAATGGGAAAGAAAAAACAACACCCAAGCACTCGGGGAAAAGGGTTTCCACCCTGCTCGTTTTCCCACCCATAAAACCCGCCGCTGATTCTTCTCTAAGCGCAGGTATTTTGGGCTACTCAAGCTGGAGAAGAACCGAAGTAGCGCGTGTGTATGTGTGTCTCATCCGAGACATAATAATAACTAAATTAATTTTCTTTCTACAACATTCCACATCGTCCCGAGACATGCGTCTGATGGGGCCGCTGCTCCCGGGGTTTGTCGTCTCCAACCGGCTCCAAATGATCACGGCGTTCGTTCGTCTGTTTTTGGAGAGGTTGGACCATCGGCAAGCGGAAGTGCGGCGGGGCCTAGTGATGGGAAAATATTTTCCCGCTTTCAGGCGGCGCCGTGTAACGAAGCGGGATGGTTGCGCACAGGGAGCGGCGAACATTATTATTATTTTCGTCTAGCGCGCCCACCGAACCTCCGCGCTGGGTCGGAGATCTATTTTCTGTTTCCATTTGCCTCGAACTTGTTCGATGTCTTCGGCTGTTGTTGTAATTTTATTGTAGCCATGTCTAGGTTGTCCATATTTCTCCTCGGAGGCGGCGTGGCGAGAGGGCGATGTGACAAAAATATTAACGATAATGTTTAATGATTATGCTCGAGAGCCGTGCCACCCTCTATGGGCATTGGACCGGTGTCTTGAGATGCAGTGTTGGTTCGAATGTTTGCTTTGCGTGATCGCGGACGATTTCTTTCCACCAGCTCATTTATCTACGTTCTGGTTTTTTTTTCTATCCCGCTCGTTATTTCGACAGTATAAAAATGACAATTAGCCTTTTAGTTGAATTGTTATAGTTTAATGCAGTAAAGTAATGAGATATTTCTTTTTGATAAATGATCAAGTTTCTTGCGATCAATAATCATTGAAATTGTGATGATAAAATATTACGAGTACTATTTTCACAAATGATCACGACTTGAAAACCACATAAAAATGACATTCTTAATCTTGTTTTCCTTCAATCATTCGACAGAAATTGGTTCACATTGCACTAATCCAACGTTCAACGCAAGGAAAATGAATAATAGATCGCTTTACAACCGATTGCCGATCTTTATCCTATGAGTGCGGCGGCATGGTGGATTAAATGCAGCAAACATAGATCGAAATTGATGTAACTCACCTTGGCGGTAGAAACCCGGTTCGCCCATAACGTACAACACATTCAGAGCAAAACACGATCATTATCGAAGGAGTCGTAAACCCATATGCATTGCATTTGAATTTATCGCCTTCACCGAACGGTTCCTGCAGCTGCTGCTGCTGCTTCTTGCGGAAGGTCGTAGAGTTGAAGAAAAAAAAAGAAACAATAAATAAAACAACAACACCACATAACCCTTTCGTGGTGGTGCTGCGTAAACGCGCTTTTAAACACACTGAATAATCCACCCACTAAAACCGCTCGGTGGCGGTGAAAAATGGCGCACGAATTCAATGTCAAGCCAGTCGTGTGGCATGGCATAAAAATGCAACCACAAGGCGTGGGTGGGGCAGGGGACGAGCATGGTTGGGTGAGGAGTGGGAAAGCGCTCGAGTGGGGGTTCAAATTAATGTGATATCAAATTTATACTAATTGCATGTGCGAATGGTGTGTTTTTTAGTTGTTTGTTGCTCCTGCTCGACCTCGCTTCCACCTCGCGCACCACACGGCGCAGCCATTTGTTGAAGTGCTTGTTTAAGGCTGTTTTGTCTCGCTCTCTTCTTGTTTTGCCTGCGTTATTTATCGCGTATCGCCTCCTGGGGTCGCCGTGTGTCCGTAGGCGGGCGTCCGTTGTTTATTGCGCGCGTGCGCAAGCCGCAAGTTCACTCATTACGATCGCGCGCGCGACACTCTGTACCACGTGGACTTTTGGGGTGCAGTGAGTCGGTGAAAGAGATGCAACCATGGCGTGTGCATGAAGGTGGGAGAAAGAGAGAAAAAATGAGCAAAAAATTAGTACTTGCACAGTGCGAGTGGCGAGAGCGCGCGCGCGCGCGCGTGTTGATGGGAAAATAATTCCTTCCATTTTTTCTGACGGCCATCTCCATGTGATGGACACCAAACGTTACCGCTTGCTCAATCGAAGGTCAAAGCACAGGCCTGTGAGCTGGAGCGACGGTCACACAAAAAAGAAAAAACGGGCGGCATCGCTTTAATCGCACGCTACCGTAAATGTAGCTAAAAGAAGCGGCTCCATCGGATCTGGGTGCATTCGATTGAAATGCAGCTGGAATATAGATCGCGTCCGCCTGGGGCCCGCGTTGTCGTTTGGCGCCTTATGCAAACCGGCGGCTTCGGTGTCTTCGAAACCGTGAAGTCGTTCACGATGGCGCCCACACGTGTGTGGCGCAAACCGGGAATGGATTGGAGCGAGCAATGGAGGCGGGAGATGACATTAAAAGTGGTTCCTTATTTGCGCGGGTTCGCGGTTGCAATTGCAACGCGCGCTGACAAACGCAGCACGCGAACCGATTACTTTGGTGGGACCCCGTGGTGTGGCTCTCGTTCGATTAGCATTTTAATGGGCTGACGCCGACGCTGTAGCATCGGAAGGAGGTTGGCCATGGATTTGCTCGAGCTGCGGGTCTCAAGACCAATTCAATCCAATCCCTTGCGGATATGGCGTGGTAGAGTTTTCAGGGCCTGAGCGCTAGGGAATGGGCCAATGGGCTGGACTGTGGAGATTTATGGATATTGCGTTTGCCCAAGCTCTGGAAACTGTCCTTGTCCTGGGGAAGCAGCGGTTTTGAAATTATAATCAGAGCATTTTTCTTCGATCAAAATCTAAACGATCGCAATTTGCCGACGAAAAGGTTGAATGGTTGAGAATCTTAGATCATCATTTTCACCAGAATTTCTTTGATTGTGGGAAAACTAAGAATCCTCGTTAAAGCCTGATTACGTCATTGGTAGCCGTCACTAATGTCCCTTTTGCGTTGACGCTGACTTCAACGAATGTCACGAGTAGGTGTCACCGGTCGATTGAGCAATAAAACCCTGTAAGTTCTCCTTCCACTGCTTCCGAACGGTCACCGGTCTTGGCCGGTGGTTCGCGAATTGTGGGATAAAAGCGCGTGCCGCAGCGTAAAGCGGTAGATCTCTCAGTCCAGTCTGTGGATTGTTTTCTACCTTTTACGGACGAAAGTTCAAGGGAGCTATCCTCCTACGGTGTGTGGCCCATAGTGGTCGATACTGTAGTGACATAGTCACTACGCTGGCTCGTGCATTTGATTGGTAATCTCATCGGTTATCCTACGTGGGATATAAGTGCAGAGGTTCAGCCATATTTCGCTGAACTTAGCTCGTCATAAGGCATGATCTCCTCAATCGTGGGCCACATTATTTAGTATCTTCATATTTAATAACAGCAATAAAATCCCTTTTCGATTGCATTTGGTTCATGCAAAGACCTACTGGCACGTTTATTAGTATTTTGAGCTCGTCAAAATAAAAATAAAGCCATTTGAAATTGACACCCTCATGCAAAGGTCGAACTAGACCTCCGCTGGCGATCGTTTATTAATACGAATCCACGACGTGTCCGTAAGTTTGTGTCCGTGCCGGAGACAACATCTCTTTGTGGCTAGACCGCCTACTAATTGAACTTTCGTTGAACTTGATAGTATGATAGCAGCAGCCTCCGAACACTGCATGAGTGAAAGAACAACTCACCCATTGATGGCGATGCAAAGTAAAGCAAACCAGGCGAAGGTTCTCCCAAAGTGCGCCGCCGGCTGTGGTGCAGAATTCTCACGTGCATTAAAACCGAGCGGACCAGGAACCGGCATCCTGGAACGACGCAATGCTCACGTTCCGGTTTGTGGTGGCTAGCACCATGTTCGTATGTGGTGAGGTTTATCGGGCAAAAAGGTGACACTAGTGGTTTCGTCGCAAGACCTCCGCACCACGAAAGCCGGGTGTCGCCTTATTGAATCAATTTATGACCGCTCTCAGATTCGCAAGGAGCAAAACTACGGCTAGTAGAAGTTCTGCAGCTCGAGCGTTTATGTCTAGGGGGTGTTGCTCTAACCATATCGGGGAATATACGGGGCATGTTGGTAGTGGTCTCAGATTTTGGGAATGGCGTTGGTGCCATTAGAAGCGCAAGCGAGTAAAAGGAAAAAAGATGCAGCAAACACTTGTAGACGGGCGTTCTCGCGTCGATCGTGGACGAGCGCAGTGACATTGGCTGAAAATTGGCAATTTAAGCTTTTGATGATGATGGTGATGGTTCTCCTAGTGGCCCAAATTTAACCTGGTCGAAGTGATTGAATTTCCTAACGACGTTTCGTTTTGCTCTTTTCTGTCTCGTTCTATCCTTCTGCAGGTAAGCAGTGGTTCTCTACATGAAAATGGCCTGCATGCATCTGTGGGAGTTTGGAGATGTCAACGTTATTGGCAGATAATCGGTCAAAAAAAAAAGCGAATCTCTACTGTTGGAGGAGCGAAATAGGGTAAATAACGACCTGTCCAGAAATTTATCACCAGGACCTCGGATTTCCCAGCTCATCGACACGAACGTAAACGACACGTTTCGGTTGTGTGCACCAAAGGACGTACCGGACGCGAAATGTCAATCAATCGCGTTCGGAAATTGCCCAGTAATTTCGAGCCACCGAACGACGCAGACATCCGACGTCACACACGCCGGAGAATCTCACCGTATCCTGGTTTAAATGCGGCCAATTTATGCGCCCATGATCATCAGTACACGATATATATGCGCCGTGTGCCATCAAAAGTGGACGTTCCCAATTACTTCATCAGACTGTCCCCCTGCGTGTGTTCCGAATCATGTCTGTGTCATGTACGTCCACTCTCTTTCTCTCTCGAGAGAGAATGTGTGTGGAAGAGGTTATGTCGCTACCATGTGACAATATTCCCCCCGTCGATGGGAAAAGGCGAACCGAAAGGACGAGCTTTTGCGAGAAGTGGAAAGTCAGACCATCTCCCTGTCTTGGACACGATGAAAATGGAGAAGCTTTTCCTCAGCACGTCCTTTCGCCGCATTGCATGGGAAACACACTCTCACCCCACATACACACACTGTTCGGCATTCGGGATTTGGTGTTTGTACGTGTGTACCCGGTATGTACGCTTGCCGGTATGTAAATTTTGATTGCACCGATTACGAACGAAGGCACCGGGAAACATTCAGTCTTTCCTCTCAAACGCCTGTGTGTGTGTATGTGTGCGCGTGTGTCGAGGAGTGTTCTGCACGTAAAATGCTGTCAGTTTGGTTCCGTCAGAAATGACGTTTGATTAGTTTACCATCGATTGCTGTCTCGGGGCTGGGTGGGAGTTTAATACCGACGAACTCCTGCATGTTGGCTCCTGCATATATCCCTTGGGTCACCCCCATCTCCTCCAAGCCACTCTCATGCTGCCGATAGCTGTCAAATGCAGTGTGTGCTTTGGTCCGTGGATCAGGAAGCTTTTCGTGGGGGGCGCGCAGAGTGGTTCGTATATATGTGGCGTCTCCTCTCCTCACACGTTGCCCATTTCCGGCCGAGTTCGGTACGTGTGATTGCTTCCGACTTTCGTATCACCCTCCAACGCTTGGGTGCTCGATTCGGGCGCATTACAGCGCCCATACTTTCACAATTTCCGCACGTGATGCAATAATCCACCAATGCGTCGATCGATAGAGCGGCTCCCGGCAATCTGTGACCCCTGCGGGAATGTTGCACGATGGTAACTTTATTTTATGTTTTTTTTTGCACTATCAGACGTGTGGTGACGTCCTGTCATTTTTATAATTTGATTTTCTGCTCACAAGTGGTCCTTTTAACGATGGTTGAGCATGCTTTTTTGTTTATCATTCGTTTCGACCCATTGTGCGGCTACAATTTATTAATTCCACAATCAATTCCCTGTTCTGTTTCGTGGTTTTATCTGTGTCATACACAAAAAAATTTGTGCTGTTTTTTTTGTGCTTACTCCTGCCCGTTGGCGCGCCACATCCTTTGCATTTCTCGTTTGCATCGTTTCGGTCCCTGGCGGTCGGACGATTCCGGGTCGTTAATTATTATTTAAATTGGGTTAATAACGAGTGGCTCGGGACCGGAAAGCGTATTCTCGCGGCATCGGTTTTCATCTTCCGATGTGAGATTTAAGGGGACCGAGACCGGCCAGCCGTAAATCACCTCATTATGGGCCAACGGGTGGGTCATATATTATGCTTTTGGCGTGATGCAGTGCGATGAAGGTGCCGGGCTGTGTGTGTGTGTGTGTGTATTATTACTATTCGTTCGGCTTGACGAGATACCGTTGGTTTCGTTGGGGCGAAGGTCGGGCCATCTCTTGCACGCTCGCCCCCGGCGGTCTAACATTTTGGGGCGAGATGGTTGGCAGTTTTTTTTTCGTGCACCCTCAAAACTACAACTTTCCGGTGTAGAATTTCTAACTTCCTGTTCGTGTGGATGAGCGAAAAGAATGGACGAAGAGAGAGAGAGAGAGAGCGAATGAACGAGAGCCATTTCTGACTCCACCGGAGAAGAGAAATGGTAGAAGATCACACCCCACCCAAAGTAGGCCAACGGACTCCATAAAAAACCGTGTAAAGAACGAAGTAAAAGAATTTAAAAAAACATACACACAACAACGTATGCACATGCTCCGGTTTTGATACACTGGAAGTGACCTACGGATTCCTAAAATGCCTCTCTTGTTGGCTATTTCGTTGTTTTTTTCCATTTTCATTTGTTAAAGATCTCCCAAGATGAATAGGTTCGGTTGAAGCTAATTTCACGGTTCGACGAATCATTTGAGACACTCGAAATCGGAACACCCTTCGGTCGGTTTCCTCACGGGTTTTGGTAAAGGGACCGCGAACGCGAGCGCGCCTGCCTGTTTTCTCTCCACTGTCCCGATAATAATCATGGACCGGAAAAATGGCTCCGGTGTGGCGACATTGAACCAAGGAAGTCGTACACTTCACTCTGGCCGTTCTGATCGTCGGTGGGTCGTAAAAAGGAACACAACGACCTAGCGAAGGCCCTTCGCCCGTGTGCGCTCGTTGCGTATTTGGACAGTTTCCGGTGACGATCAGAACGCGTAAACGGAGGACTGCCTGTCGTTTCTGTCCTTCCGAATGGGGCCCAGGTTTCTTGCTCTGGCCACTGGATTGCAAAAGGGAGAGAAAGCAAAAGCAAAATAAAAGGAAAACGATTGTTGGTCGAGCGGGGGAAGAAGTTTTGATCGGTGGTGTAAAATTTCCGCAGCCGAGGAGGGAGAAAAATGCGCTTTATTGCGTGCTTGGCGCGCATCTCGCAGGAGATTCGGTTTCGTTCGTAACGCACACACGCCCCAGTCTGGGTGTGATTCTTTTTTCCGGTTCCGGTGTGCCCGGTCGCAAACGCAAAGTGATTCATTCCACCGTAAAGCCTTCGAAATCGATTCCCCCTTCGTGTCTTTCGGGAAAGCGAGGGTGCCCTTTCCATGGTCGTAAAATCCCCGAATCTCGTTGATGACGCCGGGTTGATGACGATTTGAATGGTTGCACTGTCGAATAGCTACCGCAGTAGAAGAAGCACAAGTGTGTTGGCTTCCCGTTACTGGTGGCCATCAATTTTCCACCCACCCGAGCACACACACCCTGGGTGATGATGATCGTGGACGATGAAGACGCTTCTTAGCTGAGGTTTTTTTTCTATATCAATCAAACGACTCTTCACCGGGGCGTGGTCCCTCGAGGGATAACTCTACTAGGATCGTGTTGTTTTTTTTTCTCCGATATTTCATCTTTGCGTTCCGAAAACACGTGATCGAGGCGTGTGTGTGTGTGTATCGAGTAACTTCCAAGCCGTAAATCGGTGTTTGGTACGAGGTCGACATCGAGATCAAAGGATTTTCCTACCAGCACGTATAATTTATTCGAATACGTTTTTCGAACGCTAGCTGTGTATTCAATTCGCGGTTTTTTTTCTCTTCGAGCAGAGAGATTTTTTGATGTTCCTACGTAAGCCGGGGCCATGTTGATTTGTGATTCTACCGTATGAGAACCGATAGCAAAGGGGTTCAATTTACGGAGCCTAATAAAGGCGATTTATTCGAGATTGAGAATGATTGGTGAATGTTTATATGCTGCGAATTTAAACTACCGCCCGTTTGGTTATTGATGCAAAATAGCGAATCGAAGAGAGAGAGAAAAAAAAACGTCTTTTCAACATACTGTCATACTGTTTCGTTTCGCTTCAAAGCTTTAGAAGCATAGACGCGGTGGAAATGATTGAGTTGTCCCATCTGGGCAGGCTTTAATGCGCCGGACAGTGTTGCATGCACCCGACACAACGTTCCCTTGCGTGCTTTCCTATCAGCAATCAAAACGGCATTCCGACACGCTGGGGCACGCCGCATTCAATGCGTTTTCTTCGGATGCAAAGATGAAAGCCCCGTTGCGCCTCTCATGTCGGCTCGTGGATGGGTTAATAATTCGCTAATGAAAAGCAATTATCGTTTCGTGCCGGTTACCGTCGGGTCAGCAGATCGTTCGTCGTTACCTAACACTGTAGTGTCCAACTGGGAGCCGAGTTGGAGGGGTTAGCATTTGCTGGCTTGTTGGGTTTTATGATATTTTTGAATTTTAAAGCTTTATAGGAACAAGCAATATTCCTTACATTTATCGTTGAAATATACGTCACATGCTGTATCATTCTCTACACTTTAAACTCGTTTTTGCATCAAATTTGGTTGTTTTATTTTGTGTAATTTGTACAACGTTTAGCACACTGCTAACATTTACAGAACTATTAAATTTAATGCTTAACCTACCGTCGCTGACTACGCGCAAATTTGTATTCGGATTCGGGCAAGATAACAACGAACCAACAACCCGCAACGGGATGGGGTTATGTTTTGATAATTGTTGACACACTTCAGCTCCAGCAAGAAGTCCAGCTTTTGCACCTTTCCCAGGATTTTGCGCAAATTTACTCTGGAAAAAGGGTACATCCGCTCGAACTCGAACCGTAGAGGGAAACTGGGCTCTGGTAAGGTGGCACACTCATCCGAAGAGCCCAACGCACCAATGTTTTGCTGCCGATAACAAAAGAAAACCGGCCAGTAGCTTTCACACTCAATTGAATTAATTGTGTACGGGGTTTTCGCTATCGGCCTCGGGAGCGCGCGGCGCCAGTTGACACACATTATCCGTGTTTTGGGTAGATCATAGAGGGGAGCGGCAGAGACAGAGAGACAGAGAGAGAGGAGAAGGTCCGTCTGAGACTAAGGGCTTTCGCTGACGTCGATCGATCCCAAAAACCCACCATAATGCTGCTCATGGAGGCGCGGTGTACCCCAGATGGAACGGTGCAGATAACGCCACGGGACGCGCGGCTCGGAAAAAGGACTCCTGGCGTGACCGTGTCCTGGTTTTCCCCTCCATTTAGCTCGAACGAGGATTATTCAGTAGTTTCATCCCGCTTCTCTACCCTTATTGGGTGTCCCTATAGGTCTGGAAGAGAGAGAACGAGTTTCCCTTGCGTGAAAACGAGATCCGAATGCACGCTAGTCGTGTTCGATGCGGTTTGATTTTGGACCGACCAGGAAGCGCTTCTGCGGTTACAGGACGTAGTAAGGAAGAAAAGACACGAAAGGGGAAACGGGAAATAATATCCTGCGTAAACTAACTAGAGTGCTGGAGTCGTTTCTCCCGTTCCCGGTTTGTCGTATTCCGGAACCCCGAAGGACATCGCGACGCACCTCCGGTCGGTTGTCCTTATGCGGTGCGTATGTATGTGTCCTTCAGATGTCCTGACATTTATTACCATATTCCTGTCAGCCGCACAAAGGGTCGTGCGTACGGAACACCGGGAGCAGCCGGCGCGTTGAACGCACGCATGCTTTGAAGGAGCAAACGAAAAGGGGAAAAAAAGGGATAAAACCCGCATCCAGCGTCGTCCCGACAGCAGCAGGGTCCTTCTTGCTGGAGCGCTGAATAAAGGACGGTGGCTGGCTCCAATCGATTCCACTCTGGGTAGGGAAATTGATGTGCCTGGTTAAAATGTCGTACTATGCACAGCTCTATTTTGTTCCACGTTTGCTCGCTCCTGCTATCCTTTTTACGCTCGGAAACGATCATCAGAAGGTCTTCGCGCACATTAAAGCCACGGCCTTTATATCGGCGTTTCTTTCAGTGGCCATTGTTTGAATGCAATATATTTTATACCGGCACTATCGACAACCTCTAAGAAAAGCATGCACTGGCCACGTTTGAGTCCAGTCTAGTGAGATGGAATAAAAAGAACATGAATTAAGTTACTCCTTAAGCGGCAATTCTGGACTCCCGGAACTTCCCGGGCCGGTCAACTAAATGGTCGAACGGAACTCGCCCGACTTCCTTTCAGCGTGATGGCGAATGTGCATAGTGGCGCACTTTTCTGCAGCAACTCCTGCGGGGCGACCCTCAATGTGAAGCCCAGAGAAAGGAGCATAAAATTTTATCACTCCGCTCGTTTATGGGAGCCCCGGAGTTGGCAGAGATTTTCCACGCCGGAAAAGCGGAAAACTCGGGCACTATTTGCGCGTCGGCACGTCGTGATGGAAATCGTTTTCCTCTCCCAAACATTCCACCGACTACGGAGAACAAAATAATGGCGAACGCGCGCTAGTTCGGCGGGTTAGTTTTTGCACTGAATTTTCCCTCCATTCATGCGTTCTCTCTCTCTTTCTCTTTCTCGAGAGGGTTTCTTTTCTTTTTCTCCGTGGTTTTTCTGCAATCTAGAATAGTTTCGACGAATATTCTCTCACTCGCTCTGTCGTGCTTCTCTTATCTGTATCTGCAAGCTGGCCGCCTTCTTTATTCACATAGGTTGAAGGTTTCCGTTTTCCCGGATGTGCGTGGCCATTTATGGTTTTTTTGTTGATGCCACTAAAACGGCGGCAGACGACCGGGACGAACGGGCAGGGGGTCGTTGTCTGCGCCCCGACGGCGGCGTCTTCGGAGTCGTTCGTCTCTGCCAGCGCCAATATTCGTGACGCCTGGCTCTCGCCTCCACTGCCAGGATCCTTCCGTTTCTTCGCTTTCGATCCTTTCGTGCTGGGTCGCGGTCGCTGGGGAGGTTAGAATTGATGACTGCACGATAGGATGGAGCCACTGGGAGGACAGTACGTGGAAAAATCAGGCCAAGGAGAGGAACCATTTGAAAAAAAGGATACTAAAGGGTAGCCTGTGTGTGTGTGTGTAGCGAGGAGAAACGGGACGTTTGTTTCCTTCTCGATTGCATCGAATGCGAGCGAACGCGTCACTCGTGTGTCAGCAGTTTTTCCTGCTCGAACGACGCGCGCGGACCTTCGCCGAATGGCCACGCTCGGATGGATAGCGAAAAGCGGCCAAAGAATCCGGTGTCCTTTTTTGGGGGTGGGGGGGAGGATGCTGGAAAAGCGAAAAAAAAGGTCCAACGACGCCACTCAAATTGGCAACATTGAACGAAAGCAAGTAACTGGGCAACGGGTGAATGCGGCGGAAAATCAGAAGAAAGTGAAATCCATTCCGAACACTCTTGCCTCTCTCTTTCTCTCTCGGTATCGTCATCGTGAAAACGCGTGTCCAAAAATAGAACCTGCTCCTGCCTCTCGACCTCCCGTCGCTTTCGTCTTAAGCGAGACGCGCTCTCGGCACCGAGATTTTTATATTCGCTATTTGTTTTCCTATCGCAAACACACGCACAACCAAACGCGCTCGGTTTCGTGGTGCGCTCGGGCGAGACGCGGGTGTGGTGGCGCTGAAGGACGATGGGGGGGGGGGGGGGGAAATTGGTTCCGTTCGCTTTGTCGCCGAACGAGCAATAACAGAAGCGCCATCGCCGCCACATCAACATGGCGCTGCGGGGATAATGATGCCTCGCTTCGGGTTTTCGTCCTTTCCGCTTCATTTTTTGCTTTTTTTTTTCGCCTCCTCCTACTCTTCTTCATTCCCCATCGCCGTACCAGGGCCAATGATAACGCTCATGGCGATGGCGACGATGATGATGCTGATGGGTGGAAAGCCTTCCCAAGCGACGATCGAGACCACCCTTACGCTGTTTTGTTGACCGAACGGAACGCGACGACGGCGACCTTTTTCCCGACGTTTGGCGCGCCAAATGAAATGGCGACAGCGATTTCGCGTCGCCAGCCAGTCAGCCACCCAGCCAACGCCAGTGAAGAGGCGGGGGGTTTTTTTTCCTTGCCTCCATCACGCCGCATGGATAAGTTTCCCGGATTTCGTGGGTATTTTATTTTTATTATTCTTGTGCGTTGCTTCCTCGAGATGCTGTGCCCTGCGTTGCCGTGCAAAACAAACACATTTTTCATGGTAAATTTGTCATGCCCGGGATGTGGCCGTATTTGGGTCAAACGGGAGGAAAATTACTGCAATTGGCTGCTAATTTAAATGGTAACCAACTATAAGGGTGACTAATTGCTCTGCTCTGTCCCTTAAATTGTGACTTCAATTATGTCGCATGAATGAAGATTTGAGACCGATGTGTGTGTGTGCGTGAGAGAGAGAGAGAGAGAGACAAGATTTGAAGTACTTATGTCCATGTGATTTGTTTAATATTGATACTTTTTTTCTCACATCAAGTGACTGATGGAGGCGCCTGGTGGATTATGAAAATTTTTCATGGAGTGCCTAATAGTGACAGGTTTTGATTGTTTGTTTGAAATTTGTCGAATTCCGTGTTAATTGTATGAAGAACGAAGTGTATTTGGCGCTTGTTATATGATAGGCTTGTTTTGCACAATAAATCATATCTTCTTTTTCTGCTAATTTTAAACGCCCATGCAACGCATTCTCGGATTCAAACATCCCAACATTTTTCATGAACGAAATTTCACATGTTTCTCGATTTTTGGAATTTCCCTCAACACGCCCACTCAACGTCACGTGGCTGAGATCTGAGGCGTTCACTGCCTTGCTAACTGGCCAACCATATTTCTAGCAGCAGCAGGTTTTGGGCTGCTTTCTTTCACGCGAAACAATTTCCAGCGCTTGGATTTTTCTGCCGCCCAATCGCCATCAATCGTGCGCTGGGTGTGGCACTTGCAATGGTTTGCATCGGTTCAATTTTCGTTCGACTTTCATTTTGTGTGCGCTCTTGTTTTTGTCCTCTTCGTTTTCTTGTGGATCCCAGAACGGTTGTGTCGTAGCGCGAGAACTAGGGAAAAGAACTGAAACCTTGCCCCAAAAGTACTCAATATTACATCTAGCGCAGTTGTAACAAAAAGCCCCACTCGTCAGCGCGTTTTTGCTGTGACATACCGTTCTTATTGCTATCCAGATCAATCTTTTCTCGGTTTTCTCATTCGTGTTTTTTTCTGTGCTGCTTCTGAACACTGCTGGTCTGCAGATTTTCCCCCCTTGTCGTCCTTGTCGAGCCTTCGTAGACGTCATTTATTTCACCCGCCCAAATCCCTCTGCAAAAGCGGGCAGCTTCACCAGCGAGAGAGATTTAAATGTTAACCCATTTATCTTCCATCCCGGAGCACCCCGGACGTTTTTGGGTGCGCGAGCTTTAGCGTGGCCCATCCCGGGCCAGTTTAAGATTTTATGTGATTTTCCTCGTTCGAAAGTGAGGGCACAAAACACACACACACACACACTCAAGCCGACCGTAAGCGCCCAGCAGAAGCGGAACATAAACGAGGATAAGATTGATTGCGACATTGTTCGCAGTGCCGGCGGGCGACGTCGAGAGCTCGGTGGTCTCACTGGTCTCGGATAGAAAGTGAAAGACACGATCTTCCGGATCCGGGAAACGCAAGCAACAAGGACCCGGAGAAGGGACTCGAAGGTTGGAAAATATCGCACTCTTACGCCCATGGTTGAACGTAAAATGCGGCATCGCGAAGGAAAACTGGGAAGCTTTTCCTGTTCCCAAAACCAACGTGGGTGGACGGTTTTTCTTTGCCCTTGTTCGGTCAGACGCCACACTGGCGATAGGGAAAAACGTGCGATGTTGGGCGTCCCGTTTCCCGGGGTGGGTGGGTGGGTCCCGAATATTTTCCGGATCTGTTGCGAGCGAGGACACGCCGGACGGGTGGTTTTTCCTTCTACTCCACCGAGTTTTGGGTATGGGTTAGGTTCCCGAAAGTTCGGTGGCAAGGTTACGCGTCGCCATTCCCGGGACCTGTGTGTGTGTGTGTGCGTGTGCGTGTGCGTGTGTGTGAGCGAGACCCGTTACGCGTTACACGTTGCGTGTCTGGATGTTATGTAGTTCAGCGCCATGTTGTTCGATCGTACTTTCTGGAGCTGACCTCAAGCGGGGCCTGGGAGCACTGGGATCGGAAGGAGGCTTTTTTCCCCGAGTTTTCCCACCCGATACACGGAGCAAGAGCTTTCGCTTATGTACAGCTCCGTTTTCTTTCCATCTTGCCTCACCGTGAAGCATCATCGCAACCGGGAATGGCGCTTTTACTGCAACCGATTCCGGCGCCGACAAACAGAAGACGGCGCCTTCCACGCTTCGGCGCTTATGTACGGTCGCGTGGTATTTTGTTACAGGCTCTGGTGCGTGCGGCTCACCTCCGGTTCTTTCTACCGCATCGTTAGGACACGCAACTCCCGGGGCCCTGGTTGAAGCGAGACAAAACAGGGATGGTCTCGGGGATATATGGCGTTTTGGGCGTGGGAGCGAACCTATTCGGTGTTCGGCGTTGCTTTCGCACCTTTTTTTTTGCTGGGTTTTTGTTACACTTTGCACTTGGGAATCGGAGCCTCCCAAGAGAGGAGGGAGCAAGCGGGAGAGGCGCGCTCACTCACTGCTTGCCTTCCAACGCATCTGGTTTACTTTCGATTTTATTCGCCACCGGTTTCATTAGTTTTGCCACGCAGTCCCGGCGCCATCCGTACGGTTGTTGGGCGGGTCTGTGGGTTGGTAGGCGCCAAATGGCAATATTGCGAAATTAGGGAAAATTAAGATTAAGAAATATATACCCGGCGAACGTTTTGTGCGCTCGCATGTTTTCAGGGAAATTATTTCAGGTTTATTGTAATGAGCGTTTTCAACATAAGCCTATCTAATTCAATTTTAGAAAAATTCTTCCAGGATCATTAACAATGATAATTAGTTCCGAAAATGGGAATAAGCATTCATATTCATGCAGTTTATCGTTAACGTCCAAAAAATGCACATTTTTGGGGCGATGTTTAGCGTTACAAATGTGAATCATGTGCAAATTTAACCTATATCGCTTTGACAAATGTTGGGATTTGCTTGTTTTTTTTTTCTCCACACGTTACAATTATTTGCGCAAGATTTACGATGTGTACCCGTCAGGCTATTCGAATTCGAACGTGCGTCAAAATGGCCACTAAAGCTTTAATTGCTCCGATGCTGTATGTTTTTTTTTCTCTTCTTTTGTGTGTGTGTGCTCTCCATTACTTAGGATTTACTCATTCACGTCACCCCGTTGTGTGGCCGACGTGAGCTTGGAAACGATCAGTTAGCCGTGTCCCGTAAATTGTGAGCCGGCATATATAATTAATGTACATAGTCCCACGTTCCGCACTGTGCGCCCGCGTGCCTTAGTTATGCCCACCGCCAAAACGCTATCGGCATCGACCAACACCGGTGGTGTCCACGTGCGTACGGACACGCTGTGTGTTTGGCTTTTCCATTTACTGCAGACCTTCTGTGACCGAAAGCTTCCCGTTTTTCTCGTGGCTGTGGGCTTTTTTTTTTACTTTATTTATTCGTACCGCGCTTCCCATTTTTTTCTCTCTCTCTCTGCTTCCCGGCGCGGAGCCTCTCCATGTCCCGGTTGTCGAGTTTTCCGAGCGCCTGTCACTTGCCTGTCCATCCCCACGCGCGTTGTGCTTCCCTTTACGGTGCCATATTTAGGCTCCGCTCCCGGTCGAGTGCGTTCGGGAATTTTCGGGCATTCCGTGCGAACGCGCGCTCTACATAACCTTTATCGATTTTCTCCCGCAACGGGGATGACGTTTTCTTTTTCCTTTTTGTGTGCGTGTGTGTGTGAGTTTGAGGCTTTTTTTCGGGACTACAGGAGCGCCATATCCCGGGAGTCGCGCCGCACGGTTGCGTTCGGGACCTTCGCGTGGTTCCAGCTTGCGCTGTGCAACACGAGTCCGTGCGCGATCCTGGCGACGTGGCCAAGACACAGGGTGTGGGACCATGCGTAACTGTTGGGAAAAGTCAATTAAGGGCGCGCGCGTTGTTCGTGCGGCATTTTGTTTCATTTTTCCACCGTCAGGCCGACCAGGCGTCTCCTTTGCTTTTTCGGTGGTCCGCTTTTTATGCGGTTTTTGTTAGGCTGTGCTTCTTTTTATTCTTCTTCTATGCCCTTGGGACGGCTACCTCGTGTCGCGCTCGTTGTCGCCTTGTGCGGTTCTCTTCCCCCTGTACCACGGTGGAACGCCCTGGAATCGATGCTACAACAGCACACCCGAACGGGAAGACACAGGAACATCCGTGCGAAATGGGAACTGTGTGAAGGATGGTCATTTTGGTTTATGATCATAAGCAAAAACCCCTGGCGAGGATTGGCCTCGTCCCCGCCCGTGGCTCGGTGTCATTTGGTGAATATCAACAGAAGTAATATAATATGGCGCCCGCCTTTTGGCTACAGCGCTGTTTCGGGCGTCACAAAACGCGTATTTGTTTCATGTCAGCCGAGTTTTTTGTTATCCTCATTCGCGCTCTCTTTCACTCGCTCAGCTTTATCCCGTATTTTATGTGATCCTTCTTCCCTTTGCGGGGCTTCTAATGGCGACGGAGCTATGAAATAATTCATGCTTTAAATGAGCTCCGCCCTTTCCCGGTAGATGTCACGGGGTCAGCAGCGCTTCAGGGGCAAACGGTAATACCTTAGCTCCTTAAATCATTCCCTACGGGATGTGTGTGAGTGTGTGTGTGTGCATGTGAAAGAGCACGCGCGAGAGAGAGCATCATACATTTATTAGGACGAACGAAAAGAACTCCAGAAAAAAAATATACACATTTTCATGAATAATTATGCGAAAGGTGAATAATCAATAACCGTTGGTTCTCTCCGTTTCTCTGCTTCCAGGTATGTGTTTGCCGCAGCGGATCATTATTTGACGGATTACACGACGAAAGCTCGAACGATGGATTACCACGGCCGCCTGGTGTTACAAACACCAGGTGGCTCCATCAACTTTTTCGGGGGTATATTGGAAAAAGGTTACAAATGGACTTTGCACACGTTTGGGTTTGTTTTTTCATCCATTAAAATCGTAGGTTAAGTGTCGTTTTGTTAACAAAATATCAAGAATTTTCAAAAAAAAAATAGGGCATCCTTCAACTCGAATAGCATTCCTTTTTGTTTTCCCACTCTATTTCTCCTCCTCACTAGTGGACATTGTTTCGAGATGCGCTGCAGATGTAACGTGTACGAGGCTTCGAGCGAATTTAGCTCTCCCTCCCGCTGGCAGGCTTCCTACAAAGGATGCCACACCAGAAGCTCGCGACCCAATTTCTTCCCTTTTACTGGGTCAAGTCGGATGTGCTCCCGGCCGCTCGGTGGTTCCCCCGTTCGGTTTGGGCGTGTGAAGTGATACCACTCTGGCTGGCTGTACCTAAAACGGGAGCATTCCAATGCGGGAAATGGAGGATGCCAAAAGAACCCCTTTCAGCGGCGAGAAGTAGATGTGTAGGGAGTGGAAAAAAATGACGCGCCCGGATTGGTCGTAAAATGAAAAATCACATCTCAAGAACACCACAATGTATGTGTGTGTGTATGTGTGCCTGAGGAAAGGATAGCATGAGGATTATGGCACTTCGGGTGCTGGTGTGTGCGTCCTTGAGCAGAAGTTGCCTTTTGACAAGTGAGGAAAAAGCGCCTGATTGCAACAGCAGCAGTATCACTGCAGCAGCCTGTGGCCTGCTTCCTTTGACGGGATGGCACGATTAAATGGGATCCCCTTCGCCCTTCCCGGCAGCCGCCTACCGTGGAAAGCATTCAAAGGATTTCAGAAAGCCGCGCTTCATGGACTCTCGAGTGCACGAGGATGCGCCTTGTCTCTAATGAAAGTTGAGGCCTCTCGGGTGCACAAAGGAACCAAATTGTCACCGAAAAGCCATTCTGCTGGTCTCCACTGCACACAGACAGACGTTTCAGTTCGTTTTGTTTCTTTAGTTAGGCACAGCCTTCTGTTGTTCTGCTCCAGTGCTCTCATCTTCCGTTCACCGATCGCGCGTCAGCTGCACTAGGTGGATACAATTACGATCGAATCGTCCGGAGAAACTTTGGGCATCGATATTTGGCATGGCCCGCCTGAAAAGTGCTGAGCATCGCTGGATACGTGCGGATGGAATGGAAGACGGAGCTTTGGAGCAAAATTTTGAATTTAATCCTTTTGTTGAATTTTTTTCGTTGCCGCTTTGTCATGCCTATTGATTTTTGAAACTCATTTCGAGTTGATCATGTTTTATTTGTCAGGTTTTTCATTTGGAATCTGGAATTAATCAGTGAACATAATCCTTGCTCGTATACCTTTTATTTTTATACTCTGGTATCTTTTTTGTAAAAATTTATTATTTTATTTTAAACTTTTATGTTGATTTACTACCCAGACTAGCCAGACTATCCATTTTATTATCAATTTAAAATACATCAATTATGTGGAAGTATTTCGCTATTAAAATTTGACTAGAAACTTTTCTCCGTTTTAAAAAGGACATTAAATAGCTTGATTTTATTGAAAACAGAAATGACTGAAAGTAAAAAATTATGACTACTTCATGTCGAAATAATTCACAACTATTCGCATACTTCAGCTAGTTCTATTGCCGACCAACTATCTAAAGCCTGCAGCAGATAGAGATTCTACCCTTAGTAAAGAACAGAAAGTGATAGCTAGCGCGACCACTAACGGCAGAACGGGAGGCTGGATTTATGATGGATGCAGCAACGAAGCGGGACTAGCCGCCAGGCTGGCTGTCACCAAGTTGTTGTCACTTGTCTAGCTTGTTTTTAACGGCACGTCCTAGTCACCGTCCGTGTCCCGCTCGTTCCGGCCTTTCGATTCCGCTGTGGCACTTCCGTCGGTACGGTTTTCCTGTTCTTTTTTGTTTTGCGCACCGTGTGCTCCACGACTCCGGGCAGCCAACCACCCAGTCCACCTTCAGGGCAGCTCGAAAAGTTGACCGAAACGAGCAAATATGTCTCCGACGACACTCTCCCTTTGTGCTGCTGTTGCTGCTGCTATTCTTTAAGGTTGCGTTCTTTTTTTTTTGTTTCGTGCCTCTTTCGTGGTCTTGCTATGCCCTTTTCCAATGTCGCCCTTTCGTGGACAAACCGCTGGGCAGCATAAGAAGGGCATCCCAGCAAACGTCCTCCATGTCGCTCGACTCCCCAAGCCCGGCTTATGCTGGTCGCGTCACTTTCAGGGTCGATGTCGTCGAAGCAAGTGTGAGTGAGCGTTGAGATTCGGGTGTCAGCCACCGAACCGGGGAAGGAAAATTAGGCGAGGTGCGAAGGAAAAGCGGGCGAGAATTTCCCCACCAACGCGACCTGCCGCGGGTATCGTAACACGTGAAATTATGTTGACATTGGAACAAATAGATTCCGCTCCGAGCTCGTACCGAGAATACGCGCGTTGTTTGGTGGGAGTTTTCCCTCTCGATTTTCCGCACCCCGCGGTAGTGGCTTCAATGCCACTTTTCCACCGATCACCGGGCGCAAGGAAGCCCGTTTCTTCGGGGTGGTGAAAATCCAATTAGATGGTGTGATGGAAAAGTGCCACAGCGGCTGGCTGGGGTGTGGGCCTTTCCTGGGATTTTTCCCCGGTTTTCCCTTTGGCCAATCGACATCCCCATTCGATGAGTGACGGTTTGCGTCCGACTCGTTTCCCATTGCTTCAGGCTTATTCTCGCGCGTCCCTCATCAATTAGTTGGGTGAAAATTCCAACCGATAAGACAACCCCCCGACCGGAATTGCATCGGAAATGTTTTCGTTCTTATTTTGCATCTGACGATGAAATCGATTGCAAGCCAGGGGAATTGTAAGTTAAGCTGTTGTAATTGCGCCACTAATGATGTAAACTGACAGCCCACCAGTTCCATGGTAACGTGTGGAGCACTTTTGGGGCTGAATGCGCGAGCTCGGGTTTCGTTTTCCGTTTGAATATCGTGCCATTTTAAGGAACAACATTTTATGCTACCCAATTATGCTCAGCAACGCCGCACAGTTGCTACATTACCCAACGGTTCGCGTGGGAGTGAGTGAGGTGGAGGCGTTTTTTTCCCGGCGTTGGTTCAAGGTTGTGTCCCGTCTCTGGGCTCTCTCTTTCCGTCATTGTCCAGCAAATGCGTGGTGGTGTAGGTGTAGGTTTGACTTCCAGCGCATGGATGGATAAGTCAGCCGAAAAATCGAAACCCGCTCTCGCCTGACGTTTTGCTACAGTCAAAATTGCTTTGGGAGGGGTGGCAAATAAAGTCAACCCGGTTGGTCCTTCGTTATCAACGCGTGAATGTTTGCCTAGACGTGTGGCACCTTCGCCTGCAACCGTCTCGCCCTGCTGCGTATGGAATAATTTTCCTCCAGCGTCAAGGAAAAACGAGCAAGCGAGATAGAGAGAGAGAGAGAGAGAGAGAGCGATGGCATGAAAGAACGGATGGAAAAGCGAACCAAACTGTTGACAACTCAATTCCCGGTGTGTTTCTCGCTCGTGCTCGCGGGTTTCACGTTTTCCTGTGAATTTTTCTCACTCCCGAGGGCACTCATTTTCTCATCCTCGCAGCTCTCTTGGTGCCTAAATCTCCGGCTCGGTTTATAGAGCTGCGCACGTGGTAGAAACTCGTCGATACCTGCGTCATAAACCGGGAGCGCGCCACACATCCTAACCTCCCGGAGGTCCTTCGGCAGGCCGTTTGTCTAGGATTGCATCCCAGACAACTTCCGTCTCGCTCTCGCGTCACCCCGTTATCTCAACCATGCCGTCCGATGGGCTCGCGCTCTCTCTCTCTCTCTCGCTCTCTTTCTCTTTTTTGGTCCAGCTCCAGCAGGCTGTCGTTTGCGCAACGGATAAAAGGATGAGTTATTTAGGATACGGCGCGTTTTTGCTGCGCCATCAGCCGCCTGGCATGTCCTGTGAGTGCCTCGTGCCACGTGGGGAGTGGCTCTGGAGGGCACTCTTCGCCCGGGCCTTCAACCGCCCACATCTCTTTCGGCTAGTCCTTCGTTTGGGGTGGGTGCGAACTTCCGCTAGAGGTCATCCGGGGGAGGACACGGTTTCACTGCGTCATAACATGGCCGCGTGAGGCTTTTGGCTGAATTTTGCCCTAAAACCGCATGGATAGAAAAAGAGTTATGTGGATAGGTGCATTTTTTGTTCACTGCTTTTTTCGTTCCTTCATTATCTCTTCCTTTGTCTGCTGCCTTATGGTTGCGGTTGCTGTAGATTAGTCCTCCCTTTCGCGGTTACAACGGTCACGGAGTTTGTTTCCGCTCTTCAAAACTGCTAGCAGAAAGAAGACCCAGTTTTGAATGGGATGTGTTTTATCTTGCTTTAATCGCACAACATGCCGTGCGCACGCCATACCATTTCGCCATGCTTTTCAAACAAACGATGCTGCTGCTGCGGCAGAGTTTCATCCACAATATATTGCCCGCTTGGAAGGGCGAAGGATTGTTTTTATGCTTCTGTTTTCGGAGCGTTGTGGGAACAAACAGCAGCTGGTTGGGGGGACACCGTACAGGAAAACGATAGACCGGATGCAGGTGCCTTAGCAGGCTGCAAAGGCCCGGTTTTTGGTTTTGTGATACGGAATGTGGCCCAAAAACGGGTTAAAACGAACCCACGTTCATCCGGGTGTGGGATATCTTCCTGCAGAAGGACTAATTCGAGATCAGGCTCGGTGTAACCCAGGGAGTTGGTCTATCTCTCTCTCTCTCTCTTTCTCTTTCTCTGGAGTGAGAGTTTCCTTGTGTGTGTGTGTGCATGCTCGTACGTGCCCACCCATTCGAGGGTGGTTCTCACGAGGTGTGCGCACTCTTTCCCTCTTATTTCGTTGGTCCCAGCCGCAACCAAGGTGTGGTGTTTGCTCGTGTGCAGCTGCGAATCCTTGCGCAGAGGAGCTCGAGCTCACGTGCACACAGACAAATCTCCTTCATCACGATGAAGGGGGGGAAACCAAACACGCCATTTGTCCTTCCGATGTACGAGTAAGCGAGATAACCCGTCGGTGCGCCAGACTGACGGGGAAAATGGAGCCGCCAAAGGAAAACCATGGGGAGACGTCGAAGGACATTCGGCAAACGAAGCGCGCGCGCCATCACCGTCGTCGTCGTCGGGACGGGCCGGGCCAGGCCGGCGCGATTATGTGTGCTTTTGCGTAAAATCAATAGACGAGACGACTCGCCTGGAAGGCGCCTGATGGGGTTTCGTGTCGGCCCGTCGTCGTCGTCGTCGTCGTCTGGCAGGATCACGGGCTCCATAGTGCCTGGGTGCTCCTCATGGCCATCGCCATCGTCGCCGCCGTCTAGGGTTTTTTTGTTCTTATTTCGCCAACGCCCGACTCCCGGTCCCCGTTTCATCCCATTTTCAGGGGCCGCTTTCAAAGCGTGTGTCGGTTTCGTTCACTCGCCGCCTTCGGGATGGGAGTGACGCGTTTTTGGGGCGCTCCACGCATTCATTATGCTTTATTATGCTGCGTGCACGAGAGCGAAGTGTCGCCGGTCTTTGATGGGCTGTTTGTGTCCGGGTGTTTTGCAACTGTTGTGACGGTTTTATCTCTTCCCTTTTTAGCACCAAACGGTTTGGCAAGTAGCCACCACCTATCTATCCGTGCGCTTGAGAGGCCCGTGCGAACGCGACGTCACTTTTATAACGTCGCGTGAAATTTATTTGCGCACCGCGTAAATTACACACCAACGGACTCAGTTCACATTCCGGCACACGTTTTCGTGTAAGGGAGTTTTCTTTTGCGTACGATGTAACAGGTACCCTTTTTTCCCGGGAAGTTACGCCATTGAACATGCCACGGTCCTTTTTATCCGTGTAGATGGAATGAATGCGAAAAATGATGGGAGCCAGGCTGCCGATTTTGCGCCTCCAAAAAGGGGCTCATTTCGACGCCCGTGTACGAAAACTGTGCCGATTCCCGACCCACCGTCACGTGATTGATGTTTTTCTACGCAGTATTGCACGCCGTCTACCATTCGGTTTCTCCCCTGTGCGCAAGGAACAATTACGATGGAACGTTAGCTGCTCCGATTCCCTGCGATTCGAGGCGCCGTGAAAACCGATGGGAAAAACAAGAGGGATGGAAAGTCGTAGCCGCCTGTACACGGAGTTGGGGGAGTTGATGGGGTTGTCCCGGGGGTCAACCGCGCCCCACCTGTGCTGAAGGACATTGTGAAGGTTATTTCTCGAAAGTGGGGTGCTGGTCGTCACCACCGACGCAACCACCATCGTCAGGAACGCTATATCCTGCAGGATATGCGCATGGGCATGCCGGGCCTTTTATTGGGCCGTGCTGCGTAGGGATGTCTGTTTGGAATTTTTTTCTTGCTCGAATGTGTGCGTGGGTGTGTGAGGGAATCTGAATGAAATTCCGACGCAGGAGCAGGATGGAAAAGTGTCCGTGTGAGCTCCCACGACCCTACCCGGTGATGTTTATTTTCCTGGGGAAGTTTCTGATGGTATTTATCGGCTTAGAAATAATTGGTCTTTTTTTCGACGTCATAGACACAAGACCGTTCAATAACGTCGGAAAAGAACTTTTTTCGAACACCTGCAGTGTTTTTTTTTGGTATTCGAATCACAACTTTGAACGTACGATACCTTCTCAATTTAGAAATTGAAAGCGAATGTTGTAAAAGAAATTGATTATTGAAGCGCTGCATTAGTGTCATTAAAATTAATTGAACTAAGCTGATTAAAATTAATTAGCTAATTTGTTGTGGAAATTTAATCCATATTATTTTGAATTTTGAGAAATATTTCAGGTTTTCGAAGGGAAATTTTTAATGTTTTCTGGGTGTAGTGAGCATTTAAACGCATTTAATATGAGGTCTAAGATAAATGTGCTCGTCATCCGAGGCTTGCAAGGTCAAAAGTAACACAATTTAAATGCTCGTTTCGCAATTACCTTCACAAAACATGGCACAAAACTGATGTTACCAGATTTTGCGACATATTTTCCACACGCCGGCATGTCGCCAAGCACCGACCAGAGGTCGTTCATGTAGCAAAAATTTACAAGAATGATCGATTTTTGACGCACCGCAAAACGTTTCGACACCGGTGTGACGGTAGAAGGAAAACATATTTTCCATCCCTTCTCTTACTTCTTTGCGTCTTTTTCACAATTTTATTTCACCATCAGATACATACGCTCGTGCCGATTCGGTACTTTACGTACACCGCTCCGGTGTTGCCTCCTGTTTCTTTCTTTTTTCCGGCAAGCACGTCTGGTACGCTTCCTGGATTTTCGCGAACGGTTTACGCGGCACGGTAAAAGAGGGACGCTCGAAAGGAACTTCGGTGGTGGCGTGCATTAGCTCTCGGGCTCGGGCAGTGTGATGTTATTTCTGGCCACGGAAAAGAAGCAGATTCTCTGTCGGCATCAACGGGAGGCGCTGTGTGTCCGTCGGGCTGTGCTAAGGGGTTTGCAGGACACACGGTGGGTGCCGGATCTTTGGCTTCGGTTATTTCGAGCCGCGTGTGTGGAAGGTGTTGGAAGACCGACAGGCCGTTAGGAGCGGGACCGCTGTTGCTGGTGCAAATTCACGCACAAATAAATACCGACGCGGCCCTGCCCGGGATCTAAGAATAAACCACGCGCCGAGTGCCGTGTTCCGCGAGCACTTCGGATGCCTGCGCCATGCTTTTATGTGTGTAATTATGGTATTTATGTTAGCGGAAAAACGGACGGGATGGGTGAGTGCATGGAGAGAGAGAGATAGAAAGAGAGAGAGAGAGAGAGAGAGAGAGAGAGAGAGAGAGAGAGAGAGAGAAAGTAAGCTCCTCTGCGTGTTTCCGCCTGTTGGTCTAGTTTCAGATTTAACTGTGACTGGTGTTATGGAGTGTTTTGCGAATTACGGTATGCGTTTGAAGGGATTTTCATTCACTGATCTCGTTTAATGAACGTTAAGAAAAAAAATCTGTGTGTATTTAAAGGCCTGTTTCAAAACATTTTCATGTTCGGTCGATCCCTGCCCGCTGATCTAGTAGACTGTTGAACGATTTATTTTTACCATGAAGCGGGATTAAACTGGACGCGTTCAAAATCAACCTTCATTCCATTCCCGGAAGCCGTTCGGACAGATACGGTGAATTAAAGTGGGGTTTGTTGTCGCTTTTCTCCCGCTTCGCCACCCGACATCTGACCATTAGAGTTATGCACCTCTGCGATGCACCAAAACAGTGGTGCATCGTCGGAGAACTGCGTGGTGCGCGCTTCCGTTGTGAAAGTTTTCACGCACACGCAACCGCAATCGTTTATGCACGCGACGGATGTGCAATTGTGCTGCACTTTGCTTGTTTACTGGTTCGTTCGTTTATTTATTTGTTTGTTTGCTTGCTTGCTTGCTTGTTTGTTTGGTTGTCTGGCATCGCCCCGGTGCAGATTTGCCATCGCCAGGCGAGGAGAGGTTGTGTTTGTGTTCGCGTTCATTTGTTTGTACGCTGGGTGCGTGTCATTCGAGCCCCCGAGTGATTGATAGTATGCTGAGGAAATGCAGTATTGGGATGCACTTTTCATTGAATGACTGAAGTATTTTATACATTTGTTCATATACTTTACGCATTACAAGCGAATGCCTGATAATGTTTGTGGAAACAAATAAAGTTCTAGCTTGACGTTGTATAGTTTTTTTCTCAATTATATTTCGTGTTGTCTCCTGTCCAGCCATTATTTGTCGTGTGTGCTGGTTTTCCTTCTATTCGAGGTACACATAATTGTGTCTAGCAGGAATGGTTGTTTCATACGGGACAACTCCTAAACAAAAAACATTCTTCCCCGTCGTCGGTGTGTACTGAAACATATGTTTTCCAAGGAAATGGTCGGAAGCACCGTCACCGTCGCGTTTCATGCTTGCTTTCCCGTTGTTTTCTGCAGTGCTGTGGAGTTGCGCGCAGTACGAAGAAAACATCGTTTAGAATACAAATGCCCGCTCTTTTCGCTGGAACATGCCAGGACAGCCTGAACATCGTGAAGGGAAACATGCTCTCACCCCCTTGCGAAGGTACTTCTTTCACCATCCTACCGGTGCCATCCACCAAACTATCCAAAGACAGACACAAACAACACCCCAGTGCCGGTGTTTTGCTGCTAATGCAAATTGCGAATGCAACCGGGCCGTGCACCCCAGCGCGCTTCCTCATCCATTCCCTAACGGTCGCATGATGCATTCGAGCCCCGCGGTGTGTTTGTTTGCATGATTCGATGCAAACAGTAATCGGCTTTTGTATGTGAACCAACGGGCGAGCGCATGCACGCGCGCTTGTTTGTTTGTATGCGAGTGCCGCGCGACAGGTGTAATTAGCAAAAATTGATTTTTATTTGTTGATTTTTGGATGCACCTAAACGTGTCGTTATGCTTACCGCTGCACGGGAAGAGTAAACATGCTAATGTTGTAACACTAAAAGCGCGCCACGCATACGTGTAACAGTCGCGTGCGAAAGTGGGACACCGATGTGGAATAAAATAACGGTTGACAGAAAGTGCATTTTGTGACGATGTGACGAAATTGTCCCTTTGGCAGCGTTTGCATCGCTCGCATATGCACATCTAAGGGTGGGGAAATAAAAGCATTGTGGGAAATTGTGATCCATCAACGTTTGGAATTATTGATTGATCAGCTGTTTTTGTGGCTTGGAAGAATGTTTGGGTAAATGTGATGCATTATTCAAATTATTATAACCGTTTTTGGGATTGCTCAGGTAGAACAAGTTATTTTGTGGGGATGAATTTTGTTGAAAAAAAAAGTTTGATTTTAGTAAACGTTTTTTTAGGGCGCTTCTGTTTTAGCAAATAACTTATTTTTAGCATTTATGATTTCATTTTTTTTTTACTAATTTTTGTTTATTATTTTTTTCTTACAGGTAAATTTTATTTCGTTGGTTTTGGCTATACTATTTTTGGCGAGCTTTATGTAATGGTGAGTTGGAAGAATTTTCGCTTAAATGATTACAATTTCATGCAAATCAATCATTTGCTCCAAAGGCGCACAGCGCGAGCGTCTGAGCGTGAAGAATATATCGCAATCCGATCTGATTGACAAACTTTCGTGACGCGCCAAGGCAAAACGTTTTGGTCCCGCTCCAAGAGTGGTTTACCCCAGCACTTAGCAACATTTCCCGGCGGGTGCATAATACTCCTGCAAATAATGACCTTCCTTTTTCTCTGGAGACTTTTGTGACTCCCTCCTTCCGGGATCGTTCGCGCATCGCAGCACGCTCTCATATCATCCCATCACGCCGGAACCGGTGCCAAAAGTGCACGTCGAGCGTGTACGGGAAAGATTAAAATCAATTAGAATGCCATCATCATCAATCAACCGGCAAACCCGGTTGCCCACCCAAGCGAATATTGCGCCAAGGCTTTACGATATCAAACAAGCAAAAAACAAACTGCACCACGGCGTTCTTAAAAGATATTCTTAATGCAAATGCAATTGCATCCGTGCTCGTGCGCGAGACGACACACTGTGATGGGTACGCTGGTGTACGCCATCACCGGACGTGGAAACCGCTTCTGGTGGAGTGCAAAATTTCCGGTGTCGGTAGTATTTTGGCTGTGAAAAACTTTTCCATACCGCGCACTTTCGTCGCACGGGGCTTCGCTTCGACAGGCAATCGTAAAGCATATACTCTGCTCGTTCGCTGGAATTAAGCGGGAAAAGTGCCGACGAAAAGTTTTCTACTGGCGTGCGTTTTGGTGCACCCGAGGTTTTCCGAGCTGGTTGGGCAAAAATTATCGCGCCAAATGCGAGCTGCAGCTTTTTTTTTTGTTCGGTAGTAGGACTGGGATTTTTGTGTGCATTTTCCGTCCACCTTCACCAGAAAGCTCGGCGCAAGTTTGCTTGGGCGTGGAATTCTGACCGAGTGGCAGAGCTCGCTGACCGTTTTGGTGGTTCCGGCGTAATAAAATGCATTTTGTTTATCGACGCCGGCTTACGCTTTCCGTGGCGCTGGAGGAAGGAAACCACCCGTGTGGATCGGGCGAGAAATATAGGGGACAAAGTTTTTCACTTTCGAATGGGCTTTAGTGCGGGGGAGCCAAGTAGATTAATGGTCGGATATTGTTATTGTACCAGCGGGACTCGAAGTCAACCGTAGAGTGCGGGAACTGCGACCCTCGGAGAGGTCGATGGGACGAAACTTTCGGCTAGTTGAATTTAAAAGTTTAATCGGTTTTATAAGCGCGCTAACGATGCTGATAGCGGTTCGGGCTTAGGGTGAGTTTGCTTAAACTACGGTGTGATAGTGGTGCTAAACCGTAGCAGAAACTCAAATCCAGCGATAGGGCTTTAGTTCAATGTAGAATGTCGTGAAAATTTATTTAATGTGGGGATTTTGCTTCGATGTAGAAGTAGTGAAATTAGATCAAGAACAATTTAGCTAAAATTTTTGAAAAACATTCATAATGCACTAAGATGACAAAAAATAAATGTATTAAAACAGCTTTACGATTCTTATGTTATAAATATTCATGTTGTGTAAGGTTATCTCCACGAATCGTTCAGCTGTCGTTCAACCTACCGTAACTAAGCCGTTTCCTAGTTGAAAGGCTATCAATGAACACCATTTTCTCAGCAACGATGTTGTCTAAAGGCATTCCCCCCTGCTCGTACGGTGACGGTGTATCGATTTATTTTAATTCTCAGCTTTCGTACACCCCTTAAGAGTCAGTGCCCAAGTCAACTACCCGTAAAGCGGCGCTCCTTAGCATGGGCCTCTCGCCTCTAAAAGCCAAGCGCCAGGTCTCGTGCATGATGGCGTGAGAAGAACGCTACCGGACGAATGATTATGGTAATTAGTGCTTGTAATTTGTTACAATAAATACAGGCATAGTTTGCATGTTAAGTTCATTCCCTTCTGTTCGCCCTATCCTCTTCGTTGCCCAAGTGTTTCTTCTCGCAGCCTCGCAAAAGGTGTCGCGTTTTGCGTACGCCAATGCGCACCGGCTCTCGACGGCGCACGCACGCGGTGCGTTCGATGCGGCCAGTTCAATCGAGGCATATCGATCTGGGCGAAACCGGCTTCGGCGGGCTGATTAGTTGCAGGCCTCGTGTCCGCATGCTGGAAGCCGAGACAGGCTACTTTATGCTGCTCGTTTGCATTTTTTCGCCTTCCTCTCTCTCTCTCTCTCTCTCTCTCTCTCTCTCTCTCTCTCTTTCTTGATCGGGGAGCTTATTCTGCGTGGTTTGCGATCGAAGCGAGGCTTTAAGCGGATGTGGCGAACCATTTGCTGGGATGGTTTGATTTTCTTTCAACCCTTTGCCCTTCTCGAGCGGCTCGTGGATTAGTATGATTAGTGCGGGTCGGACCGTCTTTATGCCCACACGTTCGTTGCTGCAGCTCGCTTTATGAATCGTACGCCTGCACACAGGAAATATGTTGTCAATTCGCGGAGGTTCCAGTTGCGCCGTAATTAGCAACCAAGCGGGTGAATGCATCTTTCCTTCGCGCTAGGTGCGAACTGATTGCCACCAGCATACACACACACGCACTCGCCGCGGTTGGGTGCTTTTATGCTCTTTAATATGTTGCCGCTTGATTGGCTGCGGTGTGTGGCAATCCCGGACGAAGATTGAGCACACGTCGGCTGTTTTCCGCAAGGCCGTGGGAAAAGCCCTTCCAAGCAAATAGCGGACAGCAGCAGCGTGTTCTTTGCAGCTCATTTAACAATCCATATGCTAACGATTCGATGACCAGGAGATGTGTCAAGGGTGCTGAAAGGAAGCTTTGAGCCTGAAAGCCAAGAAGTAAATGGGAAATTGTGCATTGATTTTTTATGTATTAGATGTTGCACAATACATCTCAATTTTATATGGTTTTCATTGATTTCAGTGGCTTAATTCTTCAATAATTTGCTACAGTACTCTTCACATTTTTAATGCTACTGCGTACCAGTTTTATAATGCCACTTTGATATATTTTATGTGCTATTTCGTAACTATTTTATCTCGGTTCTAACATAAATTTTAGGGAATTATTTTTGTCTGGAAAAAAACTTTAAAATGAAAACATGAAATTGAATAAAAATTTGTTTTTCTTCACAACCACCCACGGCTCCGCAGCAAACATTTCATAGCTATGTTTCAGCGAAAATGTCGAGTGTCGAATGTGTAATTTTTGCTCGTTCCACACACGTGCACAACGCGGCAGCCCATTTCGCATGCACACTATCACGTACCATCTTTGCGTTCTCCGTCTCCGTTGGACGTGAACTTCTGACCCACCGGCTTGATCGATCGCCGCCCACAATCGACGGGAGCGAGCCCCTCCGATCGCAAGACGAAACTATCATTAGAAGCCATTTGCTTCGACCGCCCTCCAGATGCCATCCCGACCGAGCCGAGCCAGACGCTTCGCCGAACCGGTAGCGTGAATGGTAGCTTCCAGTTTGATTAGAGCCGCATGATTGAAGTCACAATTCATGGGAATTAGCGTCGTAAATCTCGCGGTCCTTCGATTTCCATTCGCCGCACACACAACCACACGGTGCCGATCGGTGCTGATCGTGCTCGCATGGTGCGCTAATGTCGTGCCGTTAAGAACGCGCCACGATCACGCCGATCATTTGGACGCTATGTTCGCAAATTGGATGCGGCACCCCTGATGGAACCGCATGATGGAGGCATGATGTGAAGCCTGCGCGCTATGTTGTGACAGAGCGCGATGGTGGAGTCGCTCGCGTTACAAATCATCCCTCACCGAGCAGGGGGTTGGTCGGAAAAACTGTCGAGCTTGTGGAGACCCGGATTAGATCGTTACACAATCGATTGCGGAACGCCGCTCATGTGTACATGTATGTGTTTGTCTCGGAGGAAGGCTCGAAGGAGCGTGCGCCCTTTTAACGATGGATTGCATTTTCCTCCACGTACGAGATCGAGGAGAGGCTCTTTCCTGATGCGACCCGGTTGAGATGTGTGACCCGGTTTTGCGGGCGAGTAATTTACGATGCAGTTTCTCGTTTTCCCACCCACCCAAAACACCCCCCCCGGGGTGGTTCTCGAAAAGCTGCGTGAGATCACTAGCGCAGCTTCAAATTGCAGGCGCGCTGATGTCACTGTGGGTTCAATAAATGCACTCTCGCTGGTCTCGCGTTGGAGATGGATGGCGCTGGAAAGCACCCCCACGGTGGGGTAAGAAATCAAAAACACATCCCCCACCCTAGCTCTAGCAAAGGACCTCCTGCTCTTTTCGTTTTCTTCGATTATCGATTCGATTCTCGAACGGCATTTGCTCGATTTATAGCTCACATTTCCCGCTGGGATGGGTTGCATCGTAGCCCAAACATCTGCTAATCATCAAATGTTGACGGGGGGGCTGGTCTAATCTCCTGGCGTGTGTGTGTGTGTCTTTGTGTCGAAGGGTGCCACTCGGAATTGTACACACTGGTTGCAGCCAGTGACTGACAAATTTCAAATTATACTTCGCTTTCGATGCTTCGAACGATTGACATCGTTACGGCGGTGAAGGTACGTTGGAGGCAGGCTGGAGGACGGAAAACACCCCTACGAAGGTGTGTAATTTGAAATAATATCCCACCGACGTGCGCCATTCGTTTCCCCGCCTGGCCGTGTTTGTACGGCAGGTTGTAATAAATGTCATTGGCATGCTCACGATTCCGATTCTTCGATGCTTATTAGTGTGCCGTCTGAATGTGGCTCAATTAGAATAAATAATCGACCGACGAGCAGGTTCGGCTGTGCAAACCTTCTCATGGGGATATTCCGTTCCCTTGCCTGGATGCAATAAATTACCACACGTTTCGTTGCTGATAGAGCAACCAATTCCTTTTGGGAGGAGGTTTCGATTGCAAGCAGCGAACGAAACGGAATTCCGAATTACGGCGCGTTCGAATAGATTCGGCCATGGACATTCTTGACCCATCGATGAGCGCCATAAAACCGAACGACCCATGCACATGACCCAGTTGCAAGGAGCGCCGGAATGCCAGAACTTTTGTTCGCAAAAATGCACGTCGTAAAATGCAATGGCTTGAATTTTGCATCGCAAAGCGAACCCCCCCCCCCCCCTCCCCCGCCAAGTGGTAACGTCCCGAAGAGAAAACGGGCTTAGCTTGTGGTGAAGAAAAAAGGGTGCAGTTTTTCCGCTTTTCCCAAACGCGTCCAAATGTCGCTGAACCAATTAAAAAGTGAACAACCGTTTCATCGCTTCGAGTTTCTCCAATCCAGTGTGTTTGTTGTGCATGTGTGTTTGTGTGTGTGTTGCACTCAGCTCCCAATACGGGGGTAGCTTTTATCGTTACATTGTTGGGTGGGGGTCTCGCATGAGCAAAAGGGTGTCAACATCATCGACCAATGCTCGATTGATCCCTTCGATGGCGTTGGCACACAGGGATGGAAGCAAAGGGTGGAAGCAATTCATAGTGCACACTTCCAGACACACATACACACACATACTCGCTCTTCTCTGTACGTGTGGTTGCACTTCGGTGACCTAGCTTTTGGTTTTATGAACCATTTCGAACGGAGAAACCCACGACGTGGGGGTGTGAGGGCTTCGAACACAATGACTCCCGGCTTCGGTTCAGTCCCCGACTGACACCCTCACCTTCACCCATTCCCCTTGTTCCTGCTAGGCAAAGTGCAGTGTCGGCAAAATTTATGCTGCAAGCTCCATTTTTCCCTCGACGCTTCCGAGCGCACTTGCTAGGAGCTCTCTCTCACTCTCTCACTCGAGCATATCGATTTTGCTGTGCAGCTTCAGTTAACGTCCTGTCGGGCGTCCCCTTCGCAGTTCCCAGGACCCGTTGGGAGCCAACCATTTCATACAAAGGATCATCGAGTTTCCTTTCTCTATGCTTTTTTTTTCTTCTCCCCACAGAAAGTGGAGCTGAGCTTCTGTGCGATGTATCCACCCGAACAAAGGATACGGTCGAGCAAGCGAACGGGTCATCCGAATGGTGTGCCGGCGCATTCGATTTTGCTTTCGTCGTCCTTCGGGTGTCCTTGGCCGGGTGGCTCACTGGCTGGCTCGTTGTCGGTGGGGTGGCACGTGGCTACAAAGTTTCCCATCCATCGGGTATCCCTTTTATCCGGTGCCATTTTCCAAGTGTGTCGAAGGTTCACGCTCCTTGCAACAGCAGTTGCAAAAGATGGCGCGTCCGAGACCGCGTGGTTGATTTTTTTTTCGTTCCAAAAAGCGTTGGTAAGGGTTGGTGGGAGGTTGGTGCAATCAAAAGTTTCGATGTAAATGCACTGCCCTTGTGCTCGGGTGGGAAAACGACGCGCGGGCACGGGACAGCAAAGGATGTGCACGAATGGGGCGTGAGTCCGTTTGCAGCATAAATAAACTTTTCTTGTTTGAGTTTACGAGTGCACAAAAACGATACGAAACTTCCATAACACAGCTAAAATATTGTTAGGCGAAGTAAACGCACGCAAACGCAGAGCAGAGCAGGACGGGTGATATTGTTTTAAAGCGAAAAGTTTGAACCCCTTCCTAAGTAAGACCGTTTCAGCGCCTTTTAGTTCCGATATGACATCGGTTTTATTTCGCTTTTATGCGTAGCATATTATTTCTTTCTATTTTTATTTGTCGAAAATATCGTTGCTAAATTTGTTACAAATTATGCAGCTTAAAGTGTTTCAGATCTAGATACAGATTCAGATACAAACAGAAATTAAAATAAGTAATCTCAACCACCCCCTCACAGATGCGAGTGAAAACCATTTAAATTACGAGCTCCTGGAAAAACCCGTTAGAATGTATGCGTGTGTATGTGTCGTATTTCTTTCTGGCAGTTTTGTCTCCCTTCTAAGCCTCCCTCCGGGACCCACTCCCCCCCAACCCAACACCAAAGTGCACGTTTCGCTGCGCTGTTGAGCAATTGCTCACACATTTTCCTTCGACACCTGCAACCCACCACCAGTCCCCACCCCTTAACCGAAGGACACGCGGTGGTGTTCGCGAAATGCACCATTTGCCAGGGCTACAATTACGCCGCCCGCTGGAACGCGCAACCGAGCATAATGCCTTTTACGCGCGCGCGCCTGAGCGCATGTTCCGTGTTTCTCATATTCGAAACGATTCTTGAGCCGCCGCCAGGCGTCGCTTCGAAGGGTGGTTCAGGTGGCAAAGCGGAATGTTTCGCTCGTTCTGGTATTTTTCCACCCTAACGCTTCTTCTCCGTCGCCCAGCGCGGTACGCTGAAGGGTGGATTCTGTTTTTGTTCCCTTCATGCTGCCATTGCACGCGCTTCCTTGGGATACTTTCCTCGTGCAGCCAGCCAACCAGATGGTTCCTCGATTTCTCATGGATTAGGTTTTCGCCGTTGTGAACGCATGCACTCGCCGAGATGCATCTGCGAAGCGTGGTGCATAATTTATGCGCGCCCCGGTAGTGATTCCGTCACACCACGCGTTACCTGCTGACCCTTAACGGGCCGACATGCGCCCGTTCAACGTCACCGGTTTTTCGCGCCACCGATTTTAGCCGGCTTTTATTTTATGCTGTGGCGTTGAGGCGAGCCGACCGTGTGGCTGATCGTGGTATGAGGCCACGCCACGCGACTTTATCGTTTCCTTCCTAGCTACGATGGGCCTTTTCCGCAGGTTTTGGGTGGTGGCTGCTCCGCGCTCGTCACTCGTTGCCTTGCATTTTGATAGAATGTTAATTGAATTGTGCAACACATTTATATGGGCGAACGGTGAAACGAAACTCCCGCATGTGGTGGCGTCGGGCGGTCGTTAGATTGCGTTAGTGCTCGGACTTTGCTTCCTAGTGCGTTGTGCATTTTCCAACATTTTTGCTATTATTTATATTTATTTAATTAAAAAAAAAACAGAAAGAGAATTAAATAAGTAGTTGTTGGAATTTATTTAGACTCTGAAATTCACAAATGTTGGCTACTTTTTATTTTTTAATAGTCTTGGAAATTTGGTACGCAATATTACAAATAATATGTTCCTTATAAACTTAATTACATTTAAGTCATTTGGTTTCGTTGGTTTGGATTCGTTTTGTTCAACAAATTTTCCACTTCACGCAAGCCATATGGACGTATTATAGCCTTTAATGTTTACCAGATTCCATCTGCTGGTGATGGCGAACTTACTTTGCTCCCGGCGCCGGTGTCGATGTCGTCATCTCGCTCTCAGCAGGGAGCCCTTAGTCCACTTCGGCAGCGTGTTGGGACAAATTGTAGCATAAAATACAATTTTACGGCTTCATCGAGGACGCGACGAATATTAAACCAGCCGTTTCTAAATCACCGCTGCTGAGTGCGCTCCACTTGACCCCGCCCAGATGTCTGTTTTTCAGCATGTGCCACTTGCCAAACTGCTCAATTGGAAAATACTTTTTTTCTGGGTCCCAAAATATGTTGCTTATTTAAGGTTTTGTCATGCTTAGAAAAGTAATTCCGGCTCTACATTTCTGGCCACAAGACCATCGAAATTTATTGCTCCAATGCATTATGGATTAAGTACTCATAAATGGTTCCTGCTTGCTTTCTACCCAACCGTCGCGGTCGTCCGTGATGTTTGAAGCGTGGTTGAAGCGATTCATAAGCACCATATGTAAACCGTAAAGGGCCTGTCGCACATGCACAAAAAAACGAAGCATGAACTGCCTAAATCCAACTCATGGTCTTTGATTTTTGTTTTCAATTTTTCGGCTAACAGCCGTTAAGCAAAGTGCAGTAAACATCGACGGAGGGAAACCGTCCCACAAGTGTGTGCCACTCGCGGTCACACGTAGTGTTTTGCTTCCTCCAAAAATTACTCACCAAGTCGCGAATGAGGACGTTAGTTGCGTCTGCCGAACAAAATCACGAGCCCTTGGCTTGGGGTGGAATTGTTCGCGCCCAATCGTCGCGCTGTCCGAAATGCAAAACTTTCCCATGGACTTATGCCCACAAAAGGGAAGCATTACAAACTCTGCACCACGGCGAGGAGGTTCACGCGCGTTTTCCAAACAGACGTATACTAAACATTTCGGCTGGAGGAAACGCTAAAAAATTGTCTTCTTTCCTTCTCGTGACTTGAACGAAGCGCGCACCGCGTTTGAGGTCGTCTGTGGGCTTTATTTTAAATTTGTAGCTAGTGGCTTTCGGCTGGTTTTGCTTTTCCGCGCATCAACATCAACACTCCGCCGCGTGAGAGACACTCATTTTCGTTTGATGCTCTCAGGCGTGAGGTTTTTTGTTCCTACATGTGCAGTTTTTCCTGGACATGAGCCGGTACAAAATATACGATTTGTCTGCGGTTCGTGCGCGCTTGCTGGTTCTCTTTCTCGAGCGTCGTTATGCCACCGCGAGAGTCACGTGTCTGTTCCGAAAGAAAAGTGAATAGCACAAAATGGAAATAAAATAAAAAGGGCTGTCGAAACATTTTCGCGCTAGACTGTGGAAAATTGTGGCGCCTTTGCATTGAGCAGCGGATGCGCATACGTCTGTGGAAAGATTAGAAGACACAGCACTTAAACGAATCTGTCTCTCTGGCGCCTTTGGATGCGATTGGGTAATGTTTTTTCATCACAAACCCAGCGTATTGGCAAATTCCTCGACCCATCATCATTCCTTTGATCGGGTGTCTCGCTTTCCTGTGTTTCTTTTAGCAATTATTTGTTCTTCTTTTAAGAGGGATTTTCCACAATTTCCACCCGGCGGGTGAGTTTTTCGATCAACCAAAACTGTTTGGACAGCGGTAGCGTAAATTCTTTCCGTTTCTTTGAATAATTCGGCATCGCTTGTGTGCACGTGTATGTGTGTTGAAGGCTTGTGCTTTTTTTTGCAGTCCATTTTGGGAGTCGGTGGGAAAATTTCCACTGCCCACTGTAAACATTCGCCACCACCAGGAAGTGTGTGTTGCTCTTGTTTATTCTACCCATCACCGGGCAGTTCGCTATGTTTATATACATGGCACCCCGCTTTCGTAAGAGGTTGAACTGGTCTGGTAAAGTGGGTGGAAAAAAAATCAAAAAGAAGCGTGCCAAATTTCGATTTATATTTACACGACGATTTTGCACAACAAATCATTTTTTTTCTTTCAAACTTCGTTTGATGTTGAACGGCCTTTTTCCTGGCCGTTATGTATGTTGTTACTTCGTTCACTTCGATCACAAACGCAGAATAATCAGGCATAAAACATGTTATTCGAGAATCTGCGTCCCAAATTGCATGTCAAAGAACACTTTTTCTTGATTACTTTAAATCAACGCGTGCGGCCGGTTTAAAAAATAATCGAACCCAAAATTAGGTCACGCTCTTTCTAAGAACTCTAGCGTGGCTCGATTGTTGTCCCTAACATGAACCCTAACCTTTGTTGCATATTGACCCCACCGATTCGTGCTTTGTTTTCCGCGAGGTGCAACGAAGCTGCCCATTGTGCTGCATTTCTCAACCACCAGGTGACCGCCTTCGATCCAGAGCTCGTGCGAGCTTTTTTAGGGCGGCCAATTTATGTGTGTCACCCTCCTTCAGCGTCGTATGGTTGGTTGAGGATTTTCCACCGGTGCATTGGCCGGCGTGGGTGTAGGTCGAGGGTGTGCAATCGAACGACGCTGACGAGACGGATACGGCACGTGACGCAATCGATAGAGAAGGGCGCCCGTTTACCGTTTCGAACTGGACACATTCGCAGGGTGACTCCTGCGACCGTTTCGCGCCGTATTGCAACGTCATCTCGATGGACACAACCGCGCTCGCCATGACTCCTTTGCGTGGTGCAGCGTTGGAACAGGCCACAATTTAAATAATAAATAATCGTTAAGGTTTTACAGTGTCCCCATGGTTTACGGCTTGGTGCTGTGACCAGAAATGGAGGTTAACCGATGGCGAAGGCGGACGAAATCGTTCTCTATATCGTTCTAATTCCGAGCATGGTACCAGCTTTTACCGAGACAATTGTCTGCCTCAGCCAACTCACTCCGCCTTGGTGGAGCTGTTCTTCTTTTGATCAAATCGTTGGCTTTTCCAAGGACCGTTTGTTCTGTGGACTGATGAAAGATGCATGCCGCACCGGACGGGGTTTCCCACATGGCAATCAACGAAACCGATCATCAGGGAGGATTTTATAGCGGGCTTGGGTTTGGTTTTGTTTGTGTTGTGTCGCGTTGCGTTGCGGCTTGGGACGATCCGTTTCGTGAATTATTTGCGAACCAATTACTGATCGGCTGCCTTCCGCGATAAATGCATTGTTTGTGTTTATCGTTCGCTAGAAAAAAGGGACTTTGTTGCAACAGATCGATCGTTTAAAGGATGCCCTATTTTTTGTTTTAATGTCTCGAATTTGGATGCATCAAATGGCACATTCGCTAGCTGATTTAATTACCCATTATTAGCTTAGAGTAAATATAATTAAAATTATAATCGATTGCCATGGACTACGTAATGCTCCGATGCACGTGTTTGCATCTAATTAGCGCCAAAACGATTAGCACATTACCATCAATCATGTATGTTCCGTGCGAAAAGCCGTTCGAGCATGATCGTGCATTTGCGTGCGTTAACAGTTCGTACATAAATAAATGTAAAAAAACCCGCAAACTAACACGCCTATTATGTCGATTAAGCATCATTGCAGTTTCGAAGCATCGATGCGCATTGCGTGTGCTTTTGCTCTCGAATATGTTGTAGGCACGTTTTCAATTAAAAAAATATCCATCCAACAAATGTCAGATTATTTGTGAAAAAGCTAAGCGAGAGTTAGAGGGGTGCGTATGTTTAATGAAGCATAACGATGGAGGTGCCTTCATGGGCTTTCGATAACCGTTACAAAAGCACCCTGACCAGCTCATAAAGTGGCCGATTGATTTTACTTTGTTTATATTAATTGCATTTATTGCACTCGCTCGCTATTGAGCCAGTCAGTTCAATGCTGTAAAAGCCTTGGAATGCTCGTTGTGTGAGCTCGATTTTGACATGCTCTTCTATATCCGAGGTTCTCGCTAAATTCTTTACCTCGAAAGGATGTTGCATAAACAACCCCAACCAATTCGGGTCGTTGATGCAGAAAAAGAAATTTAATATTAAAAAAAATCCAATGCACATAACCCATCCTTACCAAAGAAGGTCAAAATTGGCACGTGGCAGTGGAAATGAGAAAAAAAAAAATCATATGTTTCAACCAAACCTTCGCTATCGTACATCATTTTTAAATTCCAATCTACGGTGGAGGAGGGATGACTAAAAAGGTGCATCAAATTTCGTGCCCAGTGCCCTCTGCACCCTCAAAGACCATGCAACGGCTTCGTTGGTCAATCGTGAAGTTGTTTGTTTAAAGTGTTAATTACAAAAAAAAAAAAGAATCACCAACAGCGCTCCATCAAGAAACGACGGCCGAGGATGATGGCCCCGTGGAAGGTAGCGGAAAAACAATATCAAATCAATTAGAAAATCATCCATCATGCACGGTTCAGCGGCGCGCGAACAGGGTGCCTGATTAGTTTGACAGCTTTTCACGGCTCGCGTAAGGTCTCGCCATCGTTCGCACCCCCCAGCAGAGGGTGGCCTTATGGTGCATTGCGATGCAAAAGGTGTTAATAACGATGCGGTTGGTTCGAGCAGGATCCGACGTTGCAAGTCGGCCACTAAGCTGAGCCGTCACACGATCGCAAGATCGCGGCACCGAGTTTGACTTGACGGGGGCTTAAAAAGCCTGCGAGAGAGAGAGCGCGCCCGGGGTCTGATGGTTGTTGCGTGATCTTATTGCACTGACAGCGACCGAAAACACGAAGTGCAGCCTCATAAATCACCTTAACATGCGCCCCCATGTGGTACCCCGTGTGCGGTGACACCTGGCTGGGAAAATAGTCGATGTGAAAGGGGCAATATGGTATCGAACGATCTATCCAGCAGTGTAGTGGATCGGTTAACAAAGAAGTAACACTGGCAAATGAGTTGATCGAGCTGTGTGCCGGGTTTGTGTAGGATTTAAATAAAAATAATGAGTGATTTCTGAAGTGTCGACTGGGTTGAAAATGTCAACATTTTGTAGAAATTAATACATAATACTATTAGAGGTGTGTTTTTATGGAAAACCGGTCGAGATATCATATAAAAACCGATCAAAGGTTCATATAAATTGCATGAAATACCAAATTGTAACGTCTGACAATCCTCAACAAACTTTTCACTGCGGCTTCTTTTCGTGCCTTTCAATCATACTTTTACTCAATCACCTTTAATCTTGCTGCAACCCTTCGCGCCCGTTCGCAACCGAACCATAAATAAAGATTTATTCCCACCAAAGCCCGAACCCCGAGTGCACCTGATGTTCAGCGCAAGCTCCTTTCTCGACTCATAAAACCTGTCAAATGTTCCTGCGCCGTTCAACCACACGACGGGGGTCACACGGTAGCAAAAAGGGATTTAAATATTCATGTATGCAAAGCCTAAATGATACGAGCGCGGTAACGTTAGCATCACCTTCGCAGTAAAATACGGCTGCTGGCCGCCGCGGTGGCTTCGAGTGCGAGAGCATCCTTCAAGGAGCACCGACCGATCGTGCCGCTTTACAACGCCACCAGAACAGGCGGTCTTCGTTTGCTCGCTGATTTATGCCCACAGTCGCTTGCAAAATTGCTAGACTTCGCGTTCCGTGCGGCATCCTCGAAGTCGAAACGCACCCACTTCCGGTGGTACGTCGACGATGCAACACTCCAGCATCTCATCGGAGGGCTCCTGATGATTGTAAGACATCCTGGGCGGGTTTTGTTAAAGCCCAAGGCCCAACTAGAGCCCCACGTCCCGATTGTGTCGGTTACAAGTGTAAAACCACGTCCGGACAACCTTGCGCGAAAGAAAGGGAATGCTGGTTTCATGTTGCAACCGACTGCCATCGCTTCGGTCTCCTGCCAGTGGCAATGTTCCAGGTATGTTCGGGTGGATTTTTTTTTGTTTCGCGCCCCCATTCGAAGACTCACCGGTGTTGGTGGTGATTGCCAGCGAGCTTGGCAGTTGAGCGGGAAATGCGTTTTTCTTCTTCTTCCCCCGCCATAAGGGACACCAGTTCTAGAGCGAAAAGGACAACCTGTGCCGGTACGTTCGTGTTCGAGCAAACCCTACCACGGCTGGGTAATAAATTCCTCTGTCACAAGTTTATGACAGCGATCGGTTAATTCCTATCTTTCCGCGATGCCTCCTACAACCTGCGGGGTTGCATCGAGAAAATCGGGCCCTATAAATTTGCCCTCCCCTCAGTCCCGTTTTCCCGTTTCCACACCAATCCCCGGAACGCGATACGATCGAGACACGTCAAGCGATCACATTTAATCTCGATCACTGGCGCACCGACGTCTCGGGCGGCCGGAAGGTGAGGTCCGGCTTTAGTGTCGGTGGGGTATTTTTTTTTGTTTAAGCCGCCAGCACTGCATCGAGATTAACGTCGTCGACTAAGGGCCCAGCTAACGGGTGGATGGGTCTGTGCTGGTGATTGAAAGCGGCCCATGCGCAATCGCATCCTCGAAGGCATACTTTGCTTTAGTCCATCCTTAAGCGGCCCTGGAACTGGTATCCTGTAGCCCGAGACGAGTGCATTTTTTTTGTCTGTTGCCCGTCTCAACAACGTCGACGTCCTCCACATGTAGCCAGGCTCACACGTCGGCACGGACTCGAGAGTGACAGCCAACACCGTAGTGGTTGCGTAATGATACGGTACCTCTGGATGTACGTATGGTGTTCCCAAGCGATGGTTTTTTTTTGTGTTTCTTGCATTCAGTTTGCAAGGTTCCGCGCTCGAAATTAAGGGCACCCTGCGAAGAAGGAATGGACCCGCACCATCGGCAAGTTGTTGCGCTTATTTGCCGACTCTCGATAATTACCTCATCAATTCTGAGGCTCCGTAGACACCACAGCGCGCGGGCAATCCTTCTTCACAAACCGCGCGGCGCATGAGTGAGAAGGGCAAGTGAACGTCACCGTCAACGTCCCTTCGAGGTACGCTTAGTTTCCTCGGACGTACATCAAAGAGGCAACGATTGCGAGCGTACCCTCGGCGTGTGTGTCGGTCAATAAATCACCCGGGGTCCAATTCGCGCGTGTCGACCGGTGCGAAGACTGGGACAATTAGCCAGGAGAGAACGGGAGAGATCTGTGCGCTGAGGGTCGGCGATGTAGAGACGTGTTTTCAACTGCATGTTGCATGCACCGCCAAATGCGTACACGGTGAGATGCTGGGGACTAATGAATCTTGATGGAAGCATGTCGATCGCTGTCCGGAGATTAGCGCACGTTCCGCCAGGCGACGTGTTAGACCTCCTGGAAGCGAGCAGTCTGGGAGTCTTGTGCATCGACGCGAGCGCGCGCATTCGATCGCTGGTGTGGGCGATTTCTGGCAATTAGTACGGCCATTGATACTGGAAGTCCCCTCAGGGAGGTTTGTGGAGGTGTTGTGTTCAGCAGACGTACCGGAGTACCTTCATATCAGATCTACTTTGTGCTACAAAGGAGACGCGAGAGCGCACCCGGTGTGTTGTGAGCAACGGAATGTGCAAATCCATGCGCACTGCCGGCGACAGCTGCTGCAACTTCAGGGGTAGAACTTCATTTGCATGTAAATTAATGCTAGCTTCTCCCTTCTCGAACACTATCGCGAGGAGGTCTTCCACCGAAAAGAACCGAGCGAGTTCGCGCTCAACTCGCTGCATGCCCGGTTAATCGGTAATCTCTGGGATTAGTTCTTCTGGCAATGTGCAGTCTTTGGCCCGCTCGATGGTGAAGGTCCCACGTCTCCGTGACTAATAGCGAAACAAATGATCAATGAAGCTTACGCCCGCTTTCCTTGGTTGCCGTGATTTCAGCTAGGCGTTGAAATGTGTCTGTCCATAAAACTGGTTCACTGTGATGACTTCCTGAGCACGGTCGACCTGCCGAGACGGACCTCTGACTGTCCTCGGGCATCCAGTTTCGATCGATTGCGCGCCAATTTGTAACGTCACCCACCGGTACAACTTCTGACGTCGCACGGTGCAGCTTTTTGTGTGTAATTGTTCGCACACTAGGGCTGTGAGCCAATTGGGCTGATCGAATGGAACGAACAAAACCCGCCCCATAGGTGCGCCACGCCAACAAAAGCACCCTTCAACCCTTCGAAACTGTGGACCTCTCCTGTGCCTGGTCGATAATCACACCGCGATCGAGCCCCGCGTGAGGTTCTACGCGCTCATATAAAGCGGCTTGCAGTGAAATATGATGCATTGCCCACCCCCCCGGGAAGTGCATAAATAATCTATGAATAATATTTAATTTTCTGCGTTATTACTGGCGCGCGCGAAGCTTATAATTCACCGCCAATTACCGGCCAGCTGCGCGTGTTTCGATGCGAAAGTATGCGGGAAACTGCGACGGTGCGTGTGCTCGTGTCAATATCGCAAGGGCTCGCTCTATAGACGGTCGTGTCGCGGTGAACAGGAAGTTTTCTTCGAGCAAATGCACGGTGATCTCGCAAGAACGAGCGTGTGGAGTTGGGAAAATGTAATCTGATCGACCCACTTCTACGTGGAGCTTAAACACGTTTCAATGGACGAACAAATATTGATGAGAGCTGTGTCTCGTTCCACCTACGCGAATTCCGAGCGGTTCAAGTTGGTTACTGTCCAGTTTTAGACCCACTATCCGGCTTGTTTGTTGCAGTGGAATTTTACAATAAAAACTGTGTGAAGATGTTTGCCCCATTTCGCTGTAATTACGATCAATAATAAGCTCCGTTCATACTGCAACATATGTCGCTTGTGTGCAATTTTAAACGTCTCTTTAATACCCCAAAGTTGAAGGTATCTCGCTTCGAATTATCCATGTTCCAAGCCTTTCGTACATACTCGCCGTCTCAAGCGGGACTTAAGCGGACGCTAATGGGATCATGTCGACTTTGCGTAATTAATTACTGGTGCGTTTAACGAGCCTTCTGGAACGGTGGCATCGTCGGCTGGTCGGTCGTGTGTGGGGTCTCTACACCAAACACCTACGGCGGGATTAGCACAGATTCCAACACACTGTGTGAACCCATTGCGTTTCGGTTCGAAAAAGGACCCCGGAGGCCGCATTTAATTGTGCGTGTGTTTTCGCTTTATCGTGCGTGTGCGCGATCCCGATATCGTAATCTCATTGGCTCATGTATGAATATTGCTTTTTTGTGTGTGTGTTTTGAGTGACGTTATCCCGGTATAACATCTCATCTCACGGTTATGCCCCAATGAAGCTGGTGTGTCTTTTTTTTTTCTGTTTGTTTCGTTGCAATCTAATTAGGATGGATTTGGGTCACGGCGCGGGAAAGGAAGCAAAAAAACAAAAAAGAGCATGTATATGTGTGATCAAGACCACCCGGGTCGTTTGGGATTGTTTTTCGTTTGCTCGCCTTCCCCCCACCCCAAATAGGCCGGCTGAGCGAAGTTTCCTGAACGCGATGGCCAGCCTGCATATCCTGGCCGTGTCTGTCTCTCGGCGCAGTAGCCGGCCTTATGGTGGGTTATGTGTCTCGCTATGCTCACGAAGCAACGAAATTAAAATTAGACGACGCTAGGAATAGCAAAAAAAAAAGGATCGCAAAAAAAAAGGGCTTCATCCAGACTTGCCCCGGCACCGGCGGCAGCCACAGGACGCCCGTTTATCGCACGGCTTAATCAAGATCTCATTAGAACATGGTTGGTCGTTGCTCGAAGAGGTGTGGGGCGCGTCGGGGGGTAGGGTGGAGGGGAAGGAGCTGCATAGCCGGTCGGGACGCACGCTCCGGTGCATTAGCAATGCGATCGTAATCGTTCGTTTCGCTGTAAATTATGCATCATTATTTTGTTGCAGCGAACCCAACCGCCTGATGCAAATGTGCCGGACGGGGCGGGTGGGAACGAGCGGGCAAGGTGTGCGCCACCCGTACTCTCGCTGGTAAGAGGGGGGGGGGGCGAGATGCAGTAGTTGAATTTGAATATTCATTTTATAGTGCTCTTTTTGCCTACGCTTTTGACATACGAAAATGATTGCACCAGAACACATTCCGGACCGAGATTCTCTTTCTCCGGTGGCGAATGGTGTTGGGTGGGAATTTTGTAGCAGACTGCAGGGAAAAGGGATGGGATTAGGACGTACCGGAGTCATCGTCACCTGAAGGACGTGTTTCTTGGCACGATTTTTTTTGTGGTTGACAAATTGAAGCCAAAACAAATCTATTAAAATTCAACAAACGCAGCTTACAATGTTGAATGTCATTTGAATATCAATCGAGATATTATGGAAACAAAAATGATAGCTTTAAATTGGATTTTGCGCTTTTTTGTCTCTCATTTATTATTTATTAAAAATGAAGGTTGATGCTGCAGCTTTTCACGATGAACAAAACTAATTATTTCATTGTCCTTATATTGCTTCAAACCATATCCGCTAGCCGTAATGGCCGTTACAGCTTGTTAGAATTGCGCTTGACGTTCGTGATTAACGTGCAAGAGAAATTGAATAATTATTACGTCGTTATTTCGCAACCGGGCATGTGTGCTGCAGTGTAAATTATTTTACACGACACGAGAGCAAAGTAACAACAACAACAAAAATAAGTAACGAAGAACGCCACCAAGCCGACACCGCGAAGGATACGGAGGTAAAGTACGTTCCGTCGCCGGAGGGCGAGGTTCATTAACCCCGATTCCGTTCGTCCGCTTCGTCCGTTCGACTGGCCGGGTTGCTGGTGGAAAGCGAAGAGATCGGATGCACTTGTGTTGTCCCCGTGGTGCATCTCGCCTTCGCCAGCATGCAATCGTATAAAAAAAGGGCGCATGAGTCATCTGCGAACGGTTCTGCGACGATGGGCCGCGATCGTCCTAGGAGTTTCGGATTATTTATCCATCGCAATAATTACAAATTGCAATAAATAATATCGCTTCGCGATGGACGCTGACCTGGCTGATCATCGGTCGTTGGTGGGACAAGACAAACATCAGCCGGCAATCCCTTTCGGTGTTTATCCAACCCCCACTATTTTTTTTCTCTTCCTTCTACTCCTGGCCGATCGGTTACAGCAGTCGCGATCGGAAGGGCTGTGTTGATAGTTTGCGCTTGCACTGACCGACCAGTCCGATGATCGGAGGCGTGCAACGAAGATTAATAGCGGATCGTACGGATGACGACGAAACGGATCGCGTGGCTTCCACATGCTGCCCACGGGTACTATTGACCCATTCGAGGCAGGCGATCAAAAGTGAAAATAAAAAACGCGCTGAAGTGGGTTATGAAAGCTTGCGCATCTTTGCTGCATCGGCGGCAGTTCTTTTTATTGCACTATGAAAACATCTTACCAACCAAGAACCGGGGACCGTATGTCGTAATCCAACTGTAACGTTTGAAGTAGCGTTTGCTTCTGCTAGAGTTACATAAATGCTAGTACAAAAAATCGAAATCATAAATTAAAAAAAAATATCTGTTAATTGAATAATACATCTTGTAGAAAATAGTAATCAGTATTCTAAATGGCACATTTTTATTTTAATAATCGAAGTTTATTAAGATACATTACTTACATTTTTTAACTATTTTACATCTTGAATAATTATTACCTAACAGATCTAGCATTTTTTTTCGTTTCACGTCTGCATCATCACGCTTTTTTTATGAGTGAATACAAGTCAAGTAAACCAGATGCATTCGTCACATAAGACTGCTGCACTTACGATTCAATGAAAAAAAAAACCCTTTTTCTCCTTAATCTCCGATCTGGTAGCGGCCGTTAGATGCGCAGTCTAGTCAGAAACAAATATGATTCTCGTTTAATGCACACCACGCCATTGTGTCTCGATTAAGTTCTCGTTCTTTTTTTATTTACCAAACCCGCATTAGCATGCAATTTGCATCAACCGATGCATCGTTTGACGCATTTTGCTTGCCCTTGGAGACTGCCTGGGCGGCGGCTGCCTGGATTCAATTACTTTTGCGCCTGAAACGAACAGATCGCGAGGCCTGCGATATGAATCGCGGACTTTGTGGGAGTAAATTGTGCGCTTTATTGTTGTACCCTCTCACGCTTGCGCTCTTCGCGCGCGGCTCCATGCGTCACATAATTTAAACCGAAATCAATCCATCGCTGGCGCGCCGGCAACGTCATCGTGCAGCATCGATCGCATAACAGCGTCTGGCTTCGACGATCCAAAAACCCCTACGAACGAAATTATAATGTTCCAAACGTAATGTGTCATAAATTTCTCGCACCATGTCGCCGGTCCGACGCGTGCGCGGCTTGCTTTTAGCACTTTGAACCGTGGCTTGGTGGCTTAGATCGCTGAAAAACCGTTGCCCCCAACAAAGAACAATCGAAAACCATCAAACACCGATGCTTTCGGTGCTGCTTCACCACCCAGCAATCACACGTTTCGGCGAAGGCGTCGAATGTCGGCCGGGCCGAGCGTTTTTGGGCTCATTGTGTTTCTATCGATCGTGTCCGCCGCTTCTGAGCCTCCCACACGGCTGGTTCGGTGAGTGAAACATCGAACGAAATCGTACGCGATCATAAAAAAAAATAAAGCATCGAGAAGCGATCGCACGACGCACCGCGGGACATCCACAAGGGTCGGGCAACATTGTCGCGGAAAGAGCCCGCGTTTTGCAAACAATGGAACAATTTTTACGATTTCCTGTCACTTTTTTGTGCTGCGACAAGCCAAAGTGGCCGAGCGAGAGAAGAAAAGATGTCTGCTACACCGCGAGATGGGATGGAAAACAATCGTAATTGGTGGGTCGTTTGATAGCGAGTCTCCCCGGCATTCGAAGGCACCTTGTGTCATGCCCGTGCTTGCTGTTTGCGTGGAAAACCAACGCATAAAAGGTCCACCGTTGCGCGTTGTGCATCGGCCTCGAATGGGGTGTGAAGAGAAAAATCGACAAAGGAAATCATGTGCACATTCCTACAATGTTTCCAATCGATCGAGCTTCCCCGCGATCGGGCCGAGAAAGGAGGCCGAGATCAAGAACCATGGCTTGGGTAGCGTGTAAGTGTGCGTGTGTGGGTGTCTGAGAAGGGTGCGTAGTTTTCCCTCGTCATGCGGAATCACCTTACATCATCCCCTAACCGGCCATGGGCCTGAAACTGAATCTGCCCTAACGACCGAATTGCGTGCCGGTGAAAATCGTGCCCATGCGGCAGACGAGCCGGGGTTCCAGTTTTCGTGTGCTAATCGCCCACCCACCCACCCCACGTGAGAAGTTTTCACACCTTCCACCCCCTCCCCAAGTCAAGGCCTCTTCCATCCACCCGCACGGCATCACGGAACGGCAGTTGCAACCTTCCCAAGGTGGCGTTATTTTTCGGCTCATATTACGTCGCCGTCGTAGTTAGACCCGTTAAAAAGTGACCGTTTCTTTTCGGACGGGTGGTGTTTATGTTGCCGGTCGCGTCATCAACGCCCGCTGTGGGGTGAAACGGGTTTCAACGGAACGACACGTCCCCCAGCGGCCGTAACTGTAACCGTTAAATTACAGTTGGCGACGAATTTAATATCAATCAGTGGAGGAAAAATAGTAAAAAGGCAATAATGAAAAGCTTTTTGTTATTATTGGTTTGCAGAAATGTAGCTCATATCAGGTATAAAATGAAAGAAAATCAAACAAGTAAAATTGTTCGGCAATAGTGTCACTACTCAATGATATGAGTTTTGTATCGAAAAACGTTAATGATAGCTTCATTTTGTGAGAATTTTTGTTATTGTAGCTAACAACAGCTTTTGAAAAATAATGAAATCATTTCAAAAGCCCTTGGAATCGTTTTAAAATACAGTTTATTGCATAAATGTTGATAATTTCGCACAACCTTTTTTGCGTACAAAAGCGAATAAAATTAATTACAGATCTAAAAATGATATGATAAACAAAGTATTAACTTTAGCGTAAATGTGTGCGAAATGAAATCACGATCGTAAAATACACAATTTTGCGAGCGATCGAATATGCCGGGAAAAACTGCTGGAATATAAAATGTAATTCATTCAATTTAACTTGGCATTGGCACAACATCTTAGCGACCATAAACCGAACCATTCCTGATGCCATCCCGCAAAACGAAGTTTTATTATTAGCTAAAACTATTAGCTCGCGTTTTGATACATTCCCGCTCCTTATTGCTTCTCCATTAATTCGACGATTCGCATTCGCATGACCATCGGAGAACGAATGGTCAGTGGGTGGGTTTTTCTTTTTTCGTTCCTGCTATTGATGGTCGATGTCAATGTACGACATCGCGCGCCGGTAGGAAGAGAAAAATGGTACAAAATAATAAAAATAAAATATCAATCTATAGCCTCATCGCGCGCGCGCGTCCCTGAAGGTAGCGCTCCCGTCGACCCCCGTGGGTCGTGGTACATTTTCCACTCTTCGGTGCTGGGGGAAGAAAAAATACAGCGTCTCATCTTCTTCGAGCGCGTGTCTTATGCGTAAGGTCCGGCACGACAACAAAAAAAAACGGCGTTTCTCTCCCCTACCACAACGATGCCGCACAAATTACGACCATCCCGTATCCATAATGAAATCGTTTGGAGACGAAATTTATTGGCCAATATCTGATAAATCGTTCACTGGCAGCACCACACAATCCGTCCAGGGTTGAGAAACGGCTGGCTTGCGTATTATTCGTTGCGCACGCGCAATCGACAATTCCTTCCAGGACGGGGGTCCTTTTCTCGGTGCGATTGCAATTTCAACTACTCCGTGCGGGTCGTTTGGGGGTGATGTGTCTTAAAGTTGAAGCTTTATTCTAGCTTTATTACGCGTCGATGCACTCGAAGTGTGCTACGACTGCTTTTGTCATTCAAACGGTGCATGCTAATGATTTGTTTTTTTTTTCTTCTCTTTTTTCTCCTTACAGGTAAGGTCGCAATGTAAATTCCCCCTTGATGATGGCTGCCGTAGGACACCACCGCAATTTCTGTCACCGCTTGTGAGGCTTTCGTTAGAACGAAACGACGAGCCCAATTGATTGCCGAGAGCTCTGCTGATGATCGCACACGGCGAGGATCGTAAAACAAAAAGTCCGCCGAAAGAATTCGCACGTCGAGGTCGTAAAGTAGCCGGGTTTATCGATGGGCATGTGCGCGAGCGTGCGGTGTGTGACTTCTTTTCGGTTACCTTCCACGCCCGTTCGCGAAAACTCGTTTCCCTCACCGTGACATTGAGCCACGCACGTTTTTGCATGCGATCTCGCGCGCTTTGTGGAGGCGAAAGCGTTGAGATTCTCAAAAATTCAGTTGGGAATCGATTCGTTGATCATTGCGGCTTGAAAAAAGGGGATTTTGAATGAAGGAAGTAGTTCTTCTTAAAATGAAATCCGTTCTGAATTAAGAGATCGCATGAAGAGCTCTCACGTTGGATTAAAGAATTGACCTTTCTGACAAGTTTTTTGTTTTTGAGAGGAATCATTCCATCCACTGCTGAGGAATACTGTCGGGCAGCTTCTAGAAGGTCAAACGATCGAGCGGATAAGTCCTCCAAGTCTCTCAGAACAGGGATCGCCACCAACAGGGATATGATTCCGGAATAGCCTGCGCGAGATGCAAATCTGCACCCATCAAGCGGGTCAGTTTTATGCGTTTAAAGCTAAAAATTGCACTCTTCTGAGTGACGCAAATCACTATTTACGATCGTGTCGCGTATTTGTAGCTTGCTATGTTTGACCAAAACTACTCGATAGTAAAAAGCTAATGTGTGCCATATTTTTCCTGTCACCTTCCGCACGCCTAGTTAAGATAAAAAGACATCAAGCGAGTGTGCTGTGGTGTTAAAGCGACGCATCTCAAGCGTGCTCTTTTTAGAGCGGTATAGCGGATTTAAAACGATATTCGAGAAGAAGTAAGGAACGATGCAACTCTATCTAAAAGTGCCCGAGAGTGCTCACTTTGCTGCAAAGGACAGAAACACTCCGTTCGAGATGGAATGAAGATGAAATGTGTTTCCAACTAACCTTTTGCCACGGGCGCCGCTAGGTGGTATGTAAATGCAGCTCAATTATCCTTCAGCCCCACGCTCGGAGTATGACGAGCGTCTAGGGAAGATATTCTGTTACTATGATCATCTTTCCTACCGTGACTACCGAGATTCAGGACGGTGGTTGATTTATGCTACCGCGTCCCGGGAAAAAGGTCAGACCAACGGCGAATGGCTGCCCCGTTGAACTTGAACCGATCATAAGCCCGAACAGCCATCTCAGCCGAACAGCCCGGGAACCATTCGATACCGGCGTGATGTTGCTACCAGTGTTCGTAGCTCTCTTGCGACTCCTTTCCGAAACCATGGGGTGCCGCTAATGCCTTGATTTATAGCGCTTACGTTTTTGATCGTTTGCATCCACGAGACGAGCGAACGCTGAGGTGCATTAGATAATAGGTGCAGATATGTTACTAAAAGATGTGCCGCCTGTGGTAGTGGTGGGTGGTCGGCAGGGACCTTCATGCCACCCGGGTGCTACCGGTCAAAGATTGATGTTCATTTTATGCTCAAAAAAATGCTCGCCAGCGTCAGGTGTCGGTCGCGTAGGTCAAGTTTTCTGCTGCGATGGAGGTGGCCGTTAGTGCCGCAAAGGTAACGAAGAAACCGACCCAGGATTTTTTTTTCTCAGCTAAAAGTTAGCTTGTTATTTTTGCTTCGTGAAGCTGTATAAAAATGTACGAAATGATGATGTATTTTATAATGCATTTCTACTGCTAAAGCTTGGGTAAATTTTTCTTTTCTATTTTCAAGTTGTGCGCCAAAATCAATCCCTTTGACGCAATGCGAAAAGAGCGCCAGAAAACGCCGGTAGTTAGTTCAAATTTTGTCCAGTATTGTATGCTGCCACTGTGCATAAGTAAGCCAGGAAGACCCATCAGAAGGCAACAAAGTATCGTCAGATCATTTTGCGCATCCAACCTCCGACGTTCCGTCTGTACAATTTGTGCAACTCTCGTGGAAGCATTCCCTGCGTTTGTGATTTGCGTGGGCAGAAGCTCGGAATAAAATAATTCAACGCTCTCTTACCGCGCTTATTAAAATGTCCTGTCGCAAACCGGCAGCGCTATCTCCTCGAGAGGACGGAATATAAAAAGCAAATTTATTCTGCACTCTGCTTGCGAAAAAAAAAAGCGACCAAGAGAGAAAGACGAAAGCATCCTTTCGGTAACCGGAGAAGGCAGTACGAACACACCCGCCAGTTATGCTAACTAGCGAACGCGCCCTTGCGAAGAAAGACGACCGACTTTCTTCGGCACGGGGTTCGCCTTGAACCATCATCACCATCATCGTTCTCGTTTGGCCAGCGGTGGTGTGTCCATAAAATCGCGAGCATAAACCCCTTGCCCGCGGGTTTTGTGCAGCAAACGTCCACCTCTTTAACCTCCGTCGGTTCGTGGTTTGTGGGGGGAATTTAACGGAAAATAAAGAGAAAACAAATGACCCCTCGAATGCGCGAGCGAAGCGATAAGGATAAAACCCGCCGTTCGGTCGTTCGTTCGGCAAGGAGACGCGCGTCTCGAGAAGATGACATCGGAGTATGACCGCGCGGACTCTGGAGAAAAAGGGAGCGGGATTCGTCGTGTTCTATGGCGTGGACAGAGATTCGGAGGACGATGCGGTGGACTTTTGGTCGGAAGGACGTACACGAGGTGGAGAAACGCTTAATTGAACATTCCACCGTCATGCAGCCTTTCCTCGGCAGACCGAAACCAAAGAAGTCGGTGTCGTCGGTCGTCTTGCGAATGGTTTACCACAAAAGTGTACCTCGAACCGGGTGGGGGAGAACGGGTGGGTGGTACACAGGTGGGGTGTCGTCTCGGCACCGCGGACTCGTCCTCCACAACGCCGTCGCGATCACGAGCATAACAATAATAAAATAAATTACACGATCAAACACATCCACCTGCAGAGTAGGGCTTGATGGGGGCAGCAGAGCGTGGTCGTGGGGTTGTGAAGCAAAGGGCTCCTTCTGATGGTCTTTGAGACGTCCCTCGAGCATGCACTTTTAACCCACCGTCTGGACGGACGGCACACGATGTCCTGCCCCCGGAGTGGATGAAGCGTTTTTCTGACATGTTTTTTTTTCTCTCGTTTGTTTCGTTTGTGGCTTGCTTTTTGCCCTCTCGTTTGGCGTGCCCTCGTCGTTTCTTTACGACCTTTGCGCGGAGGGTTGGAGCCACAGATTCGCAGCCTCGCTCGAGATGCACCGTCGGGTGACTGCAGTTGATGGAGATGATGATGTGCAACTGTGATGGAGACCGAGAACCGTCCCGTCCAGCGTCGTAAAGCGGGCGAAGGCCAAGCGAAATGGACGACGGATATTGTTTTCTTTTTTTTTTTTTTTTGGGGGGGGTTTGTCTGCTTTTCTTCGTGAGTTCTGTGCGCCCCGTGGTGACTGGAACATAGCCCAGAGGTCGAAAGTTCAAACCGTTGCACGCGTCCACCGCGGGGAGATGCACATGCAACCGCGAGAGATTGCACTTTTCGGGTGGTTTTCCAAACAGGTTCGTCCGGTGAAGCGCTTTCGGTAATTATGTAATGACCGTAGGGTGGGCTGTTGAAAGAGAGAGAAATCCCAAGGGGTTGCACTTTTCGAACCGCAAATAAAGTTGCGGTTATTTCGCTGATAGGGGTGAATGAAGGCGATGGGTGAGGAGTTCGTTAGAGACGGCGATTCCGGACGCTTGAAGGCAAAAAGAAAATGTCGTTCAAAAGCTTTTGGAACAGCCCGCGATGGCGGTCCTTTCGTTGGGAAAGACCGCGTTTATGATCGCGCTGATTGTAAGCCGCACGAGATGATTGCTCGAATTTTTGGTTTTGTGCGGGTAAAGTTATGCTCCGTTGATTGCGGCACGATGAGGATGAGCAATTAAAGGTGGGTCCTTTCGAGACGCACTCAGGAATGTGAAAATGAGAATCTTAAATGGATTTAGCGGTGTTTTTTTTTTGTCGGTTGTGTCATTTTGATGCGGGGATTTTGTATTTTATGAAATTAAACTCACTGCAGACATGATTGGTGTGCATAATGCTTTTTATAGATTTAGCCTTTTTTCGTGTTTATACATCATGACGTGTAATGGCTAAAGAAATAACTATTTTGTGTCTAGAATATTTGGAGAAAGTGTTAAATCCATTTTTCATTTATGGTACGTATTTATATTAATTTTGTTTTACTAAAAAAAATTAAACGATAGAAATATTTATCGTCAGGCAAAAGTGACATTCTTTTATTCCTTCAAACCCGTAATTTGACACTACAAAATCGCGTGATTTTGTTTGGTTGGAATTTTCCTATCACCGTAAACCCTACATTCGTCAATCTCACAAACCATCCCTCGAAATGGGGAAGAAAAATTACCGTCCTTGCTCACCAGTCACCATTCTAGCTGATCGTTGGCGACGTCTCCTTCTGAGGTATAATTGCATTTTTCCATCACCGAGACGTATCACATTTTTCCAATTTTCTACTACCATTCGCTCGGTAATATTTCACTTATTTACTTCCCCTCTCAACGGTCGCATTTCCACCACAGGAAGCGAGTGCGAGAGTGGATTATTTCGATCGAATTTGCCTCCGGTTGGAGACCGCCAGGTCTAAGGTTTGAAGGATTTAGCGCTCCTGTCGACCGACATGATGCGGACCATCCGTCGGGTGATTCTATCGTTCGAAAACTCGCGGGACAATGCTTGCAGCAGGCGGCTATTTTATTGGGAAGCCGCCAACGGAACGACATCGCCGCTGCGGCCCGTCGTTATTAAGAACGATTTTTATGGTGAAAGCCTTCTTCCTTTGGGGCCCATCCCTTGCTGAAGGAACCGCTTTTAGGCGGGCAAAATGGGGCCACATGAACGCGAGCGCGGGTCATAAACAATCGATTAGCGTCGAGCAGGAGTTTTGCGGTCCCTACTCTGGCTCGAGATGTTTCCAGGGGCAGTACGATTTAGGTCCGCGATCGGTTTGCGATTGACCACTGCTTGCGTTGGCGCTGGGGATTGATTTAAACCCGGACGCGGTATCTTGCGATCGCGTCGCATTATCTACTCCTTCGCCGGTCAAGACGCTTAAGATGGGAGCTACGCTGTGGAGCTTCGGACACGCCTTAATAGCATGGATGGATTTCTGCTTAATCCTCCGGAGAAGCGCTAACCTACGGGAGTGAACGGTGGTTTGAAAAATTGCACAAATCACGCATGTAATGCTTACATGAGCGACGCCCTGATGCAGCGCGGTCCATCGTAAAATGATACTCTCGCGGAACTGCGACCCCTTTGAGGGTCGTAAAACGAGCCATCCTTCGGTCGCGATGTCTCCCGATTGGGGATAGAATCGTTAAATAAAACAGCCACAGATTGGCTTGGGGAAACCCCCCGGAATAGCATAATTTCTCCGAGAAAGGAGCGGATTTCGTTTCTTTTTAAACCAGCGCGGTTATGCTCCTGAGGATCGATATTATATTTTACAGTCACCGATTGGAGATGCCACCCTTCGTGCAGGATGGGGAAAATTTTGCACTACGCTACATTTTCTGGTAATTTTTTGTTGTTGTTGCCTTAAGTCGATGAAAAGCATTCGAAACGGTTCGGTGCATTAGAAGCATTTGCTAGCCACACGCTAACGGCTGCTGATTAATACGTGCCGTCCAGGAATGGACGCTTACCACCGTGCATTCGTTGGCCGGAATGCAAATTTTAGCCGATGAAATTTTACGATCACAATTTTAAGCGATAAAATAAACTAGAAAGAATAGCGCTTTCCCGGAGGAAAGCGCTCACAACGGGGTCCGGAATGGTGTGGCGGGAAAATGTGTCTAAAACTAGGCAAACGACGTCGGTGGTGATGATGGTGCGTTTGCGTTCTCTTGTGTCGTCGGCCGGGAAGGGTCAGTCTTATCATTTTCATCCGCCCCGTGCGGGGAATAAATTTATAGTCCGTAATTATTGGGTAACGAGCGCGCGCACTTCAAGCGGAAACGCTTCCACGGTGGTGCAGAATGGCGAGAGTGAAGAAAAGGAAGAATGAAAATAAAAAAAAAACAGCCTGAGCAGCATAGAAACACACCCTTTTCTCCGCGTGTCCATTTGTCGTCATGCAAAACCGCGAGTAAGGGATGAGCCTGTGTGTCGGAAGGCATGGAAAAACGTTTCACCTACCGGCACTTTTCATCATTGGGTGCGGCCTGTGCGGGTACAGGGTGGTGCGCTGATGCGTTTGTGGTGGAAATGCCCTTCCTGGCCCTTTGCCGCGCTTGATGTGCGGTTGTTATCGCCCTTTGCAAACCATCGGCTTGCCGGAAGGAAGAATGCAAATAACTAACCACCACCGCCGCGTTTCAACCGCTTTTATAAGTGCGTGGAAAGAGGTGGAAAGTCGATAAGAATGGATTAATGCAACGTCGTCCCGGTGGGTGCGGATTGCGGTGAAGCGGAACGGGCTACTCCCACTGGGAAGGGAGGATCATCGTGGGGAGGGGGGGTGGAATGGTTAGCGCATTTCAAGGGCAAGGGCACTTGTCAGCGTTTTACATGAGGCTGGTTTTGAGCCGTGCATTTATTGGTGATAATGCTGGAAATCCAATGGGATTTTTCGTAAATTTACACTATTTTAATTTCATTTTATTTTTACAATGTTGTCTTATGTTGTAAAAGCATGCTTAATGTTGGAAATGTATTTTTCTACGATATGCTAATCAGGTGCTCAATGGTGGAACGCAATATTAAAAACATCCAGCAACACAATAAATTATAGTTCACGCAAGCGTAAGAAAACAAAAACACAAAATGCTGCGCATAATTCATCATCCTTTCCAGCGAGAGATGTGGATTTAATCCCGCGCGCGTACCGGTCGCACATTATTTGCATTACAAAACCATAATTAACGGGCAAATCACAACGGACCCGGCGGTGTCCTGGTTGAATTTCGTGCACGAATCCCCGGACCCGACGCACATTCCACACAGGTCCTTGCGAACGGCTTCCCCGGGGGTCCTTAATGGTTGCAATGTCTTGCATTCGCGAGTGGAAAGGATCGCTCAACCCGCTTCACCGATGACAATGTTGCGCAAATACTTTCGACCGTGAGGTGAGCCTTCGGTGGTAGGGAGAGAAAATGGTGTCTGTTTCGGGATCGCGTCAAAGGACCGGTTTTTATTTTGGACAAGTTGAAGCACAGGGAATACGAGTGCGAGCAATAGCATAGCGAATAAAAAAAAATGGAAACGCATTGAAGGAATCTGGCCCGATAAATCCGCAACAAATAACGCCGAGGGTAATAAAGAACGAAAAGGAGCAGGTTTGAAAGATGAGCCTGAACTCGGGGTGGATTTTTGGTTCGGGGTGCTGTTTAATTTTTTTTTTTTGCATTGTGTTTTGGCCATCGTCCGGTGAGACATGCGCCAGACAGTTTGATAGAGTGGAAAATATAGCGATGCGAAACCCTAGAAAGCGACGAGTTATTCAGGAGAAAAGGTCGTTCGTTTCGTCGTCCTGCCGTGGACGGGCGTGGCACAATTGTGTTTTATTGTCTTCTTCTTTTTATTCATGGACGTACCGTCGAAAGAAGATTGTATGTCCAGCTGAGGAGCAACATACTTGCGATTTTGGCAGGATTTTTTTGTAATATTGAATCTACTTTAATCCGCTGCAGCGTCGTCATCCGTAAGAGGGTACCTGATATATTGCCTTGCGTTGAAGGGATGGATTAACAGCCGCCAGAGACACGAGTGATGATGCTGCACCAAATGTCGTTAACATTGATCGACCGAGGATGTTGGATCGGGTTTCGTCAGTCGCAGTGCGTGATATTTTGCGTTTTTATTTGCACTCACAACAGGGCGATGCATTGCGCTTTAAATAAACTTTTGTTACGTCATTTATTGAAGGATTAATCTGAAAGCAAGTCTGTGATTGTTGGGTTCAAGTTTTTAACGAATTAAATTACCTTGAAATTATTTCGAATAGTTAAAGGTATTATTGAACTCAATGCAATTGAAATAGTGTGATTTTAAATAGAACTAAAATTTTATTCAGTACTGCAATGTACTGTAATGTAGCAACTTATCGTCGATTGTTGTGTAACTATTTTTTAAAGCTTTAGCAACCCCTAATAAAAGTATCTATGCAGACAACTAAGTATTGCAATCACCCCTGCCATGCAATCGATGCAGGAATGCTTTATAACGATAAAAACCATGCTGCGATTGAATAATAATAATTATCCGTCAGTTTCGTCGCATGCATTTTTTTTATTGTGCTCTTGCGACGGAACGTAACGCAACGATCGTGGTTCACCCTCGAAGAACCGTTGGTCAATATTTATAGGCCATTAGAAACAATAGAGTTGACGGAGGCAAGAAAACGCAAGCCAAAAGAAGGCAAATAAAATAACATAAACACACTCCTCTTGCCCGCAGTCACTGCGGCGTGCCGAAATGGTGCAATCTTTCTCCATCGCGTTATTTGCACCGACCACAAGCCGAGCTCACGGTTCATCGCACAGGAAAAGTGGAAGAAACTGTGCGCGCCTGGTGAAGGGAAATGCGTGCAAACTGCATCCCGCCCACTAGCTGCCCTGGGTGAGCACAACGTCCAACAGAATGGCGGAAAAGGCACCTTGAGTCCGAACCGAACGTGTCAAGTCGTCCCCGTGTGTCGTCTTCCGGTCGGCTTCAGCGTAGATGGTGCAACGTTCCAACTGCACGATGCATCCGATGCAGTTGTCCCATCCCTAGCGAAGGTGGTCTTTGCTGGGGGTGGCATGTGTTCATCGTTTGCGCGCCTTCGAGATGGACCTCCCTGGAAATGGGGGCGGGATCGTCAATGCCTTTCCGAACGCAAGCACGACGGTCGGTTCCCTTCGGAGGATTTATGGGGCTATAAATAATAAGCAAATTTATGTCACCAGCATCAAAGGTGATTAAAAATGGCCCCCGGTACCTGAGGTTTTTTTTCTCTCTCATTTCCTCGATTGGTTACGTGCAATAGATGTGCGATCGGTTCCGCAATCAAACTAACCCATCAAAATCTAATCTATCGTGTGCACTTATTTCCCGACTTTGAACCGGCTTAAACCGATCCCTGACGTCGCCGTCGGACGGAGCTGTACAAAAATGAAACCGGGAAACCTGAGGTTAAAAACGAAATTAAATAAATGAACGCCCGAGCGGCTTGCTAACGACGAGACAGCAGAGCGATGGTGGGATGTGAATGCGCGTTTTCTCGCCGATGAGTAGTAAATGAGCGCCAAGGAAGTGTCATTTGTCCGGCGAGGGTGATTCCCGTTCCTTTTATGGGGTGGGCTACAATTGATCGCGTCCATTATGCGCCTGAGTCCGGGGTGCGTTCGGTCGTCGTGGGTTGACGTGCGCCTAGTTAAGCCATAATTAGCCTAATGGGACATTTTTTATACACATCCGCACGAGGCCATGGGAGGTTGAAAAATGACTCCATCGAAGGGAAGGCGTCCACCTTACTGGAGGTCGATGTTTATGGGCGGAATATTGTCAGTTCGTTCGGGACCATTTGCGCAACGATTTGTTAGCATTTTTTCTCGTGAAGAATATTTAGAAGATATTATATTCTTGTTAATGCAATATCAAATCAACAGAGCTGATGGCTTAAACGTTATCTAACGGCTTAGTTTTTATTCACCGCTTCGTTTTTACTAATATGTTTATCATCGATAAAGTTCTTCGGTTCATCGTTGTTTGCCATTTTTTTGTGTTACCAATCATCGTCGGGTTTTCCCCGTTTCCCAAGCAATGATTAATATACTCAGCAAGAAGTTTGTCCTCATCATCGCCTGCGGCGAAACTGAACACCAGCTGTGGTGCTGAGGCAAAAAACCACGATTTCTACTTTCTCCATCCATTGTATCCATACTCCAGGGCGAAGAACAGCACTAAACCTGCGAACAGTTTTCTTCCAAAAACTCACCCGTTCCAGCTGGAATCGGGAAAAGTTTTCCTCTCTTGTACATCCACACGTCCGAAGTTTTGGGACGCGACTTGCGATTCTAATGGTTCGGAGTGGAGCGAAAAAACACTCCCGTAACAAAACAAAAAAACACCGTATTCGGCAATGAATCATGGTGGATAGTGTTTTTGCAATTATTTTCCCTCCCTGTCACCATTATATTCTCATTTATCAACGGCGTGTTTCATACAAGCAGCCTTACTTTCGTACCGTGTAAATGTGTTTTCCTAGCGAGCTCCCTGTTTGACCGTGTGTCGATGTCAAGGGCGAATGATGGCTGATTTTTGGGTAAAAACTGTGAAGGTTTTCCATCGGTAGTGTAGTGCACCATTGTCGTAATTCCAGCACGCAAAAAATACCCGCAACCGATACCGATAGTTACGGTGGAAAAATATTGTCTTCGACGTAATAAAACATCACCGCCTAGTGCCCAGAGAAAAAAGCTTGTTAGTGGCACAAAATGTGTGCCCAGGTAATTCGCGATGGGCAATTAGGTTTACATTTATTCGAAGCGAAAAATCAATTATCCTGTACCTTCCGCTGGGGGTGGTAGGATGATAGCACGCGTGCAGTTAGTGGCGCGCTGCAGCTAAAAACAAACGCAATGCGCGCCTAGAGTGTGCGTTTGCTCTGACGCGTTATAGTTTTATGACGCAGTTTTCCATTAAATTTATGTTCCATTTGTAATTTACAGTTTAGCGCCGTAAAGGGTGCGGTTCGGTCGGTGGGAAATCGTCATCCCACGGAAACGAATGTGCGTTCTGTGCAACCAAACAGTTGCGCTTGTGGTGTCCCTCAAATGGGTTCACATAAGGTGGTACCGGAGGTGCTAGAACTCATCGTTAAACTGTCACAAATCGGTATTATCCTTTTTTTTTCTGTCGGCCCGCCAGCCGGAGCCGGAAAGCGTACAGAATCGTGTGCTGCATCGGTGGTGTGCCACGTTTCAGACGGTGTCCCGTTCGCGGGACGAGCGAATGTTGGAAAAATTACGACCAGGGTGGGAAAATGCGCAATCGCCAGCTAGACGAGATGCATTTTACAGGCCACCACCATCGGGGAGTATTGGTTTTAGGCGCGAGTGTTGGCCGCACCTCTCGGGGCTGTTGGCAGGTTGCTGTCGTGGCAATTCCGCGCAACCATAGAAAACGTGTATAGCGGAAGGCAGCCAGCGGGCTACAGCAAAAATCGTAAATCCTCACTGAAAAGTGCATTTTTATGGCATCTGTAAACGAGCCTCCAAAGAGGAGGAGTACGACTCGTACGCGGCCAATTGAGGCACATGGTGGACACTGCGAACCCTGTTAGAAGCATGGTGTGAAAAACACTAAAACCACGTCCCTGGAATCGCATCGTGTGGTTTTTTTTCAGTTCTTCTTACTTGCTGCAGCTCGACACTAAAGCTGTCACGTTCGGGATAGGATTAATTGATCGTCGGTGACCATTGGAAGAATCCTTCGTGTGGTCAAAACCAATTCGCAAGAGGAGAATTCCAACCACACACCATTATCCGCAAAATGCCTGTCGAAATATTTATCGCACCCCACACGGCCACATGTAAACTTCCAATGGAAGCCGCAAGGTGTCGTGCAAAGCGAGAATATTCTTTACATTTTATGTTGCACCTGCACTTGACGCTAGATGAAGAGAAGTTCTTGTCCTTCTCGCTAACCGATGCCACCACGCTTCGGTTGCAAAAGTTATGTGCCACACTGTGACTCCAGTGTCATTGTGACTTTCGATTATACTCACTTCGTCATGCTTCCTCCAGCAGCTCGCCATCGGGAGTGGAATGGAATTAAATTAATTCTCTCAACCCTACGCCCCCCCACGATGGTCTCCTTCCATCCCACGACCCTTGGGGTACAGGTGCCTTTTGCTTTGTCACTTGGAAAGCCATTACTGGTGCCTTACAAACCCAGCCCCGACTTCTTGTTGGGTCTCTTTTCTGCCCTCGGCGCGGGTCTCGAGTGCAACGACGCGCGCAAAGTGCATATTTAAACACGATATCCCCCAGACTGCAGCGCGAAATGGCTCCGACGTTTATGGGAATTTGATGTGACATATTCCACGACCCGATCCCAACCAAATGGCTTACCCCATCCGGTATCGCGCCAGGAATGGATGCACTTGGTGCAAGTGCACTTCATAAGCCGGTGATCCTTGCGAAAGGGGTTTTTGCGATTAGCTTAAACGCGGGGCTGGCTGATCTGACGGTCGTTGTCGCATACGAATGACAAAGGAAAATGGCCGATCCTAGGTGTAGAAGTCGTGCCTGGTTCCCGGTTCCAGGAGTGGTTGCATTTATTGTTGCCATCTTTATGACCGTTCGACTGGTTGTGCGCCCCCGCCGATCCGTGTGATATGGGCAAGCAAGATAGGGGTGATTTTTATGAGCCAGGCTTTTCGATGCGTTCGCAAATGTGAAGCTAAAATGTCGCGGATGATGCCGTTTCGGGTTGGTTTGCAGAAACCGGTGCAAGGTACGAGGGAAGCATTTTTATGTCCACCAATCCGTGGAGGCGTATGTTGATCCCACCGACCACTTTGTGTGACCGTTCAAACGCACACTTCCCACCAAACGGGGCAGACAACTGCCGATGCGGAATGGATTAGGTTTTGGATTAAATTTACGAGTTCACTCGCGGCGACATTGTTGCCTCCCTCTAGGGGGCTTTCTGACGCACCAGGAGATGGACGGATTAATTGACGCCTCGAACCAGAACCTCGGTACCGTGGGGCGGTTCTCGCGAAACTCACGCCTGATATTTCAATCCATGCGGCTCTTCGAAACCGCCGGTTGGGAAATTAATATTCAACAGCGCCACAGGCAACCAACGCGCAAACATGCAACTGAGCCGCCATCGTCGGGGTGTTTGCATATTCGCGAAAGGGAGTGTCCTGCTTCTGTTTAGGGCACGGGCTGCCAATTGCTACCGTCGGAATGGGGTTCCCTTTCGTGGGAACCAGGATCTCGCCGTCGATGGTCGGTATCAGCATCTAGGCTGTGTAGCTTTCGTGTGGCGCCTCGGTTCAGCCAAAGTTTGTTAACACCAGGCGCAAGCCACGCGACTTTTCGCGACCAAAAGCCTTTTTCCTATCCTATCGCGAGAGGAGCAGGTCGTTCGTCGTGATTGACGTCGCAGGGAAGCTAATTTAATGTGCATGTTAAGCCCGGCTAGAGGCCCATCAGGCACGAACGTGGCGCGTTTGTGCGTCCGTTGCAACGATGCGGGAATGGGTGGCCCTTTTTTCACCATTCCCAGCCGCACGGACTCCAATACCGGTCGCCATGACATCCCAGCTGTGGTGGGCTGGAATTTTGACGTTAAATATACGCAGGCACGCACGAGGACATGGGCGCTCTCGTTGAGGCACGCTCACGCATTGGCGTGATTTGCATCCACTTTCGTGTGCTTCTTTTCTCACCCGGAACTTGGCCGGCGGAAAACGTGATGGGTCTGCCTGGAAAGGGCAGAGGGACCTTTGGGACGCCGAGTCTCGAAACACGCCCTAGTTAATCTCGCTCGCTAGACGTCTGGGGTGCCTTCCTTGCCGTCTGTGAAGGTCATTAGCATCTGTTTAGCATTTGTTTTCCCGATGGCCTGCTCCCAAGGTGGACAATTCGCACTGTTTCGGGAGCTTAGCTGAGCCGTCGCGGGTCCATCCGCTGGTGGTGGTGATGGTTTGTGATGGACAGTAGAATAGGACGCAGCTGTGAACGGTGGAAGCGAGCTGAATGATGTGATTTTTTTTCCATTCCGAACCCCACCGGATTGGGTCATGGGCCGTGGGTAAAGAGATGTCAATCTTCAATTTAAGCTGGCCACAGGAAATATGTAGAGTCCATGTCCAGTGAACACCTTGTGGGTAGGGTAATATCGAGCATCAGAGAAGCATCGTTGTCTGACTGCGAAGAATATGCGACTGAGAAAAAATCTATAAGTTCTGATGATCAACTGTCATTCTGCTCCTATTTATAGTGAATGAGAACGGGTTTTGAGATCATTCATTTGTTGCATATAATTGGAAGAAATGGATTTACGGAGAAACATAATTAACCACTTTAACTGAAACTAATCCATTGATTATAGATACAATGTTCGTGGAGTTTGATTTCTTTAAAGTTCCTGCTTATATTTAGAAGGAATATATATATGATCTAGTATTAATGATATGAATAGAACATGTATTATGTATTAGAACATGGATTTTATGTAATAGAACATGATTTTCCCACTGCACGAGTGGCTCATGCAATAAGAAGTGCACAGTCAGCACCGCCACACACGCGATTGATGGAAAGTACCAAAGGAAAAGCTTACCTTGCACTTGGCTATGGGTAAGATGGAAAGCCTTTTCCATGACCCTCGGCGGGCAAATGATCGGGGTCGGCTCGAACGGATGCTTGCGATGAGATTTCGAGCAGATTCACCAGCGAAGCCCATCATCCTCGCCGCTACAACGACACATACACACATACACACACACGTGCGGATCGACTGATTAGGGCTAGTTTGCTGAGTTGCACACCACGATGCAGCGCTTTCCGGCGGAGGCGTTGATTTATTTTCTCAGGGCCAATTTGTTTATCGCATTAGAAGCGCATTTTGCTGATGAAGCACCACGGAATAGAAGGGAATGGTGAGCGATCTTGGTGCAGGAACTGCCTCGGGCACGGAAACCGGGAACACTGGCCTCGTCAGCGAGGTTTTAATAAATGAGGAAAGCAACAACAAAAAAACGCAGCTGCACCCCTCGAGAGAATTGCATATGCACTTGAGGCAAGGCGAGCGTTAGGAAATGAGATCATCTAGGCAAGAGTGTGCTGCGTTGTATATGGTTGTTCGTTTGACGGTGTTGCACGGCCCTATGGGTCGAGATTATCTTCCGTCCATCCTGTGCGGATGCCTAACGAGATAATCGATGCACGGCCACCGGCATTTTCCGTTATTATTGCGTGTGAGATAAATGTAAGTAAAATTAATTTTTCCTCTTTTTTCCGCTCCGTCTCGTTGCAGGTAAATGAGTCGTCCTTCGGAAGTGGGCACAGACCGGATTCTGGATTGCTAGTGGTGAGAGTATTGTTAATGGTTTGTAGTTTCTTGGGAGCGTACTGATTAGACGATTATATTCGCTTAGTTCGTTACATCGTTTGCAAGCAGCAGATTAATTAAATTATTTTTGATGCCCTTATGTTCATATTATTTTTCTTAATATAACAATTTTTATGCAAGCTAATATGATAAAGGTTGAGCAAGATGTGAAATTTCAAAAGAAAGCATTATTTTTATGAAGGAAAACCGACCTTTGCTCTACGCCACGTAAAAACCAAACACATGTACATCATTTTAGCTGTCTCTCAAAGACTGATTTCGAACTTGGCGGTTGCTTGAGATGTTTTTATATTATTCAGATGTTTTTTGTCGCCAAAGCCGTGGCTAATACCGTGAAAAACACACTGGCAGTAAAATCTAAGCATCGGCATATTTTCCCATCCGCTTCGTCGACACATATGGCCAACATTTGCGCACTTCCCGATACCGGGGAGTTTCATAAGACCGACGGAAACCATTCCGCGCCGTCCAAATGATCCTCGGATTAATCTTTCTTGATGGAAGATGTATGCTGCGACATCTTACCGATTGTACCCCGTTCGCTTGCGTTTGCTTCGCCCTTTGCAACGAGCCTTCCAGATACGCCAATGTCGTGCCCTTCTCTTGGAGCCAAATGGCCGCTTAAATGTGGCCGCCAACGAAAAAAAAAATCGTCTCCCTTGCTTGGCCCTTTCCCACCCATCGCTCGAAAACGTCAACCCGAATTATGTGCGTAAACCATGAAAAGTATCGTATTTCGGTGGTGTGGCTTGTGTTTTATGCTTTCCTCGGTCGAAAATCTTCGACCATATGGCCTCGGTCAAGCTCTGCTTTGCCCGCTTTGGAAAGGGCACCTAAAAACGAGTAAATCAACGTCATCGCCATCTCCAAGAAAGACTCGATGGAGGATTGCTTCAGCGCGTTCTTCTTCTTGTGCACCAGTTTTGCGCAATCAATGTTTGTTTAATCGTATCGGGTGCGCATTCTCGTCTCGGAAGCGTTTCTTGGACCGTTTTGTTTGGGTTTTGGCTGCCCACAATCATGCTTTTCGCTTATTTTGCAAAGAAAACGGCGCGTCGCAGGTCGCCGCGAGAAGGACCCAGCGAGGCGCTAAAATCTCGCCCCAAAGCCGTCAATGAAGCTAGCGTCTTCTCGGTTTCGCACCACGGAAGCGTCCGCTAAAGCCGCTCTCTGGCTGCTCTTTTGTGTTTCGATCGCTTCTTATGCTAACATGGGGTGTTGCTTCACATTCCTCCCATGGTGCGCGCGTATGTCAATATTTTAATTGAGGTTTCTACCTCACCTTCCTTGGTGGAAGCAACAAAAAAAGGGGCTGTGCTTAAAGCAACTCTGGTAGCAGAAACAGTACCATAGAGGGAGCTGATGATGGAGGCAACCGTCGAAAGGCACGGTGGGTAATGTGTTACATTCTTTCAAATGTCACGACGAACATAAATAAAGACCTCAGCTATCCGTGAGCGGTGAACTCCTTGGCGTAAAGAAGCCGGTCGTTTTTTGCCAGCCGTGCGCGTCTGATCTTCGACACGCGGAGTGTGTGAGTTTCTAGCCGCTGAATTTTGATGCTAGGCCCGCAATAATGTAACAACCCCACGGGGAACAGAAGCACGGAAGAATGCAGAAACGTTATGCTGAGCAATTGCGCGGACACGGATTAAAGCAGCTGGAAGTGAGGAACAAAAATCACGCCGCTTCGCGCTTAAGGGCACATCTTAAACATTGAGCGATCGTTTCCTCGCGAACGAAGGAACTTTAGACCGTTTGTGATTATTTTCCATCGTCGTCCGTGCGAAAGGGGGCTCAGTTTGGCGGGAAGAAAATACGTAAATTTTGCCGCGTGCAATCGAAAAGAGCCCGCTACCGTTGGCTCGTCGGGTGTCGGGGACATAAATAAGGATTTACCAGCGACGATGATGGTCAATGAAGATTACGACGACGTTGGCGAATTGGCCGTTGCAGTATGTTTCGTCATGTGTGCCGGTCGGAGTGTAAGGAAGGCAGCAGCAGCACCGAAATGCCGCCAATTCGCCGGAAAAACCCGGTCACGGGGTAATTCGAGGAGCCATCAATCTCGAACGTGGCGTGTTCGTTCTTACCCGACCGGATCGAACCAATGGTACGCAACCGACGTCAACCGGTGGGCCGAGTCGTTGTCGAGGTTTCTGGCAGGTGAATGCTGCAAATGACGTCTTAGCGTCACGTTCGGCTGATACGGGTCCAGGCATAAGCTGCCAGTTTTGAGGGCGGAAAACCTTTCTTTTTCCGGGCATTTATTGAGCATTTGTTTCATTAATTCCCTTTCTGGTAAATGGGAGCTATCCAGCTTTAAAGCGTGAATATCTTCTCATGGTGTTTTTTTTTGTGTATAATCTGCAATTTCTTATGGCAGTGTTTTACAGTAATAAGAAAAGAATAATTTGCTCGCAATTTCGCAGCATTCTCGATTGATGTACAAATCTCCTTCATGGGTGAATATAATTCGTGATAATATTTCAACCGGACTTCCGTTAGGTGCACGAATTAAGAACCTTTCTCGGTGTCTCACCCACCCCCTTTGGATGCACAAGCGAGCGGAAAATGGATTAGCCTAAGGCACGAAAAACCAGATCAAGCACACACCCGACGAAACATCCCGTCTTCTCTTCTGCATCCGCCTGCGAGGAGTCGTTAGTCCGCGCCAGCAATCCCCAACCGTTCGAAGGTGCGGTGCATCGGTCATTTCTAACGGGAAAACGTTAATAGAATTTTACTGCAAAATCACCACCGATCGGGCTTCTCATTTTCCCACCGCGCACCACGACCATCGAGACGACGGGATATGCGCGCATATGATTCACGCCACCCCCGGGTGTCGATGGATTTTCCACTGGCACGATCGACGAGAGCGCCTTGCGGAGATCATAATTGGATCTTGATCTATAACAGCGCCACCCTCCAACAGCACGGACCGAATCCGGACGCATCGTTGCAGCGGATCTCCCGGCGGATGGTTGCATCCGTCCGCTTTGGCCGCGAGTTTTCCCCCACGTCTCGAAGGAGCGAAAAAGAAGGTGCACAACATCCTTCTGCCCCGCACGTAATTGCTACGGAAGTGTGACAGCGTGTGCAGACCGCCGTTGCCACCTGACGGTCTCATCCACCTTCGTCGAGTTGGATTCGATTTTACCGACAACCGACGGATCATCCCTGGTCGTCCAGTCGTGTTGTGTATCCCGTTGTGTGTGCCGTTTTCCGTGGTACACAAATTATCGCGCTACACATTTCCACCGGCGACGGCGACGTGTAAAAGGGCGGAAAAGGCGAAATGGATGGCGTTGATTGAAGATGCGGCCAGCATTAGAATCAACTCCCCCTCGTGCGGATGAGACCGGACGAGGCGGCTGAAAGATGATGAACCGCTTTTCCGAACCTGGAACGGGACCATCCGACTGTGGTGTAAATGCATCGAGAAGATCGCTGTTAATTTACGCCAAAGCGCGTCTGCTCGTATGCTTTTATTTTTACACGACTCATCTTCCTGTGCGCGCCTGTCTGTCTGTCTGCGCGAGTGCGGCCCTTTGGCGAGGCACACACCTTGCGGTACTTCCACGGGGTGATTTAAAAATATGAGACCGGCACTAATAACGACACGTGTGTGTGTGTGTGTGCGTGTTTGTGTTCGACGCATCATGCCCGGTCCCGAAACCGGCACTTTGACCGGCCCGGATCACGCCCGGATATGTCAACGTCGGTTTCGAATGTGTCGGAGATTCCGAGCTCACCAGATTCTTCGTGCTGGCAGGTGTCGGATGCAGACCGAGTGTACGTTTCTTTTCTAGCCGTCCTGTCTTACGCGGGTTTGCGGATCAATTATATCGGGTCCGTTTGGAAAAGGAGTCCAAAGTCCTGACGTGGGGTCGGTTTGAAGCGTCTGGTTTGCGGCATTCGTGACATGATTTCAATCGATGCATGCATGCACACACGTCGCCCGTATTAGGACGGACTGCAGATTAGCTTTTGGTGCACACTGAAACGCGTGACCATTTGTTCCGGTTCGGGGAGCTCATTTGCTAAGAGATTTGCATGAAATTATCCTTTACCACCTGTCAACGACGAGTCATTTTCTCGCGGGTGGCGAACATCGTTTAGTGTCCCTGCTCGTTGAGTTTTTTTCTTTGCTTTATGTTCACTTAGTGCTAGTGTGCTTGCAATGAGAGGCTAATTTGCTGGGAAACTAAACGGGAAAGACAATTGTTTGTGGTGATTTAAATTGCTCATACATTCTCGTAAACAGTTTACAGCACACTTACATGACGTTTATTTGTCATTCGGCATTAGCGAGAGGGAATAGTGATGCTGTTCCAATTGCTTATAACGTCAAGCGTGTATTAATAGCACGGTGGTTTTAATAATGACTAGCTTTTATGATGGCATTTGTCCTCGTACTTATTGATGCTTATAATTGTTGTCTGTAGAAAATCTTGTTGATGAGGATAAACAGTATTAATATTTGAATATTCGGCAATATTGCACACACTATTTGTTGCCGACGTGAGCAAGTGGATAAAGCACCCTAATCTTAGCTGTTCGAGACGAACTAAACGATCGAGCTAGCAATTTCTCTCAAAGATTGAAGACGCCCGCGGCTTCCTGCTTGTTGTGACAGCGGGATAAACACTAATTCACTCGGATAACTCGGCTAGACGTGAAGAATGCGTCAATATTTGTGGTCCCCACTACTTTCCCGCACATTAGTCGTCGCAACCGGCGATGTTTGGGTTTTGGTGTCCCTCCTGTTCCAATTTCCCAGGATGTTGCTCTGAGTCAAACACATTTATACACTTCGCAATCGAATGAACTGCTCAAAAGCAAACACGTTTATTCGCCCTCCATCCAAATAGGATTACGTTAATTGATTTAATGGAATCTAGAACCGGAGGCGTCCATCGAAAATCTGTCCGTCCCTCGGGGGGAATTTGCATTGATGTTCGAAAGGAGGATGATCGTTCGAAGTTTAAACGATCATACATTGTTTGTGAAAGAATTTGACCGAGGAATGGCAAAACGAACTCATTACGCAAACTGCAACTGCATCAGAACATTTTCTGGATATTTTTCTTTTCGAAATTACATGTATCAATTCCAGGTACGTTTTGGGATGCGAAAATTATGTGCCCTGCAAAACTCCTCCAATCTGAAGCTGGCTTTTTTCCGTACATTGTTGCACTACAGCTGACCAAAAAAAAAACTCCTCACCCAGCAGCATGTCCAGCATCTTCATTATCGATCGCGGAGCTCGTTCTCGCCCTTAATTACGAGATAACTCGATCGGACACGCGAGACGACCCAGGAAACAACCACCATAAGACGAGAATATGCGGCCATAATGTGCGCCCGACCGCAGCAGGCCGTAAATTTCCCAACCCAGCCTGCTTAACACGCTCTGCAGCAGGGTTCGCTGCGGCTCGTGCCTTCTAAAGCAAGCCGGTTGCCATCCACGGGGACCTTTTTTTTTCACCCACCCTATAGCACCACCACCGGGTGGAACGAAACAGGGTGACTTTTTAAGCCGCCAACACACACACACACACACGCCAACGGTTTGCGTGCATGTGCCGGTTTCCTCGCCAAACGCAGACGCCGGGATGTCGTGAAGTTCCTATTAAGGCGATAAATTAACCGTCCGGCGCGGTTCTAATTAGAAAGATTTAGTAGATATCGAGTGGCGTTGCCAGTGCGCGCGGTTTGGGCGCGTGAAAGGGGCTTTGCGGTAGCGGATGACACGCGGCATGAGACAAGCATGACGACAAGCAAAACCTACCCAAACCCACCCCCGATCGTGTGGTGGTGGTATGGTCGGTATGGCATGTGTTTTTTTATGTTAAAGCGCTTATTTAGCTGGCTCCTTTGCCTGGATACAAATTATCCTCGCCTAGAGGGAAGCGTGCAGCGGAAGGAGACGGTGCCATGGCCGGAGGTTGGCGTAATACAGTAGATCGCGGAATGAAGTCACCACTGCATATTCGTATGCACTGACTTTGAGGTGTTGTTTGTCGATTTTTTAGGGCAAGGAATGCTTCAGCGAGGATGGTGATAATTTTCACTACCTCGGTCATATATATCCTTTGAGTTTTTAGAAGGGTTTTTGAGACGATTTCCTTTTTGTTATTAGACACAAATATGTTTGCTATTCAATTTGTGTGCTCCAAAATTGAAATTATTTAAAAAATGTTGAATTTGATAACTTGGGTTTCTTCTGACTGCTTATTGTAGTGATACGTATTTCAACTCAAACATTATTTTATAATTTACATAATCATAAAATGTTCTTTTGCATTTACGGATAAGTTTGATACTAAAAGAAGGTCCCAGCATCTGTCGTTCTGCGGTCTCGTCCCTTGTCGTGCTCTTTGTTGTCTTTGAATGTGCTCCATTTCTGAGGCCGGCCCTTTCCACTCCATTCAGCGATTGTTTATTGTGGCGTTCTAAACACTGCCTGGCTCGGCTGCACGATCATCGGCATCGTATGCTTGTTACTTCCATCGTTACCAGCCCGGCTAGCCCGTTTGAAGGATGCGGTAATATATTTAGAAAACAACCCGGAGACCCCAAACAAAAAGGAGCATCCTTATTGGTGACACACCAACAGCACAAAAAAAAACAGACACTTAAAGCAACATAAAGCGAACAGACACAAACACACACACACACACACGAAACTCCTCCTCACAGATGTTGAGAACCAGCTGACAGTGCATCCCTCGCGTGGCCCAGCGCCAAAGCCCTGCAGGAACGAACAGAATGGGAAGGCCTTTCTCAAACATAAGCGTGTTCCCCTTCCGTCCGGTGCCGAAGGTTTTTTTTTGCGCCTTCCCCGAGCTGGAATGATGCTACTTTTGCAACATTGTATGCAAACAGCGAGCGTTCGAAGAAGCGCGATCGATTTCGTTGTCGCCGTCGTGGTGGACGACTCCGTTGCAGAAAATGCCCCGAAGGGTGCGACGGTATCCGTGGGGTGGGCTATGTTGTCTCTAACATTAATTATGCTGGCTATCGCGCGTTAATTTGCGCGTTTGTTTGTTTCTGCCTTCCGCTGCTCGAGGGGAGCTGTTATGCGTTCGTTCGTCTGCTGGGTGCTGAGCGGTGGGAATCGTCTCGTGAGTTAAATGGTTCCTCGAAGCAGTTGGTGAAGTAGATGGGCCAGCTAATACATGAGCCTGGTGCATCGTGTCTGTGCATGGTAGTTGTCGCCGTTCGGAGGTAGTTTTGAAATGATCAAAAAATGTCAAAAGTATAGGTCCTTTTTCGAACAAGGCTTTCAATGGTTTTTAGTAATGCATTTAAGCTGTCTGCATACGTCGTTTTCTGTGACCTATAACATCTCATGTACCTGTTAAAAATGCGCGATAAAATTCGCTCGAATCTGCCTTTCTCTGTCTGCAAACATCTACATTCTCCTCTTGTGACATGCGGCATGATTATGCGATTCCATGCTGGTTGGTGTATACGAAAGCAAATTGAAATATCCACCACTTAACCGAGAGCGACAGTTGAAACTGGGACAATACAATCCAATGCCAGCCATCGTGCGCACGGATTATGGTTTTGCGACACGGAAGGTCACTGAATGTAAGAAAAAATAAATTATCGTCCCGTTACCGTTGAAAGCGCCTGGCCTGCCCGAAGGTGAGAAAACCTACGATACGCAATCTCCATTGAGACGTCCATTGCTCAGGACATATACGCGGGCTCTGGGGTTGGGGTCTTTTTTCTTTTGTTTCTTGCTCGGTCACTTCACGCAAAATGCGCACTCGCATGGAGCTTGAACATTCATCTGCGAGGTTTCATCTCTCACACGTGCTCACACACGCCGCGTGACACAAGGCCAGCCAGCCCAAGACCGAGGCGAGGCGAGTTAATCTGGCCACACGGGAACCAGTTCAATTATCAACCCAGGCAACCCAAAGGCTCACCTCTCTGCATTCCCAGGCGTGAGCTTCTCATCCCCTTGTGTGTCTGCTGCTGGCACAAGGCATTCCCATTCGCAAGTTGGCACCGGGAAGATGATGCGAATCTTTTATCCCTCGCCTCGGAACCCCACGACAGTCAAGGGAGCCACAGAAAAGAATGCAGCCCCCACGGACGGATGATGAATATAAATAAATAAAAGCCGCACGTCCTCCGGTGGTCATTGGGGTCCATTTTCACACTGGTGGACCCCTTTTGCAGAGCCTCACCGGTCCGGTTTGATCGATGGATGAGTTCCATTTCGAGGGCACGGTAAAATGAATGTGCATCGTCGATGCACGGGGTGACTATTGCATCCGCCGGTTTGCACCGAAGCCCCGGATGAGACAGTGTGGCGATAGCGAAGTGAAGGAAAAATTCCACCGTACTGCCAGGAGAATGGCTTTCCCGTCTTACCGGGCACAGGTGAAACAGAACCATCAGGTGATCAAACTGTCGATGGCAGCCTCCGGATGCCGGTGTGAGGCGATTCCCCGGGCTTTGGCATCGGTCACATTAACCGGAGGGGCGGGAATTGACAGCATAGCCGCAGCATAGCAGACAAGTGCACCGGTGGCGGACACAGGAATGCACTCGAATGCGCTCTGAGAGGCACTCCGTCGTCCGTTCTGCTGGGTTCCGTCGTTTCCCGTCCGGTTCGAACGGTTTTTGCGGCGTAAGAGCGGCACGTTGTGATAACTTAATTTATGAAATGACTTTTTACCGGAGCTGACGCGGCGGCATAGCTGGTTGCGGTGCGGGACTTTAACATCCGATCGAGCGCAACCGGAAAACGCCATTTACGGGAAGAGAAGATGCTTAACCGTAAAGGAGAGTTCTTGCTGTCTCTTGGGGTTTTTTTTTTGCTGTCGGCAGCTCCTATTTTCGCACGTTGGGAAATTGAAGGAAGTAAAAGAGGAGCCAAGGCACTGGTAGAACTTTTGTAAGCTCTCTGAAAGCTGCCCGATTACATCAGCTAGTAAAAAGTGTGTTCATTTGCTTCCTATTCATACTGGCCGAGCAAAGGTCCGGCAAGAAAGGGCTCGTATTTTGTATGCTCCTAAGTAAAGCCTTTTTCACTGACTCGTCTTTCGTTACCCTTTGCTCTACTGTCGTTTCAGGCGGCCTTCGAGGACGGTGGTACGCTCGCCATCAAGGCGGAACCCCTGGACATTCCACTGAAGAAACCAAAGCTTATGAGCGACGTCGGTGCGCTCTATCACAGCGGCTGTGGCAGCGGCACAAGCCGATCGCAGCACAACGCAACCCAGCTGCTTGTGCAGGCACACCATCACGCGTACCACCACCAGCAGCAGGCGCAATTGCAGCAGCAACAAACGAGTGCAGCTTTCCGACCCTGGACCGCTCAGCAGAAGGCACAAAAGTACGCCCAACAGCAGCAGCAAGCGCTACTGCTGCAGCAGATCGGACCGTACGCGAACGGCACGACTACGACGATCGTAAATGGCACCATTCGAGCGACATCTCCCGGTGGCAGTATCCTTACGCTCAGCAGCCAGGAACCACCGCTGTTGCAAAACCCCGAGAACGTCGTACCGATGTCGGAGAAGGACAAATTCGAGCGATCGTACCAACCGAACGTGGCGCTTGTCCCACGCAAGTCGATCCTTTGCGGCAAGGATTCATCCAGTTCGTCTGCGGGTGGGCAACAACGGCGTGATTACGACGACAAAGAGCGATCCGTCATCAAGTGTGAAGTGGTGCAGATCAAGCAGGAAAGCCCGCCGACTCCTCCGACAACATCCTCGTCGTCTTCGGCTTCAGGCCGTTGTCCATCAACCGGTTCGGCGGCGATGCATGAAGGATCCGTGATGCGATCCGTGATTAAGTGCGACGTGCAGATCAAACAGGAACGTCCTGGTACGCCACCACCACCGGGCAGTGGCCAAATGGAGCACGGTAGAAGAACCGGATCAGCAACGGGTGGCGATAGCAGCCGATCACCCGGTCCACCACCGACGTCACACATTCCCGTCACATCGCCACCGTCCGGAGGAGGATCGCTTCAACACCAGGGTGCGATCACGATCAGTACGATCATTGCCAAGCATCATGTCTCATCGATGGGTGGCAGTGCGTACGGAGGTGGCAGCAACAGCAACAGTCCTGTTCCGTTGGATGCCCAACAACACTCGGGTTCGTCCGGTTCGAATGAGATCACTTCTTCGACGTCTCCTTTACCACCGGCACCGATCGTCGTCAGCATGGGCACCCTTAATGGGGCGTGTATCGGTGGTGATGGTACACCTGGAAGTGGAATAGACAAACCGAAGCTGGTGTTGATCAAGGAACCGATCAGTCCCCCAGTGGGCGCTCGGACGGCGTCCGTGCGACATTCTCCTCATGGCCATTTGCTTCAGCAGCAGCAGCAGCAACAACAGCACGGTCTTGCGGTGAGTCATCATTCGCAGCAAGGATCCTCGTCGTCACCTCCACCACCATCGCATCATGGCGATCATCATCAGCCGTTGTATATGCACCATCATCAGGTGTTGCATCAGCAGCAGCAGCAGCATCATCATTACCGATCTCATCACGGTGGCGTAGCTGGTACGATAATTCACCGGAATGGTGGGTTAGCGACTGTGGGCAACTCCGAGTTTGAGCTGTCAACTGACACGGACGACGATAGTCAGGCAGGTGAACCGGACAGCAGCAATGCGCCTTCGACGGTCGAGCTGATCGGCGAAGTGTTGAAGGAGGTCGAACCGGAGACGAAGCAACAGATACTGGACATCTTTAAGGTGCTGTTGCAGGAAAGCCGAGTTGAGCATCATCGGTTGCAGATGGAGATCCGCGCTAAGGAAGACCAGATGGTGGACGTGCAACGGCAAAAGGATCATCTACAACAGCAGGTCCATCAACTGCAGCACGAGCTCGATCGGGCGTTGCTGAAGATTGATTCACTCCGGGAGCATCATCATCAGTTGACGGCGCAACAACACCATCATCACCATCACCATCACCAGCAGCAGCAGCAGCATCACATAATGATACGCGACACGCTAAATGGAGCCGGTGAGTCGAGTACGTCCTCGACGCCACCATCGCCACTCTCACTGGTCAGCAACGGTAGCAACAGCAACCACAGCCACCATCAACCGATCGAGCGGCGGAACAGTTTTCCCGAGAAGTCGGAGATCATTATGAAGCCGTTGAAGAAACTCCTTCGCCGCAGTCCGGATGATTCGACGACGGTGCTTATGTTGGCGTCACCGCCACCCCAACCACCGGTTAGTGTCACGTTGCCATCGACCCTTCCGGCGTGTCTGTCAATTACGGCCACCAGCATCCCGGTGGCTCCGAAAGAGTCCTTCATCCAGCGAGACACGGACGCGAGCTCCGAGGATACGGTGCGACGGCAACGGTGCAGTTCGGCAGGTTCCTCCACATCGCCGCCATTGCCATCGACGGTGTCCCAAGGTGGACCGTTGGTTCCCCCATCGACACCATCTTTGCTTCCGCCGCCAGCACAGCAGCAAACACCACCAACAAGTGCCACTAATGTACCTGCATCACCGACAACGATCACCACGGTAGTGAGTGCCGTGAATGATGGCGCTCCGGCAACGACTACTGCGAGTAGTACCAGCACCACCAAATCCTTGGAAAAGGAGGATCCTGTAACGCCCCCGGTGTCCCCGAATGTCGTCGTCATCCCTGTGGGCGGTGGTCCGGCAGCACCGTCGAGCGAAGGGACTGTGGCTAGTCCATCTTCGCCTAGACCGCCTTCTCGGGTAACTTCTCCTGAGTCCGATCGACATGAGAACGGTGCCACGGTTGCCAGCGATCACGAGGATAACGTGGACGAGGACGAACCAATGCCGGAAGCTCCTGCGGCAGCCACTTCTCTCGCAGTGGATGGCGAATCCGTTTCTTCTCCCACAGGTGCGAGCTCGGCGGTGAAATCTCCTACCACAGACACGGTAGTCAACGCGCCAAATAAGGTCACCGGTACGACGAGTAGCGCTGCAACGACGATCGTCAGCAACCAGGACCAGAAGGATTCCCCCAGTCGCACTAAAGGAGAAAGGACCTGCGATGGCAGCAGCAGCAGCAGCAGCGGCAGCAACAACACCTCCACCAGCAACAGCACCGGTGGCAAAAGCAGCTGTGACAACTGATAGTTCGTAATCCGTTGGCACTGAGGCGTGAAGCACTGTGGCCGCGGATCGAACCAACAAACGAGCAGCTAGTTGTAGCATAAGAGAGACGTAGCGCAGAGGAGCGTGTCATAATCACCTTAAAAATATTATTTATCTTTCGTTACCAACCAAGTCGGCCCTTTTCGGTTGCACGGAAGCACACACAGACACCCCCACACACATACACACACTCACATGCCAACACGCTACGTGAAGCATTTCTACGATCCATTCTAATGATAACGTATGCTTCGAGTTTTGTCAAAGCCAAAATCAAAGTTTGTGTTTAATTGGTATTCGTTTCGTTCCCACCTAAATTATTTATACATTAATGGTAGAAGAAAACAGAAGAGAACGAGAGAGAAAGAGAGAGAGGGAGAGACAGAAGTGGAAGAGGAAGGATCCTAGAGAAGCATAGAAATGTAGCGTATCCGCTTGTACGACCACGATACGCGGTCGCTAAACGCGTGACGATGCATTCGCAGGATGCGCAGTTTGCGTAAGCGCAGGATCAGGATCACGCGCAAATGATGTATAACCGTACAACCGCACAAACCGTGAAATGGCCGCGCGGTTGAACGCGGCGGCGATGCCACGAACAACGAACAAACCAACAAAGAAAGTTGCCGCCAGTCGAATGGCAACAGGCGGCGCCGTTAAATAGCAATTACCAATGGCCACCAATAGTAGGGTGAGGCAGAAGAATAAACTCTACTGGACGGTAGAGCAAAACACACATACACACAGACACACATACGAAAATAGCAGCGGCTAAATCCTCTCCCTGGTAGGCATTATATAGTAAGTTCGTGAGATTACACTACGTAAGATTCGCTTCTTCCCTACTTCGTTTTTTCTTCTTCTTCTCTGTGTTGTGGCTGTCCGTTAAGCATTAAGCAGCAGCATAAAGTAGGTTTAATTTTTAATTAACCACTAAGTGGTTTAAATGCTAGTATCGAGTACGCGAGAGAAAAACAAAAGAAACACAAACAAATCGAAACTACGCGAAAGTAAGATTAAAACACAATGCGTACAATGCGTGTAGAATGTACGCGATCCGAATTTTGCCAATAGCTGGGTTAAAGCGAACTATGTAAGACACACAAATCGGATGCGGCGGTACAACAGCTAAACAACAACAAAAAAAACAAGGGCATCCGTCAGCAGCAACTGCGTAAAGCTAAGAGTGAGCAAGCTCTGGTGCAAAGCTAGTAGACCAGCAGTGAAACAAAACTAAAAAAAAATAATAAGTAACAAATCTTCAGCATAGCGAACAGCGTAAGCATGGCATGATCTTAAATTTAAGTTAAAACTGTTTTTAAAACAACCGTTTCACGTAAAATCTAACGATAATGATGATATGGAAAGCGCGATAGTACGCGAGAGGGAAGAAATTACACAACACAGTAACACACACCCACACACACACACACTCACACAGTAGTAGCAAAACACGGAGAAACACAACCGCTGTAAGGTAAGACCCGCAAGGCAAGATCTAGTTTACTAAGCATAGTAGGTTTACGTGCGTCAAGGAACGAAGGACACAAACGCGTTAGAGTCAACCCCTTCCATTGTACATAGTATCCCAGGCTGAGGAAGAAAAGGACATTTGAATGCAAACAGTAATGCCCTCACCAATAAGCATAGCTCACACGCGAGTCTGTAAATGCAACATTTACGTTAGAAATGCTTCTCTCTGCCGCGCGTTGTATGATGATTTCGCTTTCCTTTTCCTTTTTCGTTTTGTTGTTGGCTCCTTTCGGCCAGCAGATCGATCTTCGACCCGGCGATCACTCACGATCATCGATGTTGCGGTGAGACGTCCATGAACACGATGAGGAAAAGAAACACACATCCCCCGTGCCAGTTACATTCTTCGTTCCGCTTTCGAAGCACAGATTTTCGATAGTTTATGTGCTGCGGCACATATCGAGCGGTCGCCAGTGGACCAACATGTGCGTTGAAATCCTTTTATTGAGCAATTTTTTTGTTTCTTTTAATTATTTTAACTCATCACCAAAACGCTCTCGAGTAACCAAAATTAATTGCGAACTTAATTCCCGATCATCGGTGCTGTTGCTAGCAATTTCGAATTATGTTGCGATCTAGGTGTTTCTTTTCTACGACCCTTATTTCCTTTCACCTTCGTACGATGCTCCCCAACGTCAGGGATCTCGAAATTCGGCATTGTGACGGGAGGCGTTGCAAAGCAACGATCCTCCCTCTTCACACTCTGTGCTCCATCGATGGGGCATCTCCGTCGGTGGAGCGTCGACGTGTCCTTACGCATAACGATACTGTATTGCACTTCTCCTCCGCCGTTGGCCTAGGGAAGATGTACGCATAGTGCACATCGCTAGCGTTACGATTATTTATTAGAAGCAACCGTCGTTTGGTTGCGTGCGCGTTTCCTTTTAATTTATCTTGCTAAAAGCTAAGCGGTTCGTGCGAGACGATACGTTAGCACAAGAGATGGCGGTTTCGACGGTTTCGAGACCCACGCTCTAGTGGCTGCTTGCTGCTCTTCCGTTTCCTCGACGTCGGTATGAGTTGGGATCAAATTCCTTCTAGCTTAAAGCTTCGTTTTTTTTTCTTCTCTCATTCGAAATTCATTCGCTCGATGATCGCGATCGGTCGTTTTGAAGCGCATGCAAGCCTGTTTCTGTCATTCGTAAGGATAGTTTGTAAAGCAAGGACATTACATTAAATCTAGACCCCATGAACCCACAATCCGGTAGGACTCGCTTCTGATGATAGGATGAGAGAGAGAGAGAGAGAGAGAGAGAGAGAGAAACCCACACTGACAGGATGATCGCGTGTGTAAGTGTTCCAGGATGTTGTTTTGGGTGTAGCGCATTCAACTAAAGGCAATGTTCTCTTTATAGTAACACTAAAACAAAAAATCATACAAAAGCGGTTCATGCTGCTACTGCAACAATCAATGTCGAATAAGGTTTAGTTCGCGACGCAATCCAAAAATTTCGATAAACTGCCACTTTGAAAAGCAACAAAAAGTAGTAGAACATAAATTTACAACTACATTACAAACGAACAAACACGAAACGACTGTCACCGTGAACGTTTTCAGTAATTCAACGTAACAGAATAGGGCGAAGGTTCTTCATTATACAATACGGCTTGTTAACGGTGTATAGAGTTTTCTTTTACAATGACTTCTTTTCGCTGCTATGCTAGTAAGATCACTTTGTTTTTTGCGATAGTGCGATTTCTTTGCCGTAAGAGCTCTCGCATTGCACATGCACTAAAAGCACTGCATCTGCATCAAAGGGTGTACAGGAGAGACACGCTAAAGCGATGGGCTCATTGCGAACAAACCAGTAGACGTAATAACAGCAAGTAAATAATGCGTGTAACATTTTGCCTTACGTGTACCGTTCTGAGAAAGGATCAATACAATCAAACCCGACCGGGGAGAGCTCGATCACGTTTGCTCCTCTGAGATATCGCTGCCCTTTTGTCGCGAGCAGTACTGCAGAAGTACCGCTGCAATTTGCAAGGATTCCTTTGGGAAGATGTTTTTGTATTGCTACTCCCCACGTTTGCTGTTCTGTTTTGCCGTTCGGTTCAGGATTCACGATCTGCCGGATGCAAAAAACCAAAAAACAAAATACGTTGGTGCTCGCACACATCCAATCGTGGTTTCATGTTATACGATAATAGCAAGGATCTCGCTCCACTGTGTCGATGCTGCGGTTGCTGCTTACTGTGGGGCCAATTTGGGCGGAAGTAACAGCACCGTGGGGTTTCGCGCTGGAGATCACGAGCAACATACAAAGAGACAACAAGCAATTTAGTCACATAAGTATGCGGATTTCAGTGAACCATAGTGTGCGAAAAAAAAATCAATGCTAAAAGATTAATAGAAAGCATAACTAAGTGAAGCAAGCAAAATTCTTGAAAAAAAAACAATAGTTACAATCCTGTCGAGATATAGCAGCGCACCTCATCCACGACACACAGCTCCCCCACAAAAACACACCCTTTGGTGGTGACATTGCAAATACGAGCATTACATTACTTGACACACACTCACTCATATGAAAGGACATAACAATTGCATATTACAATAACGTAAATAAATATATAGATATATATACATGAGAACGATCATCATCGTCAAGATTCACTTTCTAGACTCCTGATTGCGAAACGAAGTACAAATTAGAATGTATGCTTTAAAAACTCATAGCAAAATGAATGAAAAAAAAATCTTTCACTTCTCAAGCACATAACGAGTTACGATATAAAGAAGAAAATAAAAAAACACACACACACAGGCAGAAACACAAACATAGAAACACGATATCTATCATGTTAAACATTGAGCAGTAAAAGCAGACAAGAGAGATAAGAGATATGCATTACCGTATTCAACCACGTTTGCGTAGAGAACAAGGGAGGGGAAACAGCTGAAGTCCGTAGTATCGGAATGTGCTACTTTTGATTATGTTGTTTTTTTGGTTTCTGTTATCCTTAGACTGAAACACTCGTTACTGTTTGCAAATCCTTTCTGTTTCCAGCTTTCATGGAAGTTTTCTGATAATTTTTTCTTCTTCTTTTTAAGAAACTTATGCATGCTTTTTTTTCAACCTTCATTCGTTCATGTTGGAATCTTAAAGTATTTCTAGGCACTTTTTCATCTAACTCCACACTGTTTCTTTGTAGTGCACGTGATGATACTTAGGGCAGCAGTACAGCAGCAAACCCCCGGGATACTGTTTCCATCTTTATGCTCATTGTGCAAACGAACTAATAGCAACAAAACAGAGAATCAAAACGATGACACATGTGTATAGGAGAGCAACCAAATAACATCAACATAAACGTAAAGAAATCTGCACCGTTAATACTTAGCTATACTATTTTTCTACACTACCCATATGTAAAAAAAAAACAAACAAACAAGAAAAGCAAACAACACAAAACGAAAATATGGTTAAAAACAAACACACGCCGCCTGTCGAGAGCAGCGCGATAAATATAACAGCAAATTGCACGGGAGATAAACGAACGGTAAATTAATCGTACACGAATTTAATAGACAAAAGCAACAAAAAAAACGCGCTAGAGAACTGGCTTAGAAATCGATTAGGAGGCAGGCGCAGCAGACAAAGCAAACAAACAAAAAATGCAAGCGATAAAGAAGCATAATCTCTAGAAAAAAAAATCTCTGTATTCTCGACGCATCCCGTGCAGCGCGATGCAGTCCGTTTTCCGTTTTGCCTCGTTCGACCCCAGCATCAACCAGCAACTTTCTTCCGGTTTCGGATGTTTGTCCACTCCTGTAGTGCACCTGCCTGTTTACGGTGTTGCGTACGATTGCTTCCTCCCGAACGAACAGAAAAAGTCGAGGCAAATCGTTAGTAGTGGTTTAGTTTCCCGTGCCGTCGCTGTTAGTGGAACCAAGGTGCGAGCGCACTAGCGCGAAATGCAATAGCAAATATAACGCTACCGACAACACACCCGGCGGGAAGCGTATTTATATTAGCCAAAGTAGGAACTATAAAAGTTCAGCAAACAAGATAAGATATATGAGGAAACATTGAAAAATAACACACCCCCACGTACGGTAAACACAATAGAACATTTTTAAATAGCGAAAAACCGCGAAAAAAAAACATTAAGAGGACGGAAGAGGAAGCGAACAAAAAACAAATAAACTGTGTATAAATGATAGAGGCAGGTGCGACAAACCCGAGAAGAGCGTGAGCAAAGCGAGACTAAATTGATAACCAGCCACAGCTAGTTGCACACGAATGTAAAATGTCCAGCTTGGGAAATGCAATCTTCTGCAGAGGGCAAATCGAGACGGTGAAAGCAACAACATGCGCGCATTAAAGGAAACAATACGTACGTAGTGTTAACGATGGTAGCGAGACAAATTGAAAAAGAAATTCAACAGTTAAACACACAACATGTCTAGTAAACCGTAAGCAGAACAGAAAATCAAACACAAGAAGAAGAAAAAAACACGCAAAAAAAAAACGAATCCATCTTTCACGAGCTCCTCTTCAACCACGTGTGTGGTTGGATGGGAACATTTTTTGTGGCATAAAATCGAATTCCCGAAGAACGCAGGAAGAGCAAAAGAAAGCGTTGTTTGGCCATTTAGCAGTTTACCAATCGACCGTGTTTCTTCCGCGGTCGTCCTGTGGCTTTCACGAGAGATCACACGAGCGCGTTACACGATGTATGACTGAAAATTATAACCGACTTTAAATGCGTAGGCGATCGTTAGGCGAACAACACAACAAAAAAACACCCAATCCATGTTGCCCATCCATCGTCGACACGTTTAACAAGTGATCGCGATCGCATCCCGATGATAAGGTTTAGTTTTATTTTGGCTGTGCTTTTTGAACGAAAAGGTAACCGAGAGAGTTAGAGAACACAGGGGCGGGCGTACGCTTGCGAGAAATATTGTGTTTTTTTCTTAGCCTTACCGATTGAACCGCGCGCAGTACGACGTTTACTTTTAGTGACTTTCCCTCTTTACGTTACGGCGAGACGTATTCACTAGCCTCCTCCCGATCGTACTATCTGTACTATCTGTGTAAAAAAAACACACACACACGCTATGTATTTGTAACCTATGTGCGATCCTTTATGCTATCTCTTTATGTTGAAAACATATAAGCTAAGCCGAGTAGTCATAAGGACGATGTTCAAAAGAGATAGAGAGAGAAAAACCCGTATAGAGGGCGACAAACGATTGCGACAACTTTGTTTCCTCTAGTTTTCACCGTTTGCTTGTTCTTTTTTTGTGCAGCCAACCATTTGTACATTTTGCATTATTTAAGGCTTTCCCACCCGTGCTGGAATCTCGATCGTTCGTCGATCATATGGCATGGCACGCCACGGAGGCACGATTTTAAGGATCGCGGGCTGTGTTGATCCGACGACACGTGGGTTAGAAATGCCAAACGCACTCTCTTTTTTTTTTTTTTGTTTCACCTTCCACTGTTTTTTTTCCGTTTGTTTGTATTTTCGTTGGGCCCCTAAGCCAAGCTTCTTCAATCCGGTCTCCCTCGCCCCGTCGCAAATTGCGGAGAGAAAGAGAGAGAGAGAGAGAGAGAGAGAGAGAGAGAAAGCAAGCAAAAAAAAAACGCGTACCGCAAGAAAACGCAGTGATCGAAACCATTGACCGAGGGGGATTTATTTATTAGAAAATGCGCCAGAGAAAGTCGAAAACGAAGTCGAACGGACAGAGGCATTGATTTTGTGTATAGATTTGCCATTTACATGTTATTTAGTAGCTACGGTTATACTATATAGAGAGAACTGAAAGTCACAAAACAGACGCTGCTGCTAGGACGAAAAGCGAGAACGAGAAAGAGGGGGGAGGGGAAGAGAAGAAAAAAAAAACACTCGTGGATAAAAAAAAAACTATATATATATACATACACTCACACTTACACACACACACACACACAAGCCAGAAAGCAACTAAGCTAGAAGGAAAGAGAACAAGTAAAAGGATGTAATAGAGCGAGATAGAAAAGGCAAAGAAAAGTAAGCTACACTTAAAAAAAAAGGTAAATGCAGAATGATGGGGGGAGGGGGGTTTGAGAAAAAAAATGGAAGAAGAAGCAAAATAAACGAAGAAGAAGCGCCTTCTGAGAGGTGTTAATAAGAGGATAAAAGGGAGGGCTCTTGCAAAACCACCATCCATCGATCAAGCGATGACGATGATGATAGATGATTGCCACCGAGTTTAAGCAGCAGGTTTTAAAACAGAACTCTAAAACACCAGCACACTCTCACCCACACAACAATTGCAAGTGAACGATGCACTCGTGCTAAGGAATGAGTAACAAAAGAGTAACCCAAAAAGGCGAACAAAAACAAAACACACACGTAAAACGTTTAGCGAATGCAGTTACATTCGTTGAAACATTCGTTGAAACGGTGCAAAAGAAGAAGAAAAAAAGGAGGCTCTAACTCTAATTCGGAAGACAAAATGACGTGAGCGAAACAATATCGACCGGCTGCAGGAATGTCCTCGTTGGAGTAATAAATAAATGTTCATTCAATAACATCAGCGAAAGGATGCTTTACGCATTAAACGGAATCGTTCGATAACGAAGCTTAGTTTATCTGAGGATCCCTTGTGGGATGACTTTTGACTTTTGTTACACAGAAACAGGACACAAACGAGACGGGATGGGCACCTGCGTAATACGTAATAGTTTCGGCGGCAAAAAAAACAGGTCATTCAAACATGCGCAAAAATGTAAACCACCTTCCGTTTAGGGAGCATAATCGCGTTCAGTTCTGCTGCACACGGTTCCGGACGCGATCGGTGGCGAACGGTGAAAATCCACGAGCAGAGCACATGTACGACGTGAAGAACGAGGAAGACTCCTTTCGCCAAATGGACAACGCGCGGATGTTGGTGCACTCGAGGAATGCAGCTCTAGCGGCAGGGAATCTGTTCCGGAGCCGAACGAAGCCGTGGGCGTTATATTCCTCTTAACGAGCACAGCAATAGGAGCGCAAAAAGTGACCCAAGTGTGTGTGTGTGTGTTAGAACCCGGACGCGAAGGTACCAAACAGCAGAACAATTCATTCGCTAAATGAAACAAACGAAGAAAATAGAAACAAATCACACGTGTAAAAGGCAGGAAAGCAGTGGGTGGGAGAGTTCGTTTAAAGGCCTGGCGGGTGGGTGGGAGAAGAGAAAAGATCATCATCGGTGGGAGGGGGGGGGGGGGGGTGATGCAAATGCAAGCAAAAAAAACAACAACAACACGAACACACAGACACACGAAACGCGCGCAGCTAAGGCAAAACAACAGCAAAAAAAAATAAAACGAGGCAAACGAAAATGGGACAAAAGCAAGAGGAAGGAGGCGTGGAAAAATAGTATCGGGCAGAAGGGGGGGAGAAGGGAGCGAGGAGGTCCACAGACAGACAGGTGTGTGTGCGGGGGGGGGGGGGGGGGGGGGGCAGAAGGAAGGTGGAAACAAATTTACTGAAATTATTCTAGATACTGAAAGTAATTTAAAACCAGAGAAATAAAATTATAAAATAATTAAAAATCATACACGCGCTCGCTTCGCTTGTGTGCGCTTTTGTGGTTTCAGGCTTGTGTGGGTGGTTCGCGAGGGAGAAGGAAAAAGGTTGAATCATGTCGATAAGAAGGATACCAAGCGAGGAGATGAGGTGTTCGGGACGTTAGCACGAGGTTGATTGATTAAGGAAAAGGGAAAAGAATGTGAATCAGTTGTCTAGCTCCTTAGCGGAACTCTTTACGCGTCTGGTAAGGGAAAGCAAATAAGCCGCCTTGTGGTAGGTCAGTAGGTGTGTATGAGAGAGTTGTATAGGCCTAGGTCAGTTATGTACACCCATGAGCACAGCCAATCGCGTTGAAAAGCCTCCTCCTGGAGATGGCGTTTTTTTGTACTTCAAAGTACTTCCTTAACCTTTTTCCCAGCAATGGCACGTTGTTTTGTTCGAGTTTCTCTAATTGGGGGGGAAATCGAAACTCACACACACACACGCGCGCGCGCATGCACTTCCTTGAGGAGTCGTGTTTCCATTTTCTCATCCTGAGAGAAAGCCACTGGCGTTGTAGAGTGAAGTGCTGTCGCGTTGTCAGCATTGTTCACTATGCAATGAGTTAGCGCTAGCGTTCCATCTTCCAACCAGCGCCATCAGTTCAATCTCATTCCCGTCACCCGCGTGCTGCTGGTGAATAATTAAAACGCTCCCTTGCTTTGCCGTCGTCGCCCGACACCGGCTGGCTGCACGGCCCGTAACGAGGCGATTTTGTTAAGTGGAGTGTCAATATTTTACATTCACTTTTTGCCGACGGTTCACATTTTCCTTCTTCCGAACGACACCCAAATCCAAATGCATCCGAAAAGCAAGAAAAACGGTGCGATTCCGTTGAACTTCGTCGTAACTTTTTCGCCGTCGATTTATTTCCGCCTTGTTGTGGTAAGTATTCCGTGGAATTTGAGCGTTTGCCATAATCTAGCGAGCGTGCCATAAAACTGAGCAACTGCTCGAAATGTATTACATATTGCATACATCTAGGCGCTTTTCTTGGTCGATTTTGCGGCGGTTGGTGTAATACATATTGCATACTGGTAGGCGGATAAAATCGGCCGCCGCCCGGGCCCGGGGTACCAGCTAGTAGCAACCTCCTACTAATCCTGCGCTCCTGTTACAAATGTAAAATTTTTCGGTTCGTTCAAAAACCGGTTTTTGCTCCCGATTTGGACTTTTTGCCCGAAAACGACGAAATGCACCAAAATGACCGGAAATGAGTGGAAATGCGTTTCTTTCACCGTTTTTCTCCCCTAATTCAATAAATAAACGTTTTTTGGGCTTAAGTTAATTAAGTTTCTTTATTTTTCGAAAGAAAATGTCTACAATTTCGTACAAAATAGCCGTTTCTTACACGTTTGTTTACGCAAACTATCGTTTCCTGCCCTACACACTTCCGGTTCCGGTTCCGGGTTTGCGAGTTTCGCTTCCTCTTCTCCCCCTTGCTTAAGCACACCCCCAGGACACACTCTTTACTCGCTAAACTAATAAGTAAATTGATACGCGTTCGCAAAAAGGACTGAAACGGGACAGCGACGCCGACGTCGGCGGAAAATTCAGCCCTTCGGCAGCCGGTTATCCTTTCCCTTTCGTCCCTTTAGCACGATCCTTTATCTAACCGCTACGGTTCCGCCTCACCGAGGGCCCCGCAGGACCCGCTCTCGCGCGCTGTATATGCGTTTTATGGTTTTTTGGCTCTAGAGAATACTTCCACTCCTTCCACGGGGGCTCTGACCGTCCCGTTACTTCGCATTTTCCGGCCCCAAATCGTCCAGCACCTCCTGGGACGAGATCCGGTGGGGTCCGGGGCCTCGCACGCGGTTATGCACCTCCGCAAAGCTGCCCTTTATCTCGTCCAGCGCCTTTCCAAGCCCAAGCTTGATCTGGTTAAACTCCTGCGTCACCATCGACAGCCGACCGAGCAGATAGTTCAGGTTCGAGTCCACCTCCGTCATGCGGTTGGTAATGAGCGAGACCTAACGAAGAAAGAACGAGCATTAATCGAATGTTCAAAGCTCAAAATGCATCAGATCTCGCCCGCCACCCTTACCTTGCCCTCCATGCTGTCCATCGTGTTGAGCGTTCCGTTCACGTACGTTTCCGTCTGTTCCTGGAGCCGATCGAGTGCCTGCTTGCTGGACGAAATCTCCTGATACATGATACCGATCTGGCGCCACACCTGGCTGATCTCCATCTCAATCTTCGAGCTGAGGTTTGCCAACGCCCCATTATGGTTGTCCAGGATGGTCGCACCGATCTCGTCGAACCGTTTCGATACCGTCGCGTTAAGGCTGCCGGAATTCGATTTCACCACGTCACCGACCTCGCGCATGATCTGCAGAATGCCGTAATCGATGCCCCGCTTCGCGTCCAGAATGTTTTCGCCCGCCTTCAGCAGAAACACGGACAGCTGCGCCATCGTGTCGTTCATCGAACCGAACTGCTCTTTCGCCACGCTGTGGAACGCTTCCGCCGTCGTGAGCTCCTCCGTCAGCGTCTTCAGTATCTCGTCCACCGAGGATTGCAGCACCTCGTTGTTCTCTTTAATGCGGGTGGCCGTTTTCGTGAAGCTTTTGTCCGATGCGGTCAGCACTTCGAGTCGCATGTCGTTGATCGCGTCCAGCGTTTCGTTCACAAGCCCTTGGATGAACTGGCGATCGGGCAGGGAGGTGCTGGGGGATGCGGATGACACCGCCAGGGCACCACCGCCGGCTCCTCCGGCGGTCATCGAGTTGCCTAGGTCCTCGAGACGGCGCAACACCTTCTCCTCAAAGTCGACGTTTTGTGTCGCGATAACCGGACTGGTGAGGTAGAACTGGGACAACTTTTCTTCCATCTTCGCGATGATTTCGTCCGCCGACGAGAGCTTCGAGTTGACCAGTTTCTCTGTCTCGCGCAGCAGCTGTCGGTTGACGTCCTGTGGGAACAAAACAGCCTCATTAGCACCTTTTTAGCTTCACCGAAAGCTCACCATCGGCCTCCGTTCTTACCTCGGTGGCATCACGATCACTCTTCAGTTCGGCCAACTCACGGCGTAACTCGCGCACCGTTGCGGCCACTTCATCCAGCTTCGTGGCCACATTATCGTCATCGTCATCGCGTCCTCCACCGGTGCCGGAGCGAGATTCCAGGACCTGTGCGTTGCTCGACAGCCAGTTGAGAATGCCCTCCAGTGAGACGCTCACTTGGCCCTGTTGTTCCGAGAACTTTCCGATCTGCTCGCCATCCTGTGGAGAGGATACATTAGAGGTTTAATAGGTTCTTTGAGGGATGATGGGACGATGGGATGGGACTTACCTTTAACAGGGCCGTTTCGATCTCGCCCGTGCGTGATTCCAAGCGACTGATCATCCCTGGCAGTGGTTCCAGCGCTCGCAGATTCTTCTGCACGAGGATTAAGCTCTTCTTCACCTGCTCGGCGTGGGCACGTTCACGTTGCTCATGGCGTTCCAGCTTGTTGTCCAGCGTGTTGTACGAGTGCACCAGCGAAAGGATGGCGTCACGAATTTCCTGATTGCTGTAGCCGGTTTAGGAGAAGAGAAGAACGTTCGTTAAATGTGCGGATGTGATTTAATGCATCTTTTAGGATGAAATGCTTCTTTGAATGAATAAAGCATATATAATCCTGGCTATATATGGCTTGAAGTGCAAAGTACCTATTGTAGCTTAGCATTTCTGGAAAATGTATTTATTTCCCCATTTTTTTTGAACATTTGCACCTTTTAAAGGATGTTGGATGATGCAATGTTGTACAATTAATTCCTTCAGATTCGATAAGAGATTTGATTCTCTACTTATCATAAGTTCAGTGGAAGTCTTATTGTACTCCAAAATAGTTTAAAACAAAACAATCAGAGTGATTAAGAGCCTTCGATGCATTTCTAACGTTACAAAGGGACCTTTGTAGAAACTCTCAAACCTTTAGAAACTCTCAAAAGCATTTAGCAAGCTTTCTACAAACATCACGACTCATTGTTTGCTTCTCGTAATGGAATTAAACAACCCAAAAACCTACGCAGATGTCTTCACGCATGAGTGATTGGCACGATGGAAAGCTGACCCATCCACCTATCACCGATCAATGCCCTTGGAGATGTGTCCGAAAATTTTCCCCAAAAAGCAACATCTCCTCTAGTATGAACGATCCTAACCGGCTGCGATATTGATCGACATTGCAGCGTAAATATGAAACGTACGAATGCCATCCCGTCATCCTTCCTGTTTATGCAACCGCTGGCATTTGCACCAGAACCTTCGCCAAACAAAGAGGACCCACAAATGGCCCCCCGCCATCAGACCACCCATGTGCACTCCTACAAAACCCCCAATTCCAGGTCCACTGCCCACTGCCAACGCTGGTAAACATTCCTTGGCAGTGACGTTCGGCAAAACGCCACACACGAGCTTCTCCGGTAAATATAGCCAACCCACCCCACCAAAAGGTCATAAAAAATACATGGAGTTTCTTGCGCCTGGTGGCGTGAAAATTGCAGCGCAAATCGTGTATGCACTCTCGGTGCGGCGGAAAAAGGGTACCACCGGAGTAAAACTAACCCGTTGACCGGAGCTCATTTCCCAACGGCGTGTTGCGACCGGCGGCGGTCACCATCAATCTACGTCAGCGCTGTCTAAGAGGCCAACGTCTGGATCCATCACCAGCCGCGCGAATGGAACGGCCTTTTCGGGGTTAAGTCCCACCAATTATGCTCAATTACGGGAACGAATGGCGGTTGCTTCTGCTGCTGCTGCTGCTACTGCTGCTGGTTGGCCGCGAGGGCATTCCGTGTTATCGATCTTTCTCCCGGGAGGATCGTTCTACCACTTTGCCGCCGCAACGGAAACCCGACACGGTCGTTCTATCTTTCGGGTTCATTGCCATCCGATGATAGTGAAACTGCGCCAATGGTTGGCCCGGAGGTGGACCGTTCGGGTCACGGAGACGCAGGAACATCCAGAAAAAGGCACATGCGACCACCCTGAGACCCTGAGACAGTGCGTTCGTTTGTTTGAACTCCGAGCAGGGCCATACCGGCCATTGGCATCGGCGGGTTGGTGGTTTCACGCTTTCGGAACTCAATTTTTTTTGGATGGTATTGATGCTGAAGGAGTTACCGAGAAAAATTCACGAAATAAGGCCACTTCAACCGTCTAATTTCATAGTTCTTCTTCTCCAGGAAGCCTACTTTGTTGCTAGACTATCACCATCATGGAGACCGGTATCTCAACGCCTACTAGCATTGTTTAAAGCGCATCAGATTATCCAACCTAGCACACAGTGCCAATGGCAATGAAAACCCCCACCTATTGTTCCGTATCCTTAGCAAAAAGCCTCTAATTTGTATGATCTCTAAACTACGATCTACATCTGTTTCCTTCTGCTCCTTTGGCAGCGTACTTACGTAACTTCCGTGGCAGGATGTGCGGCTCCGACCGCCTGGTAAGCGAGCGCAGAGAACCCCACCAGGAGCAGCCAACAGAACTGGTTCGTCATCGTGTGGCGGCGGCGACGGCAGTGCAGCAAACACTGCTGGAAAACTGGAACGAAAAAAACCGAAGAGGAAAAATTTTAACCGTCACTTCCATTTAAAACATTGCATACACGCCCGGAGCGCTTTGGATAAGCATGTTAGTCCGCGTACATCGTACAGGCGCTCCCGAAGTGCGCTTAATGCACTGCGCGTTGGGTGTGAGGGATTTTATTCGATAAAATCCACCCTGCAAGAAGCTGCTCTTGAAGGGCTCAGGCTCCATGAAACCATGGTGTGGTGGGAAGTTTAACTCTTCAAGCAAAGAGAGCGTGGTTCTGCGGGCACTTCAGAATAAACCTATATCGTCGTGTCCGCCATCTGGCGCGGGTGTTTGAAAGTACATTCGAAATAGTGATCGTACTTTCGTGCCTTGACGGGCTCTTAAAATGCACGAGATCGCGTCACTGATTGGAGGATACATTAATTAACGTTAATGGCAAATTGTTGCGGCCTTTTATCACCATGCTCCTAGCTGTTTGTGTCACTGCAGTTTGCTTATGCTTCGTACCGTAAACAGAGCTTAGCTTATTCTATTTTACGAGAACCATGTACTAAAGCAAGTTGCTCTCTCTGTGTTTATGCATTCTTACATTTATGAGTTATTGTTGATTAGCTGCGCCGATCAACAACCGGCAGATTCGTGATCTTTCCTTGTTGTTATTTCCCTCACGCGCGAATGTATTCCTATTTTTTTTTTTTGCATGAGCGTTTTTCCTGTTTTGTCCACCCTGCCAGACAGTTAAACAAATCGCGCTTTCGTTCGTTCGATTTGCAAACGATGATAAATCGATTTTCAATTGTTAAACATTCGTAATCGAGCGCTGTGGCTCATCGTTTCCTGGACACTAGGCGACTTCGGAATTGACGTCCTTTTTCGATTGATGCTAGCAGCCAGGGTATTCCTTTACCGTTTTGTTCTAAAGTACCTCTAAACTCGTCTGTGACAACCGCATTTGCGTTTCTATTCGGAGACGATGGAAGTACGCCACTGAATGAGGTTTGTGTGTGAAGTACATAAATCAGCAGCAAAACCGAGCGACCACTCGTTGGAGAGGTTCATCTTCCTGACCTTACCGGCAATCTGGATTCCACTGGCTCCCCCCTTCTTCCCCTTTACTCCCCTAAGCAATCCTAACTACGCGGGGCGGCGTCGTTTTAACCTGATAATCGATTTACGGTTTATTTCACCCGACGGGATCTACAAATCCGCGGCTCGAGGTGGAGAAAACTGAAGCGAAGAAGCCACTCGAACCCATAAATAAATGTTCCCCATCCAATGAGGGTGATATTTGATGTCTGATTTGTAAACATTCTACGGCGCGATCAGCCGCAGCGTTCGAGAGCGAATTCTAGGAAAATTTTTAGCTTTTTTCAAATTCATTAGAACCAATTACCCAGTGATTGGATGGGCCTGGCGAAAGGTTTAAACATGGCTTTCCCACGCACGCACAACGACGAGAAGAACTATGCCAGTGGGACCTCAAAATGCACCCGGATCAAATTTCCTTTGTACATTTGCCCCCTCGAAGGCACTCGATTTCCCATCCCAAGAATTGTATCTCCATGCTGAGAATGGGAAAAGTATACGAAAGTTAAAGGTCCTTACTCAAGAGTATGTGCTTTGGTAGGCTCGATCTCCACTAACGTTTGGAAGGACTGATCCTTGTTGCACTGGCACTGGTACACCGGCTTTCTAGGCTTAGTCGAAACACTATCACAACACCCAACAAGAACAGAGACTAGAGATCTGGCATGTGCAAACGCTCCCAACGACACACGCCGACTAATGGACAGGATCAGACCGGGACCTCGATCCCGCGGGCAATTCTACCACGATCGCTTTGTTCTCGATGATCTCCCACGAGAACACATCCTCTCTCTCTCTCTCTCTCTCTCTGTCTTCGATCGTCATTTTTCCGTTGCTCTCTGTCTCTCCCTGCGGAGGGTTAAAACTGCTGGTTACGGTTGAAAATATGTATGCGTTTGCATGCGGCTCGCACATGTGCGTTTGCTGCGATGAGTGTCCGTTTACAGTTGTTTGATCTCTGTTCGACATGTGCGTCGAAGGGTCGGCGGTTGGGACGAGCTGCTACAAGCACCGATCCCGTGCATCCTCTGGCCCAAGAGCCTAGGCCAACAACAGTGCCGAACAAACCAAGGAACAATCACGATCATGTAGTTTGGGCAATTAATTAAAATTTAACATAATGCGGATTGTTACGTTTGGTTTTAGCGTGGTAAGCTAATTGGTAATTTAATTTCAACCACGTAAGCCTTTACCACAATTAATATGTGAGCTAATTTCTCTTTAAAATACACCTTATCTGAAGTAATGAAACAAATCCTACCAGCACATATATTTGAAGAAATGTAGTATTTGTTTGTGGTTTGGTGTGGTAAACTCTCGTAGAATAACACCCATCTGGCTCATCTGGAGTATCCTTCTGGTGTTTGGATCTAACCGCTTACGAGAAGAATCCCTCAGTCAGAACAAGGAATGGGTAAGGGCCTTAGACTTTCGTTTGTGAACGCCACCGAGGCCCGCATAGGCGATCGAGTTTTGTTTACGTTGCCCCCCCTGGGTTACAAAATTTTATGTTCGTGCCACACGGGTGCAGCTTGGTGCGCCGCCGGGAAGTGGAAAACATATGGACGCCTTTTTATGCATGCTTTCCCGAAGCAGCGAAAGGCCGGAGGACACGGAAAGACCGATTGCAGCGGCGAGGGAGATGCGTGCACTGCAATTCTCGCCCTCGAGATGCAGCAGCCAAACTTCTATTGCTTTAATCGATTCTGAAGAACTGATCGACGGGTGGAGTCGGTTAGCATCGTGTAATTATGTTTTTGTGGCTTTTTAACGAGAATTTTTCCCCATTTTGGTGGTTTTATGTGCCAATGCGATGCAATTGCAGCGGATTCAGTTTCAATGGCTTTCTATGCCCTTGTTTACGTTAGCATAAACAATGAAATTATGATGTACTTTAATTTAAAACAAAAACAACTTCATTTTTTATCCCGTTTCCAGTACGAACACTATTGTGTATAGCTATCGTCCAGTATTCACACTAAACGTAGTAGCATAAAATCATAACTGTGATCCACTAAGATGCTAATATTAAAATTGTACAAAAATTAGTGAAAACTTTAGGTGGCCGGCCTTATATTGAATAATTTCATTCGAATACGAGAGGAACCCAATTTTGTATAACAGTTTTAAACATTGAAGCAAACGTTTAAATAATTAACAAGAACACTCCAGACTATCGGCAGTATCATGAACAAATACTACAATTTCCGTTGAAGAAAACAGTCATATTAAATCATCTTAAAAAATAGAAAAATTATAAATTATCACAGATCACGCTTTAAATGCATGACCATCAGGGTTGTCAAACTAAGCTCAACAACACTCTTAGCAATATTGTTGTCCGCAAAACTGTGGTACAAAAATATGAAATAAATATGTTTTCTATAAGTTTGAACAAATATTTCATAGGCATAAAACACCTTTCATGCTTTCAAAATTAAATGAAAAATATTATAATTCAACGGTTGAACAGAATCGACGAACAACGGATTTGAAAATGAACTGTTATACTACTCTTGACAGTTGCTATGTCTTAAGAAATGTCAATGTGTGCGCAATTGTTTTGCATGGTCTCGAATTTCCAGACGTATTTCATAATTTCTTTAACTAGATGTTTAATAACCTTTCACCGGTCGTGGATACATTCAAAGTCCTGAAATAAGTGTTATGCCCCGTTTTTTGCTGACTGAACTGCCAGCATAGATATCTGCCGTCCTTCATCGCAAACAAGACCAGAAGAAGACACTCACGAAATGTGCTCACACTCGGTGGCGTGCTAGGTGCCGATGGTCTGCGATAATTCAGAAAAACGGAGTGATACGGAAGAGTGAAAATGTTCCGTATGTTGAGTTTGCAAAGGTTATCACAAAGCAAGCACAAAGTTCTCGCCCATAAAAGCGGTATCGTTCGCTTAGACTCCACAGACGGTGTGGTGTTCGCCCCCTTTAGAACAGTTTCGCATTTATGTAATCGAGGGTTGACAAGTGATCTGCTCGTACCGCGCGGTAAGTATCGTTCACGTACTTACCAGATGTAGAAGCGACGAAGAAGATGTTCCATCTTTGCACAGAATGCGTGATTTCTCCAGCAACTCACTAAATATTACGTCACTGTACGAACCATGTGCTTTCGCGATATTGCGTATTTACAATTCTACGCTTTCCGGTGTACTGACTTCTGTTTGACAGCTATGCGTGCCCTTTCTCTCACTCTTGCACTGTGTGTACGAGGATAAAATGTAAACAATGCGTGATTGATGCGTCGTCTCAGCAACCGGCTTTTTTCGTTATCTCATCCACAGGCAATGAAACGATTTACATTAAACGGGTTCACTCGACCACACCTTCGGCTGAGATTTTATCGGCTTTAGGCGCAAAGAAAAACAAACGGAAGCGTTCTAATGCTAGCAAATTTACCGAACTTCTTGCAGGTACTTTATGACTGAGATATGGTGTATGCACACTGTTGTGCAGTTCTAACTTTCTTAAGTTACACGTCGTTCTATGAGACTAATGATCGATCATGTTTCAGTGAAAGATGGCGAAACCAAAGAAACGACTGCGACGGTACAGAAGCTTAAGTCCAAAAAGCTCACCAACTTCATTCACGATCAGATTGCAATCGAAGCTTGCTCAAGCGGTGCGAGCATTGGAAATGCTGATGTACCATCTCTCGAGAACAAAAATACTGCAGCACATCTACCCAAAGATATGTCGCATTGGAATACCGAGGAAACGCCCGTCATATACATCGGCCGAGACATGAAGGAGGCGGACATATCGCCCGACATATTGTCGGAGATTATCGAAAACGTGCAAATGCTTAAGGAAATAAACCAAAAACGAATGCTACGCGGCTTTCCGGTGCAGCATGTTGGACTGGATCCTATATTGGAAGAAGAAGTCGCACTACTGGAATCAGAAGCGGCACTTCCTGAAGAAACCGATCTTGCGTTCGAAGAACCGGACCTAACAGCTACCGTGAATGGTGCGGGGAGCTTCACAAAGGCAAAGCGCAGTACCAAAAAGCACCCTCCGCACGACGGTACGGATAAGGGAAAAAAGTTTTCCTCAAAGTACTACAAAACATCCGAGATCGAGTCCCTCGCCCGGCAGCGCAGCTTCCAAATGACGTTGAACGCCTACCTGCACATGTGCATCTCGACCGCGATGGTCAATCGCGCTTATGCTACAACACTTAACTATCGCCATAAGCGTAAACGTCGCGAATTCAACGTAGGAACTTACAACCTGTTGATCCATGCGTATGCCGGGAAGGGAAATTTAGCGCGCGTGCGAGATATTTTGCATGTGCTGCGTGAAGATCGCATCACTCCAACGGCACAAACGTACGCTGGCATACTCGAATGTCTCGGGCGACTGGAACCGTCCGAGGAGGTGCTGAATCAGGCGCGGGAATACCTCAACGAGGCCAGTTCGGCAGGGTACGCGATGAATGATGTTCTGAACCAAAGCATATTCACGCACGATCAGCGGGATGTGGTGCTGGCGCTGTGCCAGCGACTCGTGCCAGGATACACGCCTGAGTATAAGGCTCCCGTTCTGACGTATAATAATCATTTGTTGAACGCACTCAACGAGCATGTTGTGCCGATTGGTGCAGAAATTTCCGCCGAGGAATCGTGTCCTGGGTCGGAGATTTTGATTCCCAAAGCGGGCTTCAACAAGGAGGAACTGAAAGACATGGTTCAGAAGCAAGTGGAGCTTGAGCTAAGTGGATATTTGGAAGTAAAGAGCATCGAAAAGTTCCCACCGCCAACGGAGCAAGTAAAGCAATATGTAAGTACGCCGAAAGACACATTTCAAACGTACATTCATTTATCGTAATTGTCTTTTCTCGTTGCAGCGTAAGGTAGTTGAGGATCTGAGAAAGGTGTGGGCCAAGCAAATCACGATAGCCTTCCACCGTGACTTTAATACGCTTAAAACGATCACCGAAACCAAAGCTTCTCGTACGATCAACCTTTTCCCCTACCTGAAAGCTCTTACGGTGCAACAGTATACAGAGATTCTGCTGGACGAGGTGCAGATGCTGCTCGAAGGATCGGATACGTTCAGTTTCGTAATATCGCATCTGCACCGGGAGCTCGGCCGGAAGGTCGAATCTCGTTACCATGTGGAGCAGAAGCGCCTGAACGGTGTGCTGGCGAAAACGAACGACATCTACGATCGCTACACGTCGGTTCTGGCGGATGGTCAATCTAGCGACAATCCGCGGCAGCTCTGGCAGCGGCTTGTACACGAATCCCACAGCACGGGTCCAAGTATGGACGTGCAGAGTGTCGCATGGCCCAAGGCAGCCGTGACCGGCGTGGGGAAATTCCTGTACAACATCATGAAGTGCGATTTGAAGATCAACGTGAACGTGATGAGCAAAACAAACCGAAAGGTAAAGCTCGTGCCAGCGTTCTACACGCTCTTCCGGTACGAGGCAAAGATGGCTAAGGAACAAATCAAACCACACCCGGTGCTGATGAAGCTGTTTCGCAAATCACAACCGGATACGCTCAAATTCGACGTTAATCTCGTGCCTATGCTGTGCCCACCACAACCCTGGAGCTCGCCCCGAAACGGTGGATACATTCTAGCGCAGTCGGACTTGATCCGGTTGCCACATCAGGCGCATCAGCAGACGGAACGAATTGACGAGGCCGACCCACAAGACATGTACCCGACGTTGGACGCGTTGAACCAACTGGCCAGTATACCGTGGGTCGTAAATGGGCAGATACTCGATGTGATTGTGGAGGTGTTCAACAACGGTGGCAACGCGAAGCTGGACGTGCCGGAACCACCGTCTTCACTGCCGCCTGTGCTGGAGCCGGCTCCGAGAAGCGAGATGAGCGGATTCGAGAAGTACAATCTGCTCAGGAAGCGGCTCTACCACCGCCGAAAGCAGGGCGATATGTATAGCCTGTGGTGCGACGCGCTGTACCGACTTTCGTTGGCCAACCACTATCGGGATAAGGTGTTTTGGTTGCCGCAAAACATTGACTTCCGTGGGCGTGTGTACCCAATCCCGCCGCACCTGAACCACCTCGGCCATGATCTCGCACGCTGTTTGCTCGTGTTTCATCAGAAGAAACCGCTCGGAGCGGACGGGTTCCGATGGCTAAAGCTGCACTGCATCAATCTGACGGGGCTGAAGAAACGAGAATCTGTCGAAGAGCGAGTGCGATACGCGGATGAAATTATGGACGACATTCTAGATTCAGCGGACCATCCGTTGACGGGGCGAATGTGGTGGAGCAGTTCCGACGAACCATGGCAAACGCTGGCCTGCTGCATGGAGATTGCCAAGGTGCAACGGTGTCCCGACCCGGAGAGTAAGTTAAAGCAAGCAGCAGATCGTGATAAAAAAGAACAGACTTTGCTAACATTGTTTTCTCGTTCACAGAATTTGAAAGTGGATTTCCAATCCATCAGGATGGGTCGTGTAACGGATTGCAGCACTATGCCGCGCTGGGCCGTGACACACCCGGTGCAATCAGCGTTAACCTTTCACCGGCAGAAGTTCCGCAGGACGTATACAGCGCGGTTGCGGCCCTTGTGGAAGAAAACCGAGCGCGAGATGCTAGGAACAACATCAAAGTAGCGGCCGTGCTGGATGGATTCATCCGGCGCAAGGTCATTAAGCAAACTGTGATGACGACTGTGTACGGTGTAACGCGATATGGCGCCCGGAAGCAAATCGCCCGTCAGCTCGAGTACATCGACGAGTTTCCGAAGGACTGGGTGTGGCCGGCGTCGAGCTACCTCACGGTGAAAACGTTCGACGCGCTCAGCGAAATGTTCACCTCTGCTAAGGAGATCCAGGACTGGTTCACGGACTGCGCCCGGTTGATATCGGCCGTGTGTGCGCAAAACGTGGAATGGGTCACACCGCTGGGGTTGCCGGTGGTGCAACCGTACAACCGATCCGATCGTCCCACTCCCCTCGGTAAAACCGCTCAGCTCCCCGAGCACTTTGCAATGGACTCGTTCGAGAAGCCCAACATTATGAAGCAAAAGAACGCGTTCCCACCTAACTTTGTCCACTCGCTCGACTCCAGCCACATGATGCTGACTTCACTGTACTGTGAGCGAGCCGGATTGACCTTCATCTCGGTGCACGATTGCTACTGGACCCATGCCTGCACCGTCCCTACTATGAACAAGGTACGAGGGAAAGCATCTTTGGATTTTTTACATCACCGAAATTGACCGCCGGTTTGTTTCATTTGCATTTCCCCTTGCAGATTTGCCGCGAGCAGTTTGTGGCGCTGCATTCCGAACCGATACTGGAGGATTTGTCAAAGTTTTTGGTGCAAAAGTACAGCTACGATGAGAAGTATGTCAATACACCTTTTCTGCGCTTTTATGCGACTTCATGCTAATATACCTTTCAATTCCTTCCTCGTTACAGTGAAATCAGCAACGACGGTTCGGTAATCGATCTCACTAAGCGCAAGCTGAATCGTATACTACACCAGTGCCCCGACAAAGGAGACTTCGACCTGCGCAAAGTGCTCGAATCGGTTTACTTCTTCAGCTAAAACGCAACCGCGTTAGTACTGCCCCCCTTGCCTCATCATCACCTTCATGCCTTGCAATGTGCTGTCCAGTGAATTCAGCTTGATGATGGGCTGATCTAGTCAGTAAGGTCAGCTCGGATGGAGCGTGCCATCGTGGTCGCGTTTCGAAATGTGACCGAAGGATGTACAGTATTCCCGGTGTACTTCAATCCCGTGGGTTCCAAGCTTCCCTTCCCAGATGTGGTGCCTGCTTAAAGACGAGAAGCAGTCCGGTTCAGTGGAATGAGTTTATTTTCAAACTCGAATCAACCGTTGAGCGGACGAACGGTGGCTTTTCGTTGTGACTATTGTCAGATGGAAGTTTGCGAGCGGTTCGTTATTTTAATCGTGATGTATTTTTTTTCGTTTAGAAAGTGACGCAGAACGTTCAGTGAATAAAACAGGAAATTGTTTAACTAATATGTATTGGAGGAAATTATTGAATGAAAGAAATTGGAGTGGTTATTATAGCAGAGAAGTATTTCTAATGCTAAGCCGTACGGAGCAGTTAAAGATGTGTCAGAAGCTGTGATAAACTGATAAGTAAGAGAGTTACTTTTTGGTACAAGATCTCAAGGAACGTGTACTCTTATTTGCCTCTATTCGATTGCTTGAGTAAAATAAAACTTCCGTCATTTTCCGTCAGAAATGTAGACTTCTTCAAGATTACTTTTAACTGCCTGCGACTCGTTGATACATTCGTGCGGACTTTATTGTTGTACATTTGTTAAAACAACATTAGACAAATACGGCTGGAACGGAGAAACACACTAGCCGCTCGCGCACGCGGCAGCACCCACGACACATGATTATAACTAAAAACACCTAGACACTAAACTGCAGCACTCGCGTACTGCCTCGGACCCGGAAAAACGCATGCACGCGCCTTCCAGCCATCCGTGAGGCAAGTGGCACTGAAGAGGTACACATCACAACTCGATGGAAGAAACCCAAGCGAGAGAACACCAACGCACCTCAATCGAGGGTGTCGATGCTCTGGCGCAATTGCACCAAGGATTGCTTCGCAACATTCGCCAGGATACCCTCGGGTGTGGCTGGATCTTCCCACTCGAGAATCGAACCACACTCGTCCAGTATCTGAGCCGCGTCCGTGAGCTGTTCTTTAAGCGATTTCCCATCCCGATTGTCCTCGCCCCTTGTGAACGCTGACTGGGCGAGCATAATGAGCGGTGCGTGCAGTTCATACAACACCATAGCCCGTGCGCGGGACTTCCCGGGTTCGAACACATCCAACACGCGCAGGATGTCCCGACATAGCGCGACCTTACGCTCCAGCAGCATATCCGGCAGTTCGGCCATCTCGTACCCGGGAATACGCCCGTACAGCTCGATCAAGCTGTGCCGGATGGAGGTGTTGATAAAGTGCATCGGGTGCAACACACTACGGTACTTCTTGTACACCCGCTCGTACGCCTCGAGCCGGCCACCGTCATACTCGAGACACGCGAGCTCATCGATCTCGTTATGCATCGTCAGGACGGCCTTCTGAACGGCGGCCCCGGACGTTTTGAACTCGCACTGGGCGCACTTCCACTCTGCGTTCTCATCTGTAACAGACCGAACCGGATGGGTTTTGTATTTTTAAGCAAAGGACGACTGCGAGAGGAAGGACTTCATGCAGGTTGCAGACAGCACACCGCTTACCAAGAGGATTCGATGAGGTGATGAAGCCTCCGCTACACTTACTGCATAGCAGCGTGCTGAAGTGAGTTCCCAGCTCGGTCGGATCGAGGCAACGGTTGCAGTGGCAGGTGAAGAATTTGCTCACCTTCAGGATCGATTGTCGGGCGATCGTACCGGTTAGCGTGTACGTATACGTCGTGTAGAGCTTCTCGCCTTCCGGGACGTCTACAGCGACCCGTGCTTCCAGCCTGGTGGAAAAGAAGTCCCGCTAGCATCAAAAGTGTGCTGGAATCTTCGACAAAGTGTGCATTTTACGAGTGTCTTAAGCTACTTGTGGACTGAGTGAGAGCATGCAAAAACCCTAGACAACGTGCAACGTGCCCTAACGATCCTAAAGAACGAGCCAACAATGTCGAAGTCAACATTGTACGCCAACCCCCGTTGATCTCTTCGAAATTCCAACAAATCACGAACTCTCTCCTCACGGGCGTAGTCGACGAAAGCTCCCAATTTAGTGCACCCAAGCGAAGGTGCGATCGATACACCTCCCAAATGGGGTGGGAAAAACTCGCCCCCCCCCCCCCCGATGAAACTCAACACATCCCACGGCAGCTGGTTGTTGTGTTGATCGGTTGCAACCACGTCGTCGATCACCGATCGGTTGATGACGGGCAGACTGCGCTGCGCTCGTTGGATGGCGGGAAAAGCCGTCACGCGCCGGTAGTGGTTTTTCTCCCGAAAACGGTGGAAAATCTATTTTTAACAGCGACCTCTCCCACCGTCGGGCGTTTGCTGTTTGCGGTAAAACCGCTCACAGGTTGCAGGAACACCGATTGTGCGAAACACCAAGAGAAGGATAACGTTTCCAAACAGAGTGAGAGAGAGAGAGAGAGAGTGTCATCAGCCTCACCTGAAACCATCGCTCGGATGAATCAGATGCACCACGTTCGGTACGCAGCTGTGTGCCATAACGGCAAGTCGTGGATAAAGCCCTCGCAAGCTGTACCCATTGCTGGTACGACCTTCGAACGCATTCACATCCAACAACCCAATGGCACGCTGCACCAGCTCCACTGAGAACCGCTCAGCCAACCCGCAAGGACCGCGCAGAAACGCGACGATGTTGTGCTCATCCACCTTCCAGTTGGCGCTTTCACGCCGCTCGCCATCATGATATTCCATGGGTTCGATCTCTCGATTCCATCGCGCCTCATCAGCCTCCTTCGCGAGCAACACCCGCAACGGTGTTACGCAATCGAGCTGCACGCAACCAGCCGTCGAATCGTCCACGCACCGGAACCGCACCCGGCTAGCCGCGAACACTTCGCACTCAGGTCCGTGATACGGTAACCGCTCGGACTCGGCGCATTCCTCACACAGCGGCCAACCACACCGCGGACACCGGGGGCCACCTTCAGCACCATCCACCGGACAACAACACTCCAGACAAAGCGGTGGACTGTCCAGTTTGGGACCGACCGCAAACGGGCGCTCGTCGAAAAGCCACTCGCCCGCTTTTAGATCCCGGCTGGTCACACCGTAGCGGCCAAGTTCGGCACACTCCAGCACCTGGTACGTTTCGGCCATCGCGGTGTTCGAACGACTGGGAATCGGATTGCGGTCACCGGGACAACCGGCCGCGTCGCGTGGAGGATGAGCGAAATAATGGCGGTCCGTTGGTTCCCGGTGGGTGCATTTATAGATTGCGCGATTGAAACCCGCACCCGAAGAGACCAGTGGTGTGTGCACAGTGGGACAAAGGCACCGGTTCGAAACATCGGTGAAGGTGTTCTAGCCCGTCCGGATGACCACTGAAGCACCCATCGTGCACGGTACCACCCGGTTTTGTGTTTGTTGTCTCGGTGGGAGCTATTTTCGCGGTCCCGCGTGCTCCGGTTGCTGAGCGGTTGCTGGTGCGAGGTGTGGGTTTTATTTTTAGGATCCAAACGAACCGAAAGAACGCCAGCATCCCGGCTTCCGGCTATGCTTGCGGAGCGCGGTTCGTTCTCGGCTCGTCCTGCGCGTCACTCGCGATCATTGGCCATCGGTGCATCGGTTCGATTTGGCATTATTTTGTGCCGTCGTACGATCGCTTTGCTGACGATCGAAGAGAACTGGCCGTGGCTCGAGGAGTCGTTTGGGGTGTGGCTCGAGGAGAACGCAAGCTGCCCAGGACCCACCCAGGGACATGGGGCCGTCGGATTTTGAGCTATTTTCACGATTAATGGTTCGTGCCTTCCCAGCATCCATTGCAAATGGACTGCCGTCCGCGAGAAGGAGAGGTTGTGCTTCCGTGCGGAAGATGCTGCTAGCGAACAAGTGTTTTCTTGCGAACAGTTCGTCCGCGACTTTGCACCCCTGTTTTTTTTGCATCGCACCCCTTCTGCTCACATATTCCGCGAGGTGAATCACGGGCGCGCAAGAATTTACCCCGTCTACAAGTGCGTAAGGCGCTGGTGCGCATGTCCTCGATCAGAGCAGGAGGATCGTACACTGTAAAAAAGAAAAACCTGGTGGGGAAAATCTGACGAGACGCTTGTTGATAGTACAAGCCGTAGGGGAATAAACAGACACGAGAATACCCTCATGGTGTGAGGTGCTTTTGTGATTGGAGATTCTTCCCCAGTCAACAATAATTAAATAATTTTCACGTTTTTACTTCACATCGTCTGAAAAGCAATAAATACACAAATCTGATGTCTATTGAGCATAGCACAAAAAGCGTTCTAGATCAATTTAAAACAAACATTCCCAAAACAATGACCAAATTTCGTCTAATGCTGTGAGGATGCGCGTGCAGCAATAAAATTCGTAAACAATATATTTAAAGCAATTCCTCTCATCGAATGAAAATATAAATAATAACTAGTACAAATGTACTAGTTACAAATGCTCTGAAGGTTTTTGAGCATCTATATTTCTATCGACTGCTGTATGGTGGTGTAGACAGTGTTCTTTGAATAAAATATCCCTTTTCCTAATGTAAATTCCAATTTAGTTTGTTCCAGACAGACCGCAGTGGTGGAAATATTTCCCAAAGCAAACAGCGTTGCATCGAGTGCAAACAAACGGAGAGAAATGTTACCAACCTTCACCGCCGGGTAGCCATTAAAATATTCCATTTCATAAAACAAAAAAAAACAACAACCGGCAAGCTGATCCTTTGGCTGGTCTTTTCCATCCACCCTTCCATCCGTACCTTTCTACCCTCCACCACGGGAAAGGGGTTAGTAATTACCACCTGGCGGAGTGAACGACGCAATCATCTTCGTTCTGCTATCTCCGGCACCATCAAAGGCAAACTGAGACGGTTGCTCACACACCCACACACTCACACGCGCGCCCTCGCGTAAAAGGTATCCGGATGTAGAGGATTTTCTTCCACCTCCGCCACCAACCGGTCGCTTTTCGCCGTGTCAAAGGGCGGAAGTGGGATATGTTGCCGGTGAAAATGGAACAACTGGTGTTTATCCGCCCTAGTGGAGAGGCGCCAGTCGCCATCCTGCGAGCGAGTGCATCGAATGAAATCATTAATATTTTATCGAAAGCATATTTGCACCGACGGCTCGCTTCTTTCACCCGTGCTGGGTCCTGAGAGCGGCTCCAATTGGCTCGGTGCTGTAAGTATTTGCTCTTTCAGGTCGGCCAAAGCAAATACCGCCGATGGTTATCTACATCCCGGGCGCGCTGGGCGAAGGACCTTTGAGCCGGTTGGAGTTTTGCTGTTCCGACCGGAAGGAGCACAAATAAAAACGCTGCGCTTTCGCGCGTGATTCTTGGGAGGAAAAACTGGCCAAAGACACGTCCACTCGGCAGGTGTGTTTTCTTCCCTCGTGCAAATGGTGTATATTTTTTGATTTTGAGCTAAAGTCCACCTCTGTAAACAGTGCTTTGTAACAGAGTGCGAGGTGGTCATCACGTGTGTTATTTGTCCAGTATGTGGGAGGGATTTCCATTTTCCATGAAAGAGCGACAGAATGCATATTTCACACAGCAGATTCAAAACCAGCCGTGTTTGTTCGAAGGGCTAAACGAAAGCAAATACGTTTGATCCTTAGATCCGGCTGAATGGTTACAGCTTTCAGTTCGGAGCAAAGCGTTTATCTGGTCAGATATAGCATTTACGTACATAAGGGCTTATCAGAAACGATTTAAACTCATTTATGGATTATTATCTTTGGTTGACAAATCTTAAAAGCCGCAAAATCGCCAAAGGCAATTTTATGAAAGCAATGATGGATAACTGAACAAGTAACATATTTCTTGTGTTTTCTTAGATCTTTTGCATAATTTTAATGTACCAATTTGAAAACTAAGCACAAAGCTAAAGAAATTGTATACAATTTAGCATTCCTGATTTTGCATTCCAGAGACAAAAATTGTTACTTTCAGGGGAAGAAAATTCTCCAATGGTCACTTGGATGATGTTACGTCAGAATACAAAAAAAAATCAATCATATGACAGAAAGGCTTTCTTTTGCTATTCTTCACTTTCCCACATGGACTGCCAATTTCCACTCACGTGCTACGCGGGCCTATTGCGCAACACAGCACCCCCGATCGGGGGCAGGTAATTTCCACGGCTTACTCCGGGGCTCGGTTTTGATTAAGCTCGCACTACTTCCCCGTCGGTGCCACTTTTGCTGATTTCCTGCGCCGATTGAAAGGCGCTAGACCGTATATCACGATCGTGCATGTAGCGCACGTCTCCAGAGCCCGCCGGGTGAACACGAGTGCGCAAAACAAATAATAGAAAACTCATTTCCCGGCAGGCTGCGATTAGCGCACCCATGCCCCGGAGAAGAGGCCGAGTTCGGGCCGGTTATCTTCATCACCATCAAACACCCTGCCGAGATGGCGCCTTTTTTTCTGTCTCGTGCCCTTCCATTCTCGTGTCTTTTACCTTTTGCGCCACCAAAAAAAAAGGACACCCCACAACAGCAACCCCAACGGTCGCGCGCGACGGCAAGTGTAAAAAGCCTAATTTTCCCAGCCTTTGCGCCGCGGATCAAACGGTTTTCCACGCTGGGTGTGTCCCATCGGCGTGTGCATCCTTTATCTGTGTTGCACGAGGGGGAGGTTGGTTTCACCCTTTTCAAACAACGCCCCATTGCGGTAGAACAAGGGGGTGGTGGCAATGCAAAACAACCCAACTAACCCTTCCGACGGTCGGCAGCCGGAAAGGATGTTCCGAGGATATTCATTAGCTAGGCGTGAACAAGCTCGCCTTCTTGGTAGGATATAAACTTTCTCTCATTCTCTCTCTCTCTCTCTTTCTCTTTCTCTCTCTGTCACTCGGAACCGCTTTTCCGGTGCACGAACCGATGCACGGATGATGTGATGTTTACCTTAGGCCACGACGCTACAGCTGTTCTATTTGCACAAGATGGGGTGAATGATAATTTATTTCCAAGGTGTGCGTAGGGCCTGCGCTGGTGTGCTCTGGTTGGCGTTAATCCTTTTTTTCACTCCCTTTCTCTCTCTCTCTCTCTCCCAGTCTTGCTTTGCATTCCGAAGCTTGGAAGCGGTCTGGCCTGCGGTACGACAGAAAACACGGCAGCGGCGCAAATGAGCGTGTTTGCACACCGGCTTACTCTGCTCTGCGGATCTCCTTTCCTTCTACAATCCTAGCGAGTCCTGTGCGGGGAGTTTTCCCTGCTCCCATCGCAATGCCGATGCACCACCGACAAATGGGGCCACCGCATTTCATGTGCTTGTTTTTTTTTGCTCTGCATCTGTGTGTTTCTCCAACTGTCACTGGCATCGAGGCTTCTTAATCACGCGAATGGGCTCAAGGCACACGGACCGTACCTGGACCCAAAGACGAACGTTCATTGTTTCGCTGGGTTGGGGGTTGAATGAGCTGTTGGCTCTAATCCTCCGGGAGTCCGAGCTGGGGATTCTAATCAAAGAACGAACGTTTTAATCAATACGTCCCACACCGGATCGGTGGAAAACGGTGTGCAGGAGCTTTGCTAACCATTTTTTTTGGGTTTCTCCAAACCATCGGGTATTCAGTGAAGCGTGCTGCGAGTCGCATTCACAGCAATCGTTTTCCATCCAATTGACGGGAGCTGCGAGTGCATTTTGTTAGCTTTATTTTTCTGTTTTCCGTTATTTTTCTTTGAGTTTTTTGTGTGCCGAAGTATTAATGGGAACCATTCAGAAAGAAAAGTAACTAGCATCAGGAGAGTTCGTTCGATTCGTTAACTTCTGTTTGATGTTAACAACTCTTGGGAATTCGTATCCAACATTTGAAAACAAGAAAACATGCTTTTTCTTGTTATAGAAACATATACTCTTGTTAGCAATTGCAGATGCGGTCCAATGGGACAAACAGTTCACTGGAATTCAACGGCATGTACGTGATGAAACGCCTCTATACGTGGTGTGGAGTGAAGTGGATGAATTTTTCTTAGCACGACGACTTTTCCTTTCAGAATGTGACATGTTGAAAATGATTTTTTATCTACGGTACGATTGAATGTTATAAATCGCTGAAAGAATAATTTCATTTGAGTGGAGAATAATACTCTTATTTGGTTACATCACGCATCGAGTTCTACAAAGTATGACAATGACTTTATTCCCCGAGGATCATTTTCTCCTTTTTTAAATTTAGGTTCAAAGCAACCGGTAGCTATGTGCCGCAATATAAGTTGGTTACCGTTGCAAACTTCTGCAGCGAGAACAACATTCTGCTTCCTAAGGACTAAGAATGACATTGTGCCAAACAGGGGGAAATGTTTTTTTCAATGGAACATTTCATTTGAGTTCATCCTGCTACAGGATGAATGAAATAATATGCTACGAGTCCACTGATTGCTTCAGAAGTATCACCCCACAGCTGTAAATGAACTCTTTGATACGGTCGCATGCGGTGCAATCAGAGGGAAAAAGAAACACATTTTCCTGAACAGGGGAAAATCACACTATCATCATCACGTAACGGTACAGCTAAGGGGAAAACCTAACACATTTTCCTTAAACGGGGGAAAACACACGTCGCGCTTCGAGCATTGAGTGATAATACATATTTCTCCAAGCTGATTCATGTGATTTTGCCAATGATACACATTTTCCGATTGTAAAACATTTCCCCATGTTCCCACATCATGGTATGAAATTCATGAAGCACTGTAAGATTCCACACGCAGCGTGACTTTTCTTGCTATAAATAATCCCAACGAAGCACATTCTCCTCAACCGCAAGCGGGGAAATTTCGCGCATGGCATTTTCCTCCTACTAACCTCCCCATGTTCATCCGAGCTGCACCGATTCACGGACACAAACCGACTTCATTATGGGAAACACTTCCGTGGGCGAGTTTTTCCGTGTATCGGAAAATTTTCCTTGTATCTCACCGAAGTGAGCTGGAAAATCTCCATATCACTTCACCGACTGTTCGGTTTCCTCAGGACACTCTGGAGCAGCGTTATGCTCTCCCCGTGCAGCTTTTCGCACTCTCACTATCTCGCGAACGCGCGTTCGTCCTTGCTAATCTCTCGGGCTCGCGCCGTCGGCTTCAACCCACAACTCGGCGGATTCACCCCCACAAGCGAGTCGGGTTTTTCCGGCCGAACCGACGCACGGGGACGGATTCGCACCCGGTGCGGTCAGGCTGCCCGTCGGTGCCTCTTCTTCAGTCGCGAACCGATCACGTTAGCCGTCCGACATCAAGCATGGTCCGTGCCCACCGGGGGCAGAAGCCGTCGCGCCGCTGTCTTCTGCGGATCAATCTCGCGCGCCCGTTGGGCTGAAGGAAAAACAACCAAGAAGCGTGCGTTCAGAACGAGAACGAAAAGCCAGTGTGAGTGAGTGAGACAGGGTGTGAGCGAGGAAAACCCCGTGTGCGTGTGTGTGTGCGCGTGCGAGGCTGGAAAACGCAAACGAACGAAGTGAGTGGAAGCGACCGTGCTTGGAAATTAATCGGCGAAGCAAACACTGCCCCGTCCGCTCTCCGTGCACGCTGGCTGCGTTTGGTTTGGTGTTTTAGTTCATTTTTTGGGTGACCACCCGCTCGGTTTCGTGTTAGCGTAAAAGCGGGCTTTTTGAGGGGACACGGGTCACCCTGTGCGTGTGCCTGCCCGTGTATCTGTGTGGGTGGGTGTGTGTGGTGAAGGTTAAAGAGAACGCCAAGCAAGCAAGCAAGCAGGCCAGGAAAAAAGGAAACAAAACCAACAAACAAGCAGAGAGAGAGAGAGATAAGAGAGTGAAAAAAAAATCGGTGTGGAGTTCAAAACAAAACCCCTCCCAGCTCCAGCGGGTACCTTCCTGCGAACGTGAACTTGAACCCGCACGAACAGGCCCACGGAAAAAGGACCCTTTCGGTGCAGCTTTAACCAGCTAGGGTGCTACCGGCGCCTCCATCCCCACCTCCCAAAGGTACCCCCTGGGTGGGGTGGGGTGTGTAGCCGAAAAATAATAGCGCTAAGAAGTAAAACCGAACCAAACCGTCGAAAGGCGCCCTTTTTATGCCGCGGGCGTCACGCACGCATATCCTTCTTCCGTGACACACATACTCACACACACACACAAACACCCACACATACACACACGCACACATCGGTGCTGCATTGGGAATGAAATTGCGACCGAAAAACCGGCCCCAAACCCGTTGAAGACCCCAAAATCCGAACTCCGCAAGGAGTAGAAAATAAAAAGAGTTGCGCCCCAACTTTCGAGCCCGATCCTTTCTCGCGGGCTCGCAGGAGGCACGGAAAATTGCGGTAAAAATTGAACCCTTGCGTCCTCCCTTCCTCACCTCCTCCTTCTTGCGGAACTAATCCAACCCCCGCCGTAGCCGCGTTCCGTTCCGTTATGCCATCACCCTCAAAAAATTGGCTCCTTCACACTTCCCAAACTCACCGCCCGCGTACCTGCGAGAAGTGGTTCCGGTTCCGGTAAGGTTGTTTTCGCTTCCTGCACCTCACTTTCCGGGTGTCACCGTGTGTGTGTGTGTGTGCACGCTGCGTGAGTCTTTGAGTTTGTGTTGTGCGTTGGTGCGGTGTTGTTGATTCGTCCTTCGTCCTGGCGTGACTCTATCGAGCGCTTACCACTTGCTGAGAAATAAAGTATTCCCCAACCTGGTGGTGTGAAAAGTAGGTTTTCTCGAGCCAACGCCAGGAGCAAAAGGCTTCGAGGACGACGTATTCGCCCATGCCGCGCAAACTATCGAAGATTAATGACTGAGGTTTTCCGAGTTCGGGTGCAAGCGGGAATTGTCGCCAGGACACGACACAACCAAGAGCCTTTCGACGGTGTTCTAACCTTCTGGTTCCGGGGTGACGGGGACAACAGATTTCTTTGCCAGAAGCTCGCCAACAGTGGCCTACCAACAAGGAGGACCTATAACCTAGTGCGCGTGCGAGCGTAACACCCGAAATCGTTCACAAAAGTTAAGTGATTCCGAAGCCCGTGGCCTCTGCGAGCGTAAACACTATCCTCGCCGGGATTGTGTGGGAACTTCCGGTCGAACACAACGCTGCGAAGTGCTCCTGCACGGGTTAAGTAGGTAAGTTTTGCGGTGCGAATGTTGTGCCTTCATCTATACCAAAACCCCGTGTACCGAAGGCTAGCCCCGTGTTTGTTCAGCTGGCCAACCCAACCGTCCCGTTGGCAGTAAATTATCATCGAACCGGACATCGCCCGAAGTCCGGTGGAAGACATTTGGCAGGCTCGCAGCGAAAGTTGCGAAACTTGCCGGGTTTCTCTTGCTCGCTTGCACACGCTTCCCGGGATGGCGACGGCATCGGGATTGCCAGCGGGGGAGGCAAAGTTGCTCGTTATCCTGGCGGGTGTTGAGTGTTTGCGTTTCCGTCCTGCCGGACGACGACACAAGCGTACGTAATGACTGGCGAGGGTGGCTCGCTTTGCGTTCGAGTTCACCATTCTCGAGGGACAAACTCGCGCTCGAGCGGGGGGCGGGAAATAATTTGAATAACGATTATTTTATGAGTGGTTGCCATGGTGTCCGCTCAGAACTCTGCGTGTGTGTGTGTTTGTGTGCGTTACGACAAAATTCATGAAAATGTCATCAAAAATGTACTCCTTCCCGCTTTTGATGGTGATTTTCCATCGCCACGCTGTCACCGTGGTCACGGAGGCTGGGGAAGCTCGTAATAGAAGCTCATCCCTGAGGCTCGTAAATATTTTAAAAAAGGAAAAAATAACGGCATGATAAAGAGATGGAACGGTAAATTGGAAGTGAGTAAATTTGAGCTATATAAAAAACGAGCAAACAAGCTACATCCGTCGGTTGAGTTGTCAATTTGTAACGGAGAGAATCGGTCCTTTTTCCATAGCGGAAAGGATAAAGCCAATGTGTGTGCTGTTGATGGACATGTGCAGTGTATTATATAACCATTTCGAAATTTCGACAAAAAAACGTGGTAAACTTTTGAATTGGACGAATACGTTTCATGCCTTGCGCAGTGCAAGAAGTGTAAAAATTTCTAGCAGCATTGAACAATAGGGAATTTTTCATGCTGGGATTAAGCAAATATTGGCATTTAATAATAATATTGTGAGGTATATTACTATTTAAGATCCTATCTGAATTTTCAGTACATTATATTAAAAACGTTTAAATTATAAGTTGTCATGATGAAAAACTTTGAAATTTATACATAAAATAGATACATAACATATTTCCAAAAGTATTTTGGTGAGATAAAATATATACACACTTTAGGAAATAAATTTTCGTAAGAATTCACCGGCAAAACTATTTGTTTTAAATTGCGTGAAATGACAATACAGTCCAATAATCTATTAAGTTATATCCCCAGTCCGCCTAATAGCACCGAACCATTTGCTTTGCTGAATAATTAAAAACACAAGCTAAATGAAATCCTAAAATCGAAACCACATTATGAAAATAGTTTTGCCGTACTTCACCGGCAGTTTAATTGGCCACCAGAACCGCCGGACGTGCCGTGTAAAAGAACGGACCACCTCCCAACCACCACCCAAAAAAGCCACGCGGTTAATGATGGCCATTGTAATTATGTATGAATTCATAAATTCAATTACAAGATTTGCGACATTTACGACGCTTCCATTGGCCCGCCCAGGCGATGATGAATGGAGCGAAACCAGCCAGCCGGTCAATCTTGGTCCGGCAACGGTGCGCCGGAATTAATTGCCATCCCGAATCGGATGTCGTGAAAGTCCACCCAGTCGTGTGTCCTACTTCGTCCTGCGTCCCAAACCAAGCCAGGAAGCCACCCACGGCAGCCGGTTGGAGAAATAATTTATGCACTCGCCTTTGGAAGTGGAAATGGAGTTTCCTCACTGACCAAAACCAGGGCCACTCTGCAAACTAGGCGTTCGCCATCGAACTCCACACCAATGGGTGCCATTTCTTTTCTTCCCGTGCGTTCACCCAACGGGTCCGTGCGTTCGGTGTGCGATCGGACCCAAGATCGGGTTCCAGTTAATTAAAATGAAACATTCAAACCGCAATCGAATAAAAGTTCATGTTTTCTCCATTCGGTGAAGCAATTTCCCGCACTCCCAGGGTTGCACCATTACCCGAAACCTGCGCTCCAGGGCCGTGGGACCCGTGCCAGCAATTTGATAAACTCGCTTCGAACCGGAGCAAATTCGGCCGTTGCCAAAAATTTCACCCGCTCGGTCCGTTTTCGAACACGCGTCCTTGTTGCGATGGGTGCCGGGCTATGTAAACCGTCGGAACTCGCGTCGGAACGAGCGCGTCGGAAGTAAACTATTTCCCGGGAATGGATGCGAGCGAAAAACCGCAAGCCACCATCATTCCGCCCAACGAGGACGCCGTGGCGATCGGGGGACCGTTCCTGGGCCGTGGGTAACGCCACAGGAATGTAACGACCGCCGGGACGTCCTGGCTCACGGATTGCCCGGCTAGTTGGCCCATGCCCGAACCGAGGCCTATAAAACCGTTATCGCAATTTAAATAACATTAGCGGAAATCCATACACCCCGTACACGGCGTCGTTCGGCGTCCTGGCGGTTCAGCGGCATGTGTTTGTGCCGCGCGCTGGAGTTGTTTAATATTTCGCCCGCACGCTTTGCCGTGTGTAAGTGCCCCCGATTTTCCCACAAATTCTCCGTTCCCGTTTTCCCACCCCCCCAGTGGAGCAGTTTGGGCTCGTGTTCGCGTGGATGTTGTCGTGCTACAACTTGTTTTTCCAGGCACTTTTTTTTTCTCGCCATTTTTGTATGTTACATTTGAAGGCGAATTTTCCACCCGAACACGAAACCCCGTTTGCGCGCTTCCTGCCGGTTCTATTCCACCGGGACAGTGCTGGAGGGGGGGGGTCGAGTTTTCGGTGGTGAAGTTTATTTTTTTCTCTCCCACCTCAGTGCATCGTATCCTTTGGGCAGGGGGGAGTAAACACCAAGAAAACCATGACCAAACCATACGTGTGCCAGGAGTTCACTTGCACGGCAACTCGTGGGCTCCTCGCTGGGAAACCCCGAACGACCCGGGGGCCATTAAAAGTGCGAGTTCGGTTATTGCCGTTTGGGGAAGTTTGATGAATTTTTGATGGCCATCCTTACCGCCAGCGCCGTCCTCACGGTGCGTTCGGTTTCCGGTTTTTTGGGCACGTAAAAATTGAAAAAAATAAAGTGGAAAACCGTGTGCCACCGTGAGCATCGGCATTAGGCGGAGCTCGAGTTCGTAACGGCACAATTTGTCTCGCGGTCGTTAGTTGGAAGCTTCGGGAGGCTTTAAAGTGGCACCATCAACGGAACCGGAAGATGGTCGGCTAAGAACTTCCGGTCGGATCACGGTTCCAAGCCGGGTGCACTTCTGGCTCGTTTGGTGAGCTCGTTCATCCATAATTCGTAGCCCTGGAACGCTTCTGCGCCACATACGTTCGATGCTTTAAACTCTTGCCATAGCCGCTTCAGGCGCGTTCAGCTTCCGGGAACCGGAACCGCGACCACAAACCGAAGTAAATTAAAACCCTCCCCTTCGAACCAGGCGGTGGTTCGATGCTTTATTTGCGCAGCTGCCAGCCCAAGGGAGACCACTCGCCAGCTGGCCACCGGTGATCGGTGAGCAAACAGAGCCGATAATGGTCTAATGAGTTGCGCCCGACAATTCGCATTATTCAACATATTAACCCTGCGTGTGGGGGCGCATCCCGCATGATTAACCGATTGCATGCTATTTTCGTACATCCTTTTTTTGTCTTACTCACGATTCCTAAAGGTCATCGAAAAGGGGGCCCGCTAATGAGGGGATGCTGCGAGGGTGCGATTCCGAGAGCGGCTTAAGCGGATAAGGACGATAAATTTGGCTCGAACACATCGGGACAAACATGCATGCGGCTCGGGGTGTTAAATTACACCTGAGAAACGAGCAGCGGAGTGGTAAATGGGCCGAATGAGTGCGCGCATTACACAATCATCGGGCATATTTACCGACGTTCATTTATTCGGAAAAAAGCGGTGCGAATACTGAATGAACAGCGATTGCTATTCTCTGGAAAAGAGGGACTTCTTGATTCGTTCGAACGATGGAATATGTTATACCAATAATATCCGTTTGAATATCCACTCCATATTCGGTGCGTGTTCCATATAACCGTTTTACTTTGATTTACCTGAATGATTCCATTCTTTGAATAAAATATTATGGTTACAAAATATGACGTTCATGATGAAATAGCTACTCTGAACGTTGGGAAGAGAGAACCAAAAATATGATCTTCTGCGGAGAAAGACTTGCATAAGAATTCACGTCGTGTCATCAATCACAATTTCATTTTGAATGTTCCGCGCTGAGAGGCACTTAATGGAAGAAAAATGAGTAAAACATTCCGGTGTCAGCTCAAAACAAAAAAAAAGCCCGATACATTTTTCTTCTCGTGTAACGATGATATCCAAAAATTAATAAAAAAAAAAAGAACGATAGCAGAGCATCCTTTTTCCAATCGAAATCATGCACCGAATACGCTTACATTGTTTGATGTCCTTTGTTTATGCTTCCACTTACCACCCCCACGTGTCTGAGCACCCTGTTTGATGGACCCTTCTACCAACAAAACCATCCATTAATAGAAAGACGATACCGAATGCCGATACCCGAAGTACGCTTTTCGGTGCGCTCGCAATCTCTCGATTTCAGCTCATCCCTGCAACAAGGCTCGAGAAAACCGGTTCGTGTTTTGTAATGAAAACCCCCCAGGGGGTGTGGGGGGGATCACCCCGCGGGAATCAATTATTTGACAAGCCTCACGAAACGTCCTCCCAAGCGCGAGCTTTCCCAATTTTTCGCCCCCATCCACTCGACGAAAATCAAAGCGAGAGAGCACTCGAAACGGATCAATTAACGGGAAAATCGGTGCGCTCGTATTGTGCGCGATCGATTGCCAAGGGACGAGTTTTACAAAATTTCACCACCACCAAAGCTCCAGCCCACCAAAGCTCGAAAAACGCGTGCCACACGTGCGCTCGGGAAAGCGCCTCAAATCCCGCAATTAATACCACATCAGCGCCATCAGTTGGGAGGGACGACCCATCCACAACGGGGGGGGGGGGGGGAAGGGGCCGGCAACCGGGAAGGTCGGGAAATAATTCCAGCAAATCAAAACAAGCAACCGACCGTGCTGATTAGTTCGTTCGAAATCAAACACACCCACGCGGCGGCCGGTGCGCGCCTCAATTGTCCTGAACGATGGGAAGAGTGGCTGCGGGCGGGCGGGCGGTATGATAGGGTGCGAAGGTGGACGATGAAGAGGTCCTGCCCCCCCCCCCCCCCTTTTACCTCCCTGCCATCGTCACTCACTCGAAACTGACTCACGACCGCCCGGGCCCGTCTTCGCGTGGCACTGTTTGCGTTGTTAAGAGTTCGTTAAACAATCCGGAGCACGTGATTGACAATCGAGAGGAAAAAGCCGATTTGGGAGTGTGGGACCGGTCGGTGGGTGGGTGTTTGATGGAAAAGATACCCGATACACACATACACGTGCAGGCACAAAATAACCCTCGCCATCAAGAACCCGGTCGATGGCCGAGAAAGAGCAAAAGAGAGAGTGTATAGCGGGTTCGTAAGTAATTCTCAAATTATCAATCAATTTAATAATTCCTCGCATGTCGCAGGACACGGCCATAATGGTGAGGCTCTAGCAAACGGTGAGACATTTTCCAGATTGCCCTCCGCACTCGGGCCGCTGTTAGCCACGATCAGGTAGCGCTTGCTGGAAAATCGTCGTGGCAAATCGCACCGGAATTGAGTCGTGTCCGAGATGAAAAGCAGCCTGAAAAGCAGCCATCTTGCAGGCGGCTGGGAGCGTGATAAGTGGCAAGAAAAATGTGGCCCGTGTGCCCGTGTACGTGTGCCCGGCACATAAGCGCACCATAATAAACCGACCAGCACGCCAGTAGTGATTGCATTGCTTTACGGATTCCACAGAACCCACGGGCAGCGACTTCCAGGACGATCTACCGCTGTGGGGCGTTGTCGAAGTTGGGACGTTTGGACGAGATGCCTAAGCCTCGTCGATCGGGCTGCGGTGATGCAACGATGAGACAAAAAAAATGTTCCCAAAACATTTCCGCCCGCTCAAGGAGCCGCTTCCGAGGGGAGAGGGAATCTCGCTTGTTGAGCTCCGCGCGTCCACGGTGCGTTCGTTCGCTGCTGCTGTTGGTGCTGTTTTTTGCTGCTCCCATTTCTCTCGTTTTTCGGCTGCACCGTCAATAACAAGCCAAGCAATGGATCGTCGTCAGGTCGTCCCACAGGGCACTGGGCACGCGAAGGGACCAGAGTCAACTACGAGAACTCCACAGATCCCTTTCCCACCAAGCCTTCCCCCCCCGGGAATAGGGGGCGGACAGCCAAAAGATGGCCGGATAATGCAATCGGACGGTTGTGGCAGCCAACGGGGGTTCTCTTTCTCTCGCTCTGTTGGGGATTTTCCCGGGAAAATCCTCCGCCCCACCGGATGGCAAAGAAAACAACCATCCACAAGAAAATCGACAGCACCCGCACCCGACCCGTTCGAAGTATTGCACCCGGCCAGCTAAACGGCATCCTGGGCAGCGAAGGCGAAGTCGCACCGGACGTGGCCCGAGCGCGGAATGACCCTGCGCCTGGAAAAACCGGGCACGTTCCGGCGTGCACAGCCCAACCAGGAATGCCAATTTCCCCCCCCCCCCTCCTCCCCACCCCCCTCTCTCTCATGCAGGTTGTTGTTTGCACACATCTTCGCCTCTGGTCTTCGCCTTTTTCCAAGCGGCCGCATTCTCACGTACGGTCGTTTTCCGTTTTGTATCCTCGCTCACTCCACCGTCCGTCCATCCATCCGTCTTTTGGGGGTTTTTTTCTTTGCTTCTTCTTCTTCTTTTCTCCCACAAGCACGAACCACCCTGCGGAAAAGATCCACCGCCCACCCCCAAAACAAGACGGAAAGCCAACCAAGTTGACGGGCTACCGAAAAGGGCGGAGAGTCAGAGCCTGGGGAGAACCAAACAGATCACCCATCCCGCCGTGGTCCCGCCGAGTGCAGTGCCAGCTCCTGGGGAAATATTTTCGCCAGAGGGCGCGCGAGAGAGCTCAAAATTTCAATCACGTAATATCGTTTGAAATAGTGTATGTGTGTGTGTGTGTGTTTTTCTTTTGCGCTCACCGTGCGGCTCGTGTCGTGTCGGTTTGCTGGCACAAAAAGCGAAAGAAGCAGCGAATAAAAAAAAACCCTTTCACCGCACACCAAAACCACCGGCTTGAAGATGTGAGGCGTGCGATCGTGTGGGCGGAGGAGGCGATGTCCTGCCGCCAATTCACTCGCTCCCCGCCACCCCTTCGATCGGTCTTTTGCGGCCCCCGGAAATATTTATTAAACCTTTTCCGAGCCAATGGTCCATTAAATATCGAACGAAATTGGTCCGAAAAGATTCCCCCACCCCCCCAAACCGACGACACACGCGCCTCTGCGGTTGCCCACCTCCACCTTTCGATAGTCCTTTCTCTTTCTGTCTCTCTCACTCTCTCTCTCTCTCTTCCCCGCAAACGCCGCTTTCCCCAGAGATCTCTACCACACCGCGGGGACCCTGCAAAGTACAGAGCAAATGACCCACAACACAGCCCAGCCCGGTCGTGGTGGCGCAAACGTGTGACGTGCGGTGGTGGCCCTTCTGCCTTTAATCGTGGGATGATGATGGCGCCAGCGAAAGTAGGTGGAAAATAGCTCCGAAAATGGCGCTAGTGGCTTGGCAGGAGCCCGTCAGCAGGGCTCCACCAGTGGGAGTGTGTCTCGTTTCTTTTTTTTTATGATGATTACTGCTGTCGTTATTTGCGGTCTCGGCTCGGTCGCTGTCGGTCGGGCTGTCGGTGAGGATCTGATTTGGCAGAATTTGATCGATCATAATGGTCGACGATGGCGGGGGTGGTCCGACGCCAGAACGGGTGGAAATCAAAGCCAGCTTGCGTTCGCTCGATTTGGCGGTATTTTTGGGCACCAGCGGACGGTTAATTAATGATTCACCCGAACGGTAACTGGCGGTGAATCTGGCTCACGGACGGCAAAACTCGTCGGCGACGGTGACGAACCTGGCACAGGGTCCTTTTTTTGGTTTTTTTTTTTGGGGGGGAGGTCGACACGGCACGTTGTTTTATGATGGGTGGAACATTTCGAGACGCTGCCCAAGGGCTCTGGGTATACACTCCATCGAGAAGGAGTAGCGTTGGTCCATTTTTCACCCGGATGGACGTGTTTGAGTATTAATTATGGCACCGCAGCGCGAGTTTGTGTTGGAGTTTCAACTTTGAATGGAGAAATTGTTCAAATTTAATTGAATTATAATGATTCTTGTGTTGATGTTGAAGGAGTGATTCGATAAAGTAGCTCGATTTATACACTTATCGCAAGAAGTTTATGAGACATTTTCTTGTGTGTCTTATCCGGTGACTATTTTCTTAAAGGTACATGAATCTTTCTACGGAATTTGTTTACAACACTTAGAGAAATCTCACAATAGGTTTTTTTGCGATTTCAAATAAGGTTCACAAGGAAAAGTCTGAATTATTCTGTTTCCTAGTAATAAAATCAAAAGATTGATTTGAAAATCAAAACAACACTGAAATTATAACAATAGCCTTTTATGTTTTCGATTTTCGATGAACTCGTAACGCTTTGATACTGGCTTTGATACACGAATAATTGAATAGTTACAGCCTGAATGTAATGAGTTGCAAGAAGTTTAATTATAATTTAAAGAAGAACAACCCTCAAGTTAAATTAAACCAGGTAAATTAAAGCAAAATTTTCCATCGATGAAATTGCTCCGTACGAGACACGATACGAGACGGTCAGGAAATATCCGATCGATAAAATCATATCACATTATCGCTCGCTGTTTCCATCCCGTTCTGCTTCACCAACCACCCCCTCGGGCCTACAATCATTCCGCTCTTCCAATTATTGCTGCGCGCTCTTCACGCATCGCCGATGGCAAATGCAAAGTTATAACAATAATACCACTAATGGTTGCCGAAAGCGAGCCCAGAGGAAAGCACCAAGGCACCGGGAAATCGGTGCGCTTCCAAGCTTCCCCATTCCACATTTCCCAGAAACAAACACACACACACACGCTGTCCGAACCCAGCTTCCACGAACGACCAGGACGGAAAATTGATTTTGAAGATTTTATTCCACGTCTGTCACCCGAACACAGAACAAACAAATGGCACGTGCTGGCGTGTTCTAGAGAATGGTCGTCCGCCGTCATGAAGGGAGTGTTCCGAAGGTAGAAGTATTTTATTTTTTCCACTTGGGGGAAATCAAACGAAATTTAAAATTTAAAAATTTAAAGCAGGACCTACTACGGTTGGGAGATATAAAAGCAGTAGCTTTATATTCTCACCTCACCAATTGAACATTTATTTTCATAGTGGCTAAGAATTTGCTATAGTCTATAATAATGAAAAGACCCACCATTTTGTCACCATTTTTTGAAGCGAGCGACACCCACCATTTTGCCTACCCAAGACATTTTGCATAAAGACAAAGTTATCTTAATGAACAAATTAAATTATAAAAAACATCATAGAAGCTGACTGAAAATTATACATCCTAGTTTATTTTATGTGATATTGCGTGACATTTGCGAAGTTTCTTCATATGACGGAGGTTTCAATTCCCAAAGAACACATGACATCCACGCACAGAATTTATAGAGGTGATCCCAGAATGCTTCCATGTAAATAATTCAACAATATTTTATGCCTTTCTACGCTAGTTTAATAAAAAAAGCCGCATTCTAACAAACATTCTACAGGAATTTAAGCGCACTTTTAGCTTTCTCTAACGACGTATTTCATATGATTGCAGGGCTTGGCCAACAGGAAAAAAATTATATTTCGAACCGAGGCAAAAATAGCCACTCTAACCGTGCATTAAAAATCGGCTTCAAGCGCCAATTGCCGGTGCCGCGTGGCGTATGCAAAATGACGGGCTTATTAACTGAGCCGATTAAGGGATTAAAGTTTGTAAGCCTCCAATATTAGCGCACGGCACCCCCAGCACACGCAAAAGAGGGAGAGAAGGAAAACAGGCAAAATGCGCCACGTGCGTGCTGTGTTTTAAGCCCGGCAAAGGGATGGTGAGTTCTAGTTACCATGGGGCAAGCTGGTTTTAAAACTGCAAGCTCACGGAAGGACGGTGCCACCAAAACACCAAAAAGAAACCCTCACACACATACACACATAAAGCGTACCACAAAGCGGTCCAATTACACTTTCGTCGATAACAATGGCCAGCGAGTGCTTTAAATATCAACACAAAACGCAACAAACTGTTGATACGTTGACGATCGACTTGTTGGTACTGTGCGCAAGATTGGAGGAGCAGGGTATCGAGACTAAAAAGCGAAAAAAAAGAGGAAAAGCTCCACGCGAGCAAGGGAAAACGTTTTGAAAAACAATATAACTCCCTCTCGAGCTTCACCCAACGGAACGGCTAAACGGGGGAAGGAAATAATCACCAACGTATCGAGACCGAAGCAACCGTGGAGGAGCAGCGAAGAGGTAGGGCAAAAAATAAATTACCACCACTTAGAGGGCCGGGCTCGGTTGTGCGTGTGCCGGTCCGGCTATTTCCGTCCCCCGGATCGATTCCGGACGGACGGTCGAATCCACTTTCAATGCGCTGCCGCGTCGACTTCAAAGCCCCGACGATCGCCAGGACGCACCGCACGGTAAACGGGCGGATGAGCAAGGGGTGGGGTGGATTGCGGGGCCAATGAGTCCACCAATCAATGTGTCCACCGGTTCCATTCCCTCCGACCGTTCCTTGCAGCGCACGGTGACCCCGGGATGTCGAGCGGCTCTTGAGAGCTGCATAAAAACAGGACCATGATGAATTCTAAGCCGTACACGACCTAATCGCCCGTGACGGCACGCAGTCGAGCGTCGTCGTCGTCGTCGTCCTCGTTCTCGTTCTCGTTCTCGCTATGGTCATCTCACTCTCCACCCCTTTTGCCGCTTGACCCTTGCCCTTTTCCCACCGTTCGAGGCCGGTAATTGATATGCCCGAAGGATGCACTTGCACCGTTCGATTGTAATGGAAATTAATCCTTTTGGGTTCGCATCCGGTCACGAGCGATGGATGGAAGGGAACACGGAACACGGAGTAGGTTAGGGTTTGTTGGGAGCGACCCATTCCCATATTGTCGTCACACACAAAAGGGCGAGCTTTGGACGCCGTTGTGACGATTGCAGCGCCCCCTGCAGGAAGCTTACGCGACTTCGCGAGCACGGATGTCGCCGCGGGAGTTTTCCGCGGAGTAAAGGAGCACGAACGCCGTGGTCAACGGGGTGTCGGACTTTTTTCGGAGCCCCCTCCTCTCCACTCACTCCCTTCCAACCCCTTCCGGCCACACACCGCATACCAGCGAAACGGTTGGTGGTAATTCGATTCGGGGAGCGATTTTCCGGCACAACCCGGCCACCGTCCGGTCACGTAGGTGGTTCATTATGATTTACAATTACCTTTGCACCTGGACTGAACCGAAACCGAGGACACGGTAGAAAGGGACCGCTTTTCCTCTACCTTCTTTCCCTCTCTTCGACTCCACGTCATTTAAATTGCCGCTCGCTGGCGAAGCCGAAGGAAATTAATCGTGGTGTCGGGAAAGAATGGTTGGCAATTTCCGGCTGGCCGAAGGTCAGCGGCCCTTACCCAACTACACCGTGGCCGGGACCGAGTCATTTAAATGCTACCGTGGTTCGAGAACCCCGAACAAGCGCAGCACGGCCAGTGGCGTGTGAATAACCGGGACGAGAAGCAGGGCAGTTGAAAAAAAAAGAGGCGGAACCTCACAAACCATTATTCGACCGAATGGGCTCCGGACCGCAATGGGCGATTAAAGCAATCCCGTGGACGACGGAGATGTGCCCCGGCAGAAGGACGAAGTGGGCGCGCTGTTTGGCGAACACGTTCTAACGAGGACGACGACAAACTACCGCTTTCTGGCTGGCTCGATACCATTAAAATCGCATCGAGAAAATAAGCTGCAGTTTTTTTTTGCTCGGAACGTTCGGAGGGCAAAGATGAACGGAGCGTTCAGTTTGCAATTTTCATTCGACGTCTGTTGAAGCGTCTCGTTGAGAGACGAAGACTAGCTAAGCGAAGACGGAAGGATATTATTTCATATCGTACTAAGCTGCCATCGCTCGACCATCGACTTCGACCATCGGCATGGCATGATCGACGTAGTGTCAGATCGGTAATCCACAGAATTGTGGACAGAAATCGAGAAGAAACATGCCGAAGGATGTTGACTTTTATTCTTCTCGTGAGAGCTGTTTGGCTACACGTGTAAATAAATATAAGTCTGATCGACAGGCAGCGCAGATAAGCGAAACTAAAAAAATAGAATATGCCCGAGAACTTGACCTGGCCTTCTATTCATTAATATGCCATTCTATGCCAGAATCTTTGTTCAAAATAGTAATTCAGCATCAAAGCTCCGTGCTCGAATAAATTGATCATTTCATCACCGGAAGAATGCCGAAATATATATTCAAAATAATACCTGGACAGCAATCCACTTTGTTCGAAATTCAAAGAAAACTAAATTGATCATTTGGACACCGAAATACTTAACGAACGCATATTTTATAGAAAATTCAGTGGAACTTTATAATTATTCAGCCTACATACCAGGTAGGTTTGTTCCTGCCAACAATAGTAAGCCACTTGGTTGCATGGAGCTAGTGATGTTAAATACAATGCACGTTATTATAAAACGGACCATAAAAACCTACAACTGCTGGAACACTGCAGCATGCATGGTGAAAAAAAAGACCATCGTTGCGACTACTAGCGCCACCGATAATTAAACAACTGTACAAAAGCCTAACTGGAAAAGCTCACCAAACCGGTTTTGTGTATTTTATAAATGTTATTGTGCCATTGCTTTACTTGTGCCGTTTTTTTTTCTTGTTTTGCTTATTGCTATCATGTTTTACTCCCCTCCACGCTGATGCTCTAATTGGCGTGTTACAACGCGCCGATCATTTGGCAGCCGTAACGAGGAAAAACAAAATAGCACAGCACAAAACCAGCGAGCAAAAAAAAAACCATCCCACCCAACCTCGCCATCAATATTGACTGTTTTTATTGTCGCTCATTTTAATCAACCAGCGCCAGGCGACAATGCAAGGCACCGACGGGGGCTGCCGACGACCAATCACAATTATCGGACCCCGGGGCATCCTGTAGGTTCCCCTGCAGGGTCGCTTCCGTTCCGGGAACGGAAAGCTCCACTCACCGATGGAATTCGATTTGCACCCGGGCGAGCAGCTTCTGAAGGCCTCGCGAGTGTGCAGCCACCGGCCTCCATCATACACACATGGTCGATTTCGCATAATGAGTAAATTTTCAATTCATGAAAATAATGAAATAATGATTTAATGCGCACCGTACACATAATCAAGCCTTTGTGCCCGTCGATCCGATCCCTAGGGCGCGTCCTGTACCGCGGCCGACCAACCGACCGTCCGCACGGCATTCGTCCTAGTTTGGGGGATTGTAAAAGTGGGATTTTCCGCCGATGCTTTTTTTTTCCTGCGCGCTCGAAGTTGCGCTTTCTACACTCCACCCAACAATCGGAGCGCTTCAGCAACTGCGCTGAATGGACACGACGCACTCGGGCGAGTTTGATCATCCTCTTGTGCGGGGGTTTTGCTTTTTTTTTTGTTCTCATCCCAACCGATGCGCTTTATCTCATGCATACCACCCCTACAAATGGCCGATTATTGGCTGCTCCATCGAGCGTACCCCAGGCGAGGTGATTTATTTTTTCCTCATTTTTTGCCCCCCATCTTTCGACATTGATTTTCCCGTCCACAGCTGCTTCCCTTCGGTGCCGCTGTGTGTTATTGCAATCAGGCATTTGTGAGCAATTGATTTCGTGTGCATGTAAATTAGTTTTGGATTAAAATATAATTTCATCCATAAATTGATGCAACCGCTGCTTCGGGCATGGTGGTGAGCGAGTGGTTAGCTGTTGATGCGAGCCTCGATTTGCCCACGATATGCCGGAGAAAATATTATTGAACGTGAATTATTAAGCGAAACATTATTTTCGAAAGCTCAGTTCATGTCTTGTGTAGCTTTCCCATGGAAATTTATTTGCACAGTGACCTTGTCGCCCTGTGGTTGCGAATGGACGATGCTGGGAATGAAATCTTCGAGCCAGGCAGGAGAGAGTGAAAAAAGCCAACAGCGCCTGGAAGTTATGCAACCAATATTTACTGCCAGAACGTGGGCCGGTGCTTGCATATCGATTGCAGCTGTGCACCGAACGGGAGCTGCATAATCGATACCATTCTCGGCATTGACCCACCGCACCCGCTGGTGGAGTGGGTTTTGCCTTCTTGATATGCTTTCCAACCCATCGGCACCGTAATTAGCCCTGGCGATAATGGCTTCGGCAGGAAACCTTCTACCCAACAGCCCCCAAACACATACACACACTCACTCGAGCTGGTTTCGTGAGAAAGATCGGTTTCCGGTCGACCAGGGATTTGATGCGAGAGGAAACGCTCAAGAGCACAGTTTTAATTAAAAGCTTCCTTTCTTTTCCTTTCAATTTTCTGCAAACACCACCCGCCCGGCAAGGACGAAGATTGTGACATCCTAGCACGATAATGGAAAGAGGCAGACGAATGCTAGCCGTCGTTACGACGTCGGGCTTAGACCGAGCAGAAAATAGATCGAACAAATGGCAATTAATTATTTTTCCACTCAGCACATGCGCTCACATGCGGTTGTAGTAGCAGGTTTTCTGCTTGAATTTACGTTGAGCTTTGTTTACGATGCAATTCGGAGCAGTCAAGGAGACCGTCAGCTGAATTGGGCGTAAAAGATTTCTCGGTTTGTGATATGAAAATACCTTTTTCTGGTATGAAATTGTAATAAAAAAGCCAGCCCAATGCGGCGCGCTTACACACTAAGGGTAGCTTTATATTCCCCACATTGCGCCACGGTGGTCATGGCACTATGAAGTGTTCTTGGCATCTGTCTCGGCATTCGCACACACACGCGCATACGAGCTATCTGTGTCCTATTGTCAAGTGTCGTTATGAATAAATTCGACGCAACTCGCTGCACGAGCTGCGCCACTAGATGCAAGTGTACCAACGCCCGGGCGGTTTAATAAAAGCCCTCACCATTGCATCGCTGGAAGCCACGAAATTTTCCATTAAATGCACCAGGCTCACACCGCACAAGGCAACGGCGGGAGTTGGCGACTGTAAAGTGCATCCCTTTGTCGTTTGTTCGCCCAGCTCTACTAGACAACACTCAACCACCGCTTTGTCGGTCTATTCCATTCCTGCATAGACTCGTCTCTCCCTCTCGCTATCTATCTCTCTCTCTCTCTCTCTCTCTCTCTCTCATTCATGTCACGGGAATGCAACCGGCCCTTCACCGCGGTTTCGGTGTACAGGCAATTGAAGATAAAATTCATGACGCCGACTCAAAAGCTCGTGCGGCTGAGAAGCACTCCGTCAACCGTACTAACCGAACCGTTTCCATCGTTCCCGTCGTTCGCAGGTAACCGCATCAGTCTTCGGCAGCATCATTCGTCTTGCAGCAAGCAAACACCGCTCGACGTCAGCCAGCCCATTAAAGCCATCACATGCGGTGGCTTCTTGGTGGTCCTTGTAGCGGAACGCGGGACATGTTGACGCAACGAGCCAACATCGGCCAACAACGACGCCGAGCGTCATTAAATTGAACAGAGCCCGGATCCCGGACCGGAAACGGCGTCCAGGATTCTGGCCCATCGACGACGGGTCCCGGGGCGATCACGCTGCCATAACACGCCGATCATTATTTTCCGGAAGAATAACAAAATCTTAGCTACGCGAGACGCTGACCGGAGTGCGTGTCAAGGAAGGAGGTGCGAAAGGATTCGAGGGGAGCAAAAGAGCACGGGCAAAAAGCCTTACAGACACACAGAAACTTGAAGAACGCTCAACCGGCGAAGAAGAAAAAACGCACAATCGCTCCTAAACATGAAAGCCGAGGGTTTCGTACGCGCGCTGTGGTGGAATTTGGTGCTAATTATAAATTTAATAGATGGAAAATCGATGCACGAAAAGGACAAACACGGTAAGTTGACGGGAGGTTGCTATTTTTTATCTTCATGTTGCAATATTCTTGAGCAGCTTTGCACCTTTCCCAAGGTGAGCTTCACAACCAGAGCTCAATCGAGCAAGGGTAATTGTATACTCCTTCCCAGAAGCTTGGCTTTGTTTGCATCGTGTGACGCAAGGTGCTGGTTCATTAAAAGTTGTAAGAGATGTACCGAGTTTCCCGAACCTGTGAAAGGCAATCGTCGGAAAGCACAACATTTCCGTTCCGTATCCTGGAAATGGTCCATTGACGGTTATCAATATTAGGATAGCTGTGCTTCATAAGCCTTTTCTATCGAAATTTGTACAATTTCTGTTACGTAGAGCCTTGTGCAAGTGGAAACAAAGCGTTTTGTTTGAACAAGCCGCTGCTGCAATGCATGCAATCTTATAAAAAGCGAGCTACTGATATTCAATAGTTAGTTATTTTAACTTCACATAACCTGCTTTGTAGTACGAGTCCGAGAATTGCTTCAACTATGTGTCAGTACATGGTTCAGATGTCTCAATGTAGGATAGGTAGACGTTTCCCAAAATACGACCACGACACGTTCAAGCAACAAAGGCGAACAAATCTAAGAACAAAATCATTAAAAAATAATAGTCGCAAGGTTGAAGCTGCACAGAAAAATACACAAATAACTCCGTCTGCAAGAATACAGCCGCATTCCAACGAATACCTTCGAATGATCGAATTCTCCCGAGACAGGGCGAAGCATGTCTTGCTTGACACAGTCGTGACTCGTCTCGTAACATCTCGCAAGTCTCGAGAGCACAGAAAATTGGACAGAATCTGGACGATTCGCTTTTTCTTACTTTGACATTTCCACTCTACTACACCTTCGCTCTCACGCCGCAATGCGATTAAGAAAGAAACCCGGACGAATTGAATGGGAATGTGTAAAAACGCGACTGAATGAGCGCGCAAGAATTTTCACCGTTTAATTGGTCGGCAAAGGTGGGTCTGCTTGCGTGGCCATGGCCGGGGGTGGATAAGGGTGAGCAGGCTTCCTGCCAAAGGGCCATTCACGAAGAAAGAGGTCAAAAAAAAATCAGCCACCCTACGCCCAGCTCCTCGCCCCCTCTTGGGCTGCTGCCCCTCGCCGATGATTATGAGATTATGCTCTTTAGAAAATGTCTTTTCAAGTCGACTGACTGGAGTCGTGAATGGGGTAGAAAAGGGAGTGTTACGCCGAAGAAGCAGCCCTCTTCTCACCTTTCTTTTTCACTCTCCCCATCTCTCATCCCCCCCCCCCTCCCCCTTCTTCCACCTGTGCACCACTTCCGGCAGCTGTGACGTGAGGCGACCCAGCCATGCTACCATAAAGTTGGTAAAATTAATGAACTCCTTGATGAGCTGTGCTTTGCTCCGGCGGTGTATCCATTACACGTCGGGGCACATCACCTGGTGCGCCGGGGTTTGATTCCCGGGCACCGGGTCTGTGCAAGCGTCCGGGTGCGATTTAACGGTCCGGGTGCCGCAAAAGTGAAACTTTTCCACAATGGCGACGGCGGTGGCAGCGGTGCTACCTAATTCAGCTAAGAGCACAACCGAAAAACCGACCCTCCAAAACCCGTACCACACGTTCTCGGGCACGCAATCCTTCATTCGTGAAGGTGGCGACCGCATTCCTTTGGCCGAGTGAGAGATCAGGCAAGTTTTCGACCCCAGGCTCGGCTTTCCGAGGAAAGATGCCAAGACGTGGAGAAGCTGGCCGGTAGCCGGATTCTTCGCTCTCCTTCACTTTTGGACCTACGGAAAGCAAAAAAGAGACGCCTTAAAACTAAATAAAGAAAGCCTACCCGGCACATGCCACCATGGTTCTTGTGGTGAGCCGTGGGGGAAAACTTTTGCGCTTCGTTCCACTGCGATCCCGATGAAAACTGTCAAGTGAGCCACACCGGGTGATCGTGCCGCTTTGTTGGCACAAGACTTGGTAAGTTTTCCCACAACTGTCCGGTTCAATTCCGACCACCGTCCGACCGGACCATTGTGCGCTCTGGGATGCTGTGGCGCTCAACAATGCACTCGTCAGCGCTGTTGACACGCCGAAAAAGGAGCCGCGTGTGTCCGTCCTGAGTGATGGAGGTCCTGCCACTCGTCGAGTGCTTTCTTGGAGCAGCTTCTTTTTTTTCTTCAAAAGCCGAGTAATACGATAAATTAAACTTTAAATATCTATGAACCGTTCGCAACAACTTTGCCAGCGTTCTTTTATTCCGCCATTGCGACAATTGTGTGAATTCTGTTTTTAAAATTACCCCTGCTTGTGCATGAAAATGACAGAAATAGGTCCCCGTTAGGTCGCGCCCACAAAAAAGGGCAACCAGCTACGATTTGAAGCGCTTTCCTCACCCGGAAACCCCGGTACACGCACATATCACACATAACGAATTAATCTTTTGTTGTAATCACATCCGCCACCCGTGTTACCAAATTGGGAGCGCGATTTTCCTCCCACCAAGCGTCTTCATCAACGGCGCAAATGTGACTTCCAGCCCTTAATTCAACCCCGTACAACAAGCGGCTAGAAACCGGATGCGGTTCGAAAGCCACGCAAAACGACGCCCACAGCAGGAGCCACAGTCTGCTGCCGTTGACTTAAGCTCCTCTCGGCTTCGAGCTTAAAACCGATGTAAACTTTCACCAAATGGCGTTCGGTGTTACATCACCCGAACACACGCGCTCGCACCCGGCGTGGAATTAGTTTCGTGGTACCACCGGGCTACCGGGAAAACCTCCTGCGCGTGTCGCGACCACGGCTTGCGACAATTGATACGCGAGGTGACCTGTGGTGGAACGCCAGGCACGGTTTAATCTCGCCGGCAATCGTTATTTACGTACCCGTATTAAAGCCCACCACTGCCGGATGCATAAATAAATCGCAATGGAATGGTAGGAAATGGGAAAAGCAGCAGAAGAAACATGAGCGCAAGAAAGCGATGAAAAAAAAAAGAAACAAGCGGTAAGGTATACACACCGAACACCGAAACACTCTGAATAATTATTAAACCATTTGGGCGTAGTGCGCGAAATTCATGCGCGAGCACTGTAACCCCTAATCTTTGGTTGGAATCTGCGGTAATATCCTGGCGGTGGGTTTCGAAAACGGGAGAAGGAAATTGTCGCACCGCGCCTGGAAATCCGGTCCCCAGCTCCAGCCACGCCATTTTGCACGGCCTCAAAATAACGACATCCATACCACGCACGCGAGAGTTACCGCCGTAATGGGTGCTCAAGATAAATAAATTTATCTCAACGTTTTCCGCTGGAATTTGTCAGCGGCTTCCCCTCTCCGGGCTGGGAAGGACACGGGAAGGTTGGGATGGGGCGAGAGAAATGACGGGAGGAGAAAACGATGGGGACGAGCGTACGGCGGAACGGAGGCGGAACCGTTTCGTTCCGTCGGGGTATGATCCTTTCGCAGGCGGAAATTGATACCATGGAGCTGGCTTTTGGGGTGGGTTGGGGGTTGTTTGTGGGTCGCGGGGAGTACGGGATGGTTTATGTTCTTCAATTTTTAAATAACACCCCGCCCGATGAAGCAATTGTAGCATTTATCATATGGCACCGCTCAACCATCTAGAGAGAAAGAGAAAGAGAGAGAGAGAGTGGCGAAAGCGTATGCGTGAAACATAAAACAGCGACAAACCTCCCTTCAAGCGGTGGCCTTTTTTTTGATCACGTTGAACAAATGTCCTGCTGTGGCTGGGCCACTTCTATTGCCAAATAAATACGACCACTTGGTGGTTGTAAACGTAACGGCGAGGTCATTGAACGAACGAGTTGAGTTGGAATGAGTCGGACGTTGAACGTACAACAAGTTTTTAAATTATTCACAAATTGGATTTTGGCACAATTTAAATCATTTAAATAGACAAAATATGATGAAAAGCATTAGATCGTGCTTTAAACACTGCTCGTAAAGCGTGTTGCATACCTTTTCTACCGAAAAGTGCGTGAAAAAGGTTTCTTGAAAGCTTTCCCACCCACAGTTCAATTGTGAACTTTCTATCGATTTCTCTCCGTGGTATTCGCGAGTAAAACAAAAAAAAATCTTTCAAATATTTCAACATTATTTCAACCTCCCCTGCAATAAATCCATTTCTTCCCACAACCACCGGTCCCGTTCAGCAGAGCCACCGTGCCTTCTCGCGCCATGATTCACGAGAGCTATGCTAATCGGCATCATCATTTTCGTCGTTAATGTTTTCTCCGCGCTTTCGCGATCGATACGAGCGTACGTTCACCGCCCCCAGCAGGGGTGGTTTGAAGCTCGAGCCACACGAGTAAAGTCCGTGGCCCACTCGTACGAATATAGAGCAGCATTGACATTGAAACACCGGTGCTGCAAAGAAGCGCGAAAGTTTTCGCAAAAATCATTCGCAAAGCGGAAAACAGCACCACCAAATGCCGTTCTACTTCGTAAGCCAAGATACGCGTGTGAGTGTGTGAGTGAGTTTGCGGGAAAATTCGCTTCACCCGAAATTGGATTCAATGTTTTTAAAGGTCGCTCCACCGGCAACGTGCGAGTATAAAACCAAAAAAAAAAAGCCCAAATTTCATCGCACCGAGCCGGCCTAATTCCGTATGACAAACTTTCCCATTAACCCACGCGAGTGCAGAACGCAAAATCGAAACGGCAACGCAAAGAGCACAAGGAAAACCGTACGCTCGTGCAGGCCGTGGATTAAATAAACCCACCACCGTAAAAGTACGAACCGTTGGAGCTGTTTTAGGAAGATTTTTGGTCGCGTGCCCGGTTCCACCCGGTGCCACTGGCCAGAAGAAGGAGGATGTGTATCTGTGCCGTGGTGCGTCGCGTGAGCCAAAAGTTTTGCCCGTGCCACCGTGGCACGATCTTTGCCGGAGTCAGAATTCATTACCGCCCCGAAGGCTGAAGGCTCGGCTTGTTCCGCAGCGGGCGTGCAACATGATACATGTCAGGACCTCGGGCGGTGGCTCGTCTCCCGGAGTTTTCCCTCGAGAGGTCGCCACGTATCGCGGCTGGGCTTGGGCTTAAGAATGATATCTTCATTAGGTAAACAGGCACTCCCCTCCCAGGAGGGGAGGCTGTCGCAAAGCGGTGTGTGGGAGCGCTTGCTTAGCCACCAGGCGCCTCCACCGGGCGTCCCCACCAGGCGTCTCCATCAGGCCAGATCCGCCGTTCCGGTGCGGGAATTTCCCACCCACTGGGGGGAGATAAGGCTTGCCGCGTCGTCCCGTCAATCGTCTAGTTATTTCTTTTAAAAGCTTCGGCAAATTAATGTCTCTGCGCTCTTATGACTTTTCGCAACTTTTCCGGCCGTCATTTTTCATTCCCCGACTGGTGTGGTAGGGTGGCGTGGCTGGTGGCGTGGCTGAGTTTCGCGAACGCATTCGAACTTGTTCCTCTGCATCGTTTTACCGGAGGATGGAGGTGACGCTTTCGAGAAGCGAAAATGACGACCCCAGAACGGATTTCAAGCGTCAGGGTGTTTAGCTATTTTCGATAAAATTAGACCCTCACGAGAGAACTCAGCGCTTGGGAAATAAGAGAACTACACTTCTCATATGTCTTATGTGGTATTGGAGTACTCGCAATTCCCTTTGCGCTAGATTAGCACAAACTCAATAGCGGTTGAAATTACAACCCCTAACAATTTTACATTTAATAAGCGATTCAATAGGGACCTTCACACGCTGCGTTTGATGTTGCACGAATAGCTTGCCCGTTAATTGAACAATGCCATCCATCATTCTAAGAATAATTCCAATCTCATATCCTAACGCATCCATCAGCTACGAGCATTAATTTAGGTGAAAATGTGTCCATCTTTTTCTCGCCCACTTGTCTGGGTTTCTAATATCTCAGAATCTTCATTAGCCCGGTTGACGCATGCAACGGACGCACGGGAAATATGTTCCTTTCTTCCCCAGCGCTTATCCAATTCCAAGGGCTGTGCTTTTCACCGGCCTGCTCCTAGAATTTTGAGGCATTTAGCGTTCCGAACATTTTTACCCGAGCTTCTTTGATGTAACTGGAAGAGCGTTTTCAATTTTCCAACCCACAAGCACACATACACACAAGAATGTGCGCATTTTGCATATGCTCGCATTACCCACGCACCGGCAACCAAATGTCACGCCTGGAAAATTCGACCGTAAAGCGTGTCACAAGCGCCCATCCATCTCGGGGATCCGCCCGGGGGCGTCTTATCTCGTTTCACTTCCACGTATAGATCGCATTAAAATGATAAGTATCGATTCGCCTTTCGTTTCGCATACCCCGGGCTGCGGATGGCTTCTCTACGGGAAGGACGACTCGGATGGGTCGGCTTTCACCGGGGACATAAATTAAGAAAAAGAAAAAAATGGAAAATAAAAAAAGAACACCATCCCACATGTGAAAAGAACTCGGGCTTGCGCGCATGTGTGTCGTGTTAAGAGCAATGATTAAATTAACATTTTGGAAAGGCATGGGATGAAAAATGAAACCGCTGCGCTGGAAACAGTATTAATTCTCGTAATTTTGCGACAAAGGCGCATCGAATGTAAGCAGATGCTGTAAACTGTTAATGAAGTTGTTTAAAATGAGCTCAAAAAATTATTGGAATAAAAGTTTGGTATATATTGTTTCACTGAATTTGATGGTTGGGTATTGCAAATATCTCAAGCAAAATTGTTACCCACAAAATTTAATTTTAAAATCTCCAGCACCTGCCTTCAGTTCTTTTGGCAGCTCCCATTGTGTACGTTAAGCATAGTTCCTACCTTTTTTGTAACTGCTCACCACAAGTGAGCATCGAAAAGCGCCTCCATTGCCCTCCTGCGAGCATTTACCAGCAACAAACATGCAAATCGATCGGCACTCCTTCCCCAGGGTATCCCCTTCTTTTTTCGAATAGATTTACGAAGCTTATGCGATGGAAATTAAAATCCTCCCACCGTCCACCGTCCATCCCAAGCCTTAATTATACCCAACTCAATTATGTCAAAACGTTAAGTGTTTGCTAGCACCGACCTGAAAACGGCGCCCGCCCAATTGAACCATTTCGGGAAGATTGTCCCATTTTAAGTTAACGCTTTAATAGCTTCCGGTGGCCACCCACACCCCCGGCTCAGTAGGGCGCTTTCCGATTCCTCCATCGATTGGCCGAGTGTAAACAAACAACCAGGTAGGAACTGCGTCCAACTGGGTGTAGTGTACGTTCTAGAAGCACCATCGGAAACGGGAAAAGCCCAGCGCGGGAACCAGAAGAGTGGGCAATAGTTTCGATTTCAACGCCTAATGAGCCCGGCATCCTGGTTCGGCCATGGACGTTCTCTGGAAGGGAAATAGTTTTTCCCCCCCACTGTCATCCGATCAAGCGGTTAGGAAATTGCTAATTAACTGCTTCTGCTTCCCGGGCTTGTAGGGGCGAGTGCCATCCGGGCGCCTTCTGCTCGCCTAATGACTTATGGGTGTGAAAATTTCCCTCCTACCTGCGCCCGTTCGCTGCCGTTCATCAAGCACTATCAGCCCACCCCATCGGTGACATAAGGGCTGGAAATGGATTAAAATAGCAAATGGCGCTGTTGGTGACCCTCTGGGCCATTGTTTAATTGGGCGTCTCATGGGAGGAGTGAAAAAAGAAGCAGACGAGGGTCTTGGTAAACAAACAGACCGGAATGGGCGCGTTGATTGGCTCGGATTTCAAAGGATAAGCCGTTTGATTATTACATAGGGCCTTTTTTTTTAATGAAAAGCAGATAATTTGATTGCTCTCTGCAATCGACAAATGACGTACGTGTCATGTATGTGTATTTTGTGGAATTTTACGCCCATAAAAACCGACATTCCGTGGGTTTGCGCGTGAATGTAATTAACGGTCCGGCCGCACATGCACATGTTCGTGGCACGACAGCTCATCATCGCACCCAATGAATAGGGTAACGCAAAAACGGACCTCCGGTTTCCCGATTTAGCTGTCGAAAGCAATTCGATTTTATTTTCCATCACGGTAAGCGCGGTAAGCTTTTCCTAGAAATATTATTTATTTCTCTTCCCGCACCACAACTCGTTCGTATTCGTTCCACCGTGCAACGGCTCGCTCTCGCAGCAGAAACGAGAAACAGAAAACAGCTCGCAAGAATGCCATTAAAACATCCATCCAGCATAATTTTCCAGCTCACGCGCGCGCTACACTGCGGCTAGCCATCCGAAAATCACCCTCCACCCGCGATAACTCGCTCGCTATCAAAGGAAACACCGGAAACGACGGTCCGTCCGGAACCAGGGCCCCGAGCCGAGCGCGGGTCGCGGTAGAAGAGTAAAATTAAAACAAAAATAAAAATTAAATAATACAGCCCGTTAAATTTTATCGCCACCACAGCGCACATCGCTTAAAAAAAACTCCTCAACACTCCTTCTCCGCACACAACTGTCCGAGCGGGCGAGCTGCCGTGAATTGATGCCGGACCGGAATTGATGGTCCATAGTTATGACAGCAGCCGCAGAATAATTAATGTGGCCCCCTCGGGTGTGAGGCTAGCTGCAGAAACCGCAACCACTCGGCACCTCGGCACCCGTTCGCAGGGTTTGGTTTCGTGGCGGAAAGTGGTTCTGCTCATCAAACCCCCTGCCTAATGCCGAACGCGTCACACCACGGTGTCTCGGAAGCTGCCCGCCGGGACCAGCCAGCCAGCCAGCCAGCGTGAGAGTGTGAGATAAAACACAAAGAAGAGGAAACGAAACAGGAAAAAAAAACACCAGCAAACTACCCCCCGGCGAGTCCGGCGGTATTATGTTGTAAAATCCGGCGCAACCGCACGCAACGTGTCGCAAAACTGCAGCATGCGTTTACCGTCGGCCTGAGGCCACGGAACCACTTCCGATCGCACCACACGGTCGACCGGGCACGTGATGATGATAAATTATCGTCACCCGTATCGGCGCCACATCTCGTCCGGCGCAACCGTTTGGCTGGCAGGATAACGGCGTTGTCCGCTTCCCGGGCGCTTCTCCGAGCCGACAGGACGCG